>NC_064616.1:359356784-359662034 GCF_023898315.1 Schistocerca nitens | reverse complement strand
TCATATTGTAATAGTACAGTAGCAAATGTAAAAATGCAGAATTTGTATGATGTGCTCGATACTGTGAAAATGATTGTTTTTTCATGTTTCCATGATACTTATCTACCTCTTTGGCATAAAACGAAGGACATAGTCCAAATAAAGAGGATTTGGTTTTTCATTTTTGGCTTAAAAATTCAGTTGTTACGTTTTCTTAATTTAACTTTTATGGACAGTCTTTCATAAAACATCGATAGTTAAGAGTTTGTATTTGAAACGAAAACAGGAATTTTGCGTCCAGTACGTAGTTAGAAACAAGAAGACGTTTATTATTCATAAAAAATTATGATGAGTTTTATTATTACGAGATGTAGGTATTTCAAATTGAACGAGAAATAAAATGACACTGGAGAGATACGAACTAGTGAACCATAATTCGTATTTGGGTATAATTCCATTTCCTTAGATGCTGCGCTACACTTTCAATGAGAATTGACGTATCAACTGTATAACATACAGTGGGTGATAAAACTTCAAAGCCGATTATCTCCATAAATTTATGAAAAACATTAAGAACAGCCTATTTCTCGCACTTTTTAACCGTGTTCCGCACGCATGTTTCACTACGAAACAGAAAGCATCCTCAGCCATTTTCACACTGCGCATCAACAGCGCGACAATCAGCACAACGCTGCAGAGGCTGTGGCTGTACACGATTTTTGAAATAAAAACTGCGTAGCTAAAGCGTACATAAGAAAAACGTTGATAGCTGTTAATATATTTGAATATCTTAAAGTTTAATTTAATGTAACATAGTAATAGTATATCTAATACATAAGTAGGACATACTTCCAAGAACGTAACAACACCTGTGTACGTGTGCTACGGCTTCTGACCAATCATCGCGTTTGTGTTTGTTTACATCAGGTTCATTCTTATGATGAATGGATCATAGTGCTTTAAGGTACACATGTAAAATAACCGCTCAGCTGCTATTAAGAAATATTTTAATTTACACTAACGCTTTAATTCATTGAACCTCCTCAGGTGAACGGTGCTAGGATTTTACTATGAGGGTTTCTGCAGATGAAACCATCCTCAGAAACTTCTACTGAATAGCACAGTGAGTTCATATCAGCGCACGAGCACAACGTGTAGGTTTTAACCAACTTACGGGCAGTTACGACGTGTAGCTTATTTATTCCGTCTTGGCTCTTCCTCATCACGCTGCAGTGGCACCTCTAGTAATTTGTATTCCATCATGGGGCTGAGCATAAAACCACAAGCTACTAAGACTGTTTTCATGTGCAGCAAAGCACTCAGAACAGGCACCAGTTACCTGAAGATGTCTAGTGAACGAAATCATCGATGGAAATTAAAGTATTTTGCCAGTAGCCGAGGTGGTGTTGCATATTCTTTCGTAAACGTCAGCCAAATTTACAAAAATGGTTCAAATGGCTCTGAGCACTATGGGACTTAACTGCTGTGGTCATCAGTCCCCTAGAACTTAGAACTATTTAAACATAACTAACCTAAGGACATCACATACATCCATGCCCGAGGCACGATTCGAACCTGCGACCGTAGCAGTCGCGCGGTTCTAAATTTACAGCACGCGGTACCCAGGGCTAATATTTATAATGCACATAATATGTAGCCATCTATTCGCAGTGTGAGAATTGAGTATTAAACCACAGTAAGCAGAATAAAAGGTACCAAAACAGTGCCAAGCAAAAATACACATTATATTATAATACACAAACTGTATTGCTACTAATTTCCGCATATTTACTACTTAGGGGCTGTGACTATATTATTTCCTGTCTACTGTGATGACAAGAAAGCAAAAGCATTTTGCGCTAATACATGAGAGCTTGCTGAAAAGTAAGGTCTGCAAATTTTTTATATGAAAACTCTTCAAGCTTTTTAAATAAATCAAACGTTATTAACATTTTACATCTTTATTCTTCATAGGAAGAATCTAAGGGAATGTAACTCATCCACGAAGGATGTGGATTATTCGGCGCTTGTTCTATCGGTTCTTGAATATTGTTCATAAATATGGGATTCTTACCAGATACAACTGATAGAAGAGATAGAGAAGATCCAACGAAGAGTGACGAGTGTCGTCATGGGTTCGTTTAGTTGGCGCGAGAGCGTTACAGAGATGCTCAACAAACTACTGTGGCACGCGTTATAAGAGACGCGTTGTGCTTAACAGAGAAGTTCACTATTTAAACCTCGAAAGATTACTTTCTGGGAAGAGTTGGACAAACGTATTACTTCCTCCCACATATATCCCGGGAAGTGACCACAACGAGAACGGGGAATCAGTTACTGGCACCAGAAGTATCATCCCCCATACATCGTTAGGTGGATTGTGGAGTATGATGTAGATGTAGATATCTGCAACGATACGAGGCCTTGGGTTCACTGTCATCGATCATCCTCCACACAGTCAGAACTTGGTCCGCTCAGATTTTCATCTACTTCTAAAACTTAGAGAATACCTTCGAGTACTACACTCCGACAGTGATGAAGCGGGTGCCGCAGAGGTGAGGCTGTGACTCCGGCACCAAAGTCAAACATTGTGCAATGACGGTGTCAACAAATTGATCTCTCGTTGGGGGAAATGTGCCCGTTGCCAGGGTGACTATGCTGAGAAATAAATGTGTAGACAGGAAGAATACAGGTGTAGAATGTTAACAATGTTTGTTTGATTTCAAAATATTTAAGAGTCTTACATAAAAATTTGGAGGTATTACTTTTCAGCACGCCCTCGTAAGTACTTAGCGTTCATGGCTTAAATTATTTGCAGATAATCGTCTTTGTGAATGCTAGACATTTGCTACTTAGTGATGGTAAGATTCAAATCATTTCATAATAAATGCGTGCTGGTTCAATCTCCCCAATATCTGTTAGTCTGACGATTTATTTTATTTATGTGTTTATATTTCGATTCTACAGTATTATCTCTTGACCTCCTATTACACTCATCATATAGTTTCGTGAGAAAAAAATGTGACACAGGCAACAAGGTAGTGAATTCATAGCGCTGCTGAATATGAAACAGCAATCTAAAAGGGAAACATCAAGAAAGAGCAACAGTAAACGGAAATTGTATTATAAGACTTACCTTAAGCTATCAGACAAACATTTACTGCAGTTACGGCTATCCAGTTACTTTCCAGCATTCTGCTACATCCTTTCGTGTTCCTTGAGAATACTAATAAGGAACAAATACTCATCACAGAATGAATAGTGCGGCAATTCTTGCTAAGCATGCAGATGGTTAGACATTTGTTTCGTCCTCACTATAGATTATATACTGAAATAACACCCCCCTCGCAGCTATCCTTTCACTTCGTTGAGCTAATCAGATTGAGTCTTCACATATGCGCACCATGGGTACATTTACCTTAGCACAGTAATACGCAAACAAAGATAAAGGCGACAGCTATTCACAGCCTTAGATTAAAAGGTTGCGTTTACACTTTTTTAAGTGAAAACACTTACTACACAACCCGTTGACGACGATCAGCAAACGCCACATAAGAACCATCTTCTTGGGATGTTAGAAAATGAGCGTCTACAAACAAAAAAATGAAGACTATGGCCAAGCACAAATGTCAACAAAGACTGAAGACGATGCCGACCACTCGCCCCGAAGCGGCGGACGCGTCACTAGCGTCCTCACGGGCTCTGGAAATGCAGTAGCTTCTCTTGTCTGCTACTAGTGACGTCACGTTTCTCGCAGCCAATAAGAGGACCGGCAGCTGGAGTAGCGGCTGCGGCCTTGGACACATTTTTACGGTTGCATGTAAAAGCGTATGCGCGTTATTATTCTAATAAACTGTCTAGTTCTCAGAAAATTTTACAGCAGCTACTCAAACTTGTTAGTAGTGTGGAAAGTGAGATAAGTATTGTAATGGCTGGTCTGCAAAATAGCAACTTACATAGTTTACAGAAGAATGTACCTTTGAATGGAAGCTCATGCAGAAATCTATGCAGGGACACAGTACTAACGTTTTATCTCAAAGAAAGCGCAGTTCCTCAACATCTACAAAACAATGTGGGACAACACATGTGACGTCATTGCGTTTTAAAGGTCGTTATATATTCGTAGGAATTTCCATGTGAGGAGACTAACAGCACTTGACACGGAGACAAAGAGCTGAACAGTTGCTAGCATCATTATGTCATTAAGCACACTGACGGAAAAAAGTCTCACCATCAACAAGGAGTTGTGCGACATAAACGAAAGATGGAGGGCGTGTCTCTGCACATGAAAGATGATATCTATTCACATTTCGTGCCAGTGACAAAAGAGTGGTGCTAGTAGTGAGGCTATGAGGTTGCAAATCAGGTTTGCTTTAAATACACGCCGTAACGCTTGTGAGAATTAGTTACCTTTGAGATATGACGTGGTAAGTTGATGTTAGCGAAGAAAGCCTTTAAGACGACAAAGACGCCATCATCAGCACCTCGCTGTGTTCAAAAATGGTTCAAATGGCTCTGAGCACTATGGGACTTAACATCTATGGTCATCAGTCCCCTAGAACTTAGAACTACTTAAACCTAACTAACCTAAGGACAGCACACAACACCCAGCCATCACGAGGCAGAGAAAATCCCTGACCTCGCCGGGAATCGAACCCGGGAACCCGAGCGTGGGAAGCGAGAACGCTACCGCACGACCACGAGATGCGGGCTCGCTGTGTTCGAAATAGGCTGTGTAATACGGCTAGGAGAAGGTGGGTGTTCTTTCTGCTACACTACAGAAAAACTTGGCAGGAATGTAGCCGCTGTACATGACTGTTGTCAGCGGTGGTAACCAGAATGTGCGGCCGCAAGAAGAGCGGGCGCCGGACAGCCAAGTGGCACTACCGAAGGGACGACCACCGTGTTCGGCGTATTGCTCTGGCGTATCGTACTGCATCTGCAGCAGCAATATGAGAAGCAGTTAGCACCGCAATGACACAACGAACTGTTAGAAATCGGTTACTGTCGGCCGGGGTGGCCGAGCGGTTCTAGGCGCTACAGTCTGGAATCGCGCGACCGCTACGGTCGCAGGTTCGAATCCTGCCTCGGGCATGAATGTGTGTGATGTCCTTAGGTTAGTTAGGTTTAAGTAGTTCTAAGTTCCAGGGCATTGATAACCTCAGAAGTTAAGTCCCATAGTGCTCAGAGCCATTTGAACCAAATCGGTTACTTCAAGGAGAGCTCTGAGGCAGACGCCTTGTAGCGAGCATTCCACTGACGCCAAACCACCGCCATTTGCGGCTTCAGTGTTGTCAAGCGAGAGCTCTTTGGAGGGCAGGGTGGAGGTCTTGTTTTCTGACGAAAGCTGTTTCTGTCTCGATGCCAGGGATGGTCGAGTGCTGGTTAGGAGGAGGCCAGTTGAGGTACTGTAACCAACCTATCTGCGTGCTAGACACACTGGACCTACACCTGGAGGTGTAGTCTGGGGAGAGATTTTGTATGCAGAAAGGCTTGGCAGCACTCTCCTGGTTACCTCACGCACCCTGCCTGCATATTTTGTACGTCATTCTGGTTATTCGACTAGTTCTGCTGCCATTCATAAACAGCACTGAAGGGGGTGTTTTCCAACAGGATAACGCTCATCCACATACCGCTGTTATAATCCAGCATTACCTACAGAGTGTCGACATGTTGCCAAGGCCTCCTCGATCACCAGATCTGAACGCAATCGAGCTCATTTGCGACATCTTCGGACAACAGTTCCTGTGTTATCCTCAAACAGCATTAACCGTGCCTGTATTGACAGACCACGTCCAACAGGTATGCAAATCGATTCCACAAACTGACATCCAACACCTGTACAACACAATGTATGCTCGTTTGCATGCTTGTATTAAACGTTTTGGTTGTTACACCGAATAATAAAGTACCAATATTTCACATTTTCAATGGCCTATCTTGGGCTTACATCAACCTGCGATCTTGCAATGTTAATTTATTAAATACGTCACCCAGTAAAATATATTCCCGAAATTTCATTACTCTCCAGTAAATATTCTTTTTTCCATCAGTGTTCGTTAATTTTTCAATACAGTTAGCTAGTCTTGGCCTAGGTTTTAATTCAGTAACGTTACTTTTGAGCCGTGCGGGGTAGCCATGCGGTCTTGGGCGTCTTGTCACGCTTCGCGCGGCTTCCCACGTCCGAGGTTCGAGTCCTCCCTCGGGCATGGGTCTATCTGTTGTCCTTAGCGTGTGTTAGTTTAAGTTAGATTAAGCAGTGCGTAAGCCTAGGGACCGATGAGCTCAGCAGCTTGGTCCCATAGTCCTTACCACAAATTTCTGTCACTTTTGTTTGCTTTCTTGCGTCGTTCAGGACGTATGCTATGGGTACTGTGTGCTTGGAACACTTTCTGTTGAGCTCAGCAGCTTGGTCCCATAGTCCTTACCACAAATTTCCAAATTTCTGTCACTTTTGTTTGCTTTCTTGCGTCGTTCAGGACGTATGCTATGGGTACTGTGTGCTTGGAACATTTTCTGTTGGAGTTGTTATTTTTCCTCTAGTGGACTGCAACTGTGCCGGTTTAATAAAACTAACACAATAATGAAGTCACATTATGCATTCGTTTCTATCTAACATTGAAAATCGGTTTGGTGGAAAACCCGGTTTCAGTCTATAAAACATACTGAAGAACTACTCAGTTCTCATTGTATCTCTTCCTTCTCGTATTTGACACTAAAATCTGTCTCTTACAAATTTGGTTCCCCCTCGTTTTACGCGTTCACAATTTATAAATATGGCGTACATATTTATTTTACTTATTGGTTCCATATATATACCGTGAGAAACTTCAGATGAACTGCAGAAATCTATTCAAGGTGCGAAGACAAGACAGGCATACGAAGATGTTGCGTTTCAAGAGAAAGGATTACATAAGTGTAAAAATAATCTCACTTGGAAGTCACGTGAGCTCTTTTTCTTCGGTCACTATTTATCATGTTCGTAATTACAATAAAATATTATTTTATAATAATTAGCGACTCTGAGTTACTAAAATACTTCTTGGAACGGCTAAAGATGGAGGCAAAAGTAATACGAAAGAAACATGTGAAACTGTTTACAAAATGCCTACAGAGGAAGCCACTTCGTCAAAACACAATTTTACAAGAAAGCAGACAGACAAGATATGAAAATCCGCAGCCCTATCGGCCTCCATAATATGTAGATACTCACTACATTTATCACAAGTCGTACAGAAAGAATAATAATTTTTAATCAAGCAGAGGATGAAACTGGCTTTATAAGTGCGTGCAATATTATAGAATATTTGCAAGTAGTGAAAGATGCTATGTAAGGGGCTATTAAAATTTTTTTTTTCAATTTGCGAGCGTTGCTGCAGCGGATATGCAACGTATCGCTACTGCGATGCAAGGACATGAGCGCCGACATGTAGACAAGGGATTAATGTGACATTCGTGTGGCATTCATGTGGAATTCGTGTCTTTTCGATGTGGTTGCGGTAAATGTGGAAAGGTAAACTATGGCGACGTTATTACGAATTGCATCCAAACAGGACCAACGTGCTGTTATTCTTTTAATGGCTGCTGAACGTCAATACTGTGCTGGAAATCCCTGGAGGGAAGTAATTCTATTCGCGAAACGCTATCGAGAGAGTTTAGAGAACCGCCATTTGTGACCGACTGCAGAACGATTTTACTACCACCCACATATGCCATTATCACCCCTTTGGTCCCTTTAAAAAGGCCTTGAAAGGACGGCGATGACAGTTGGATACAAATGTGCAGCAGGGAGTTATGGACTTCTTCACACAGCAGGACACGGTGTTTTACCAAGTGAGTAGCTCCAAACTTGTGCTTCAGTAGGATGATTGCCCCTGTGGTCATGGCAATTTTACCCGAGTGGCATGCCGATTCTGGACTGTGCAGCTTTCGAACAGAAACTTTATGATGGTCCCTTACAGAACGGTACAATGAATATGAGTTACCATTTTATATGGGATATATAGATTTTGAGGAACCTTTTACAGCCTATGTCCAGATGTTATCGCTGGGTCAGATATTTGGAGAACGTACTGGCCTGGGCAACTATTGAGCTGTGTCAGTATATTAATGGCAACATCTGGCCTTGCATAACCTTGTGGAAATATAACGTTCCAGAGACCCTGAAGATTGGGCACACGTCATAAATGTAATTGCTGCTGCATAACCTGCAGCTATGTAAACAACAGGTAATCGCGTTGCCCACCATACAGTACCCCATACCATCGTTGAAGGTGGTCGACCCGTATGATGGTAACAAATACCATCTGGCGCCGTTTTCTCTCATCGGAGCCAGCACAAGAATACGCAGAACCTAGATGCGTTTCAACAGACGTCTTGGTGACCCTCCTGAGTCCAAGGTTGTTATTGGGCGCCCCACTGTCGGCTCGTCTCTCCCTGTAGGTGCGTCAAATAGCAGCAACAGCTGCAGTACAGTTGCAGTGCTGGCATTCCGTGGTGCATCAGGCATCGTCGCACTGTCCATGTATCCACTTGTGTGCCGGCCGCTGGTGGCCGAGCGGTTCTGGCGCTACAGTCTGGAACCGCGCGACCGCTACGGTCGCAGGTTCGAATCCTGCCTCGGGCATGGATGTGTGTGTTGTCCTTAGGTTAGTTAGGTTTAAGGAGTTCTAAGTTGTAGGGGACTTATGACCTCAGCAGTTGAGTCCCATAGTGCTCAGAGCCATTTTTATCCACTTGTGTTTCTGCAGGCAGCCCCTTTCCTGACTCAGGGTACATGACGTGGCTGTGTGAGCTACGTTGGCGGGTCTATATCTGTTCCCTCGAGCGCTACTTGCGTGGGACCGCTGATATCTTGCATTATGTTGAGTATGGCCCTCTCAAACCCACTGATTCACGCAGCATTCTTTGGATACCAACCCACACGAACAGCAATACCGTGGAGTGATAAGCCTCAATCTCAATACGCCGATGTCGAACTGCTTCGTACGTGAGACACAATACAGTCCTCTCCCAAATAAACAACAATCAAATGATATTTATAAATGACAAACAAACTGTGTAATATTTTCTTACACACCTAGCGTATATGGTGTTACTCTAGCCTACTTTGAGCGGTTGTGCTGAAATACTAGTCATCTGTGCTCTTCATGGCATCCGTTAGGAACCGTTCCTCATCTGGAATGACTCCACCCAGTATGCACACGGAGTGCACACTGGCTTTCTTCACCTTCTTGACAGCCATGTCCCTAAGGGGCCCCATAACGTCCCTATCGTTGGACCTCCCAACTTTTAATAATCCCTCTCTATGTAATTGCCTGTATCTTGCAGGCCAAGAGGTTTCCTCTGAAACAGGACAGACGATGGTATCTAGCTTAGCGAAAGTGTTAGCCACAGACAGCACCTGACACCTGTTTGGCAGACTACCCAGGGAGGCCTTACTTGCGGCCTCCTGGGAAGTCTTTCGCCGCCTGCTACACCCCGGGGCGACCTTCCACTCGACTACAGGTGGGGGTCAACCTCAGTGAGAGCAGTAACTGGGCTGGTCACCAGTGAGGACCAACCTAAGGACTCTGACGAGCTGGACATCCGTTGGTTACCTACAGCCATTACACAACAGTGGTGTCCATCCAGTGCAGCTTCAAGCTGTGTACCGAAGCCATCACAGCCTGGAGCTGGGAGCAAAGTGTCACCAACTCGGCTCACATCTGGACACAACAATCACAGTTCATATCCATACTAAAGACCGTGGAAAACTAAACTACCCAGATAACTGACTACCGCCATGTGCTTCGGAACTCTACTGTAGACCCTGACGGAAACACATTAATGTGCCGAGATTCAAATATCTAATTACCCAAGCACTCAGGTGAAAATAAATAATTCGCCCCTGATTACGAACTTGTAATATGTCACAAAATCGGTTTACTTTCTGGGGCAAATGGAAACGAGACAATGTGGCTATTGGGTACTAAATTATCACGCAGGAACTCAAGATACTAAACTATCAAAGCACACAGACGAAACTATACAATTCGCTCCTGGTTAGGAACTTGTAAAAGTCACAAAATCGGTTACTTCCCTGTTGCTGCTTGTCTGCATCTTAAGGTATGACATGAAGTTCGTCACATACAAACTTGTCCACTTGATGTACTCGAGGTCGTGCGTGTTCCGCTTGAAAGATGATCTTTATAGTCACACGGCGGTAAGATAACGTCACTCCAGGTCAGAACTTGAAGAAACATAGCGACAGAGCTCAGCGCGCTAACGGGGAAATAAAAACGTGCCTGCGGAGCACTGCACGGAGCGCCGAGCTCGGCTGTCTCGTGTCACGGCTACGAGCCCCCTGCCTCTATACCACACACCGAGCGAGGTGGCGCAGTGGTTAGCACAATGGACGACGATTCAATCCCGCGTCCGACCATCCTGAGTTAGGTTTTCCGTGATTTCCCTAAATCGCTCCAGGCAAATGCCAGGATGGTTCCTTTCAAAGGGCACGGCCGCCTTCCTTCCCTAACCTGATGAGACCGATGACCTCGCTGTCAGGTCTCCTCCTCCAAAACCACCTAACCCAACCCTAGACAACAGATGCAATACAGACGTAACATAATGAGAAACCACAAAAGATGTCAATGGAAGGAGTGAAGCCAACGTTTCTACTTATATCAGACACCACTATAGTGCGTGAGGACAGTGAGAAAGCCATGCCCGCGATTCTGAAGCAAATCAGTGTCGAGAAAGAAAATATAATAATTAGCGAAAATCATATGATTCGAGATATTTTATGGATTGGGACTCTGATTCTCCTTCAGCAGGAGGCATCATTTTACTTTTTTCGGTTTAAGAGACCATTAGTAACTTTCAGTAATGTGGTGTTCAAGGTTTATTAACTTTTATTTTAGACTGATACACTAATTTTATATTTTAACCAACTCCTCAGATTATCTTACGTATTCACTTGATGAATAAATTTACTGAAAATCTTTTAGTTATAGCTTGTATAAATCTGTGATTTGGTACACTAGTTTATTAACGTTGACCAAAGAATAACCTAGGTTGCTTTATTGTAAATGTTCCTCTATTTAATTGTCCAAGTGTAGCCTCTATTTTAATTCCTACTGCTGATACTACTCGTAAATGCAGAGCATCTGATGCTCTAGTTAGTACTCGGACGTCTTTATTTTTAGGTAAGTTAGTGACCCACACCGTCGTCTCACGGACAGCACCGATTATCAACTGCTGGACGACTTGTTTGGCATAGCTGTAATTTCGTTTACGGTGTACTGTATAGAGAGATAATAAAAATTTAGAGCACAACGTTAGGTAACTGAATTTCATCAGTTTTATATAAATTAAACAATTTAAGCTACATAGGCCTTTGCCAGTGTGCCGCAGCGCCTGAAGGCGTCAGCGGACTGTCCATTCGTAACCCGTTTACACTGCGAGCAGTATAGGAAAGGCACCACGCCTCTGCGGCTGCTTTTTGCCCGATACTAGCCGTAAGAGGCAGCCATTAGCCGGTAATCTCTGCTGGGCCCACTTCCGCCGTTGCAGGCGGCGCGGCAGCTCGAAGTCCCATCGTTGCTACGATATGTCACTCCAAATGCCAATTAAATAAGGAACAGATAATATTCTTGTCTCCTGTGAGCGTGCGGAATCCAGCGCCAGTCCGCTGTGAACATCGAAATCCCTACAGTAGTTCCTGAGGTTACCCTTCACATAGACAGAAAAACGCGGCTGGGGACTCGAATTTGCCATAGCTCAGCGACACAAATATTTATAAACTCTGTGAGTGGCATATCTAATGCCAGGCTACTGCCCCCCTCCCCGAGACATATTTCCCTCACTGCAGAGAAGAAAGAGAGCGAGAGTAAAGTAGAAATGAAAGGCTGATGTGGTGACATAGCTTTCTGACTTGCCAATTTCTTAATGATCGCTGATCAACTGCCAAGCATGTATTCGCTTACATGTGGGCAAGGGAGTTACTCCATCCACGGCCCCTGTAATATTGGCCGTCGTGGTCTGCTCAGTCGACTTGTTGCTCATCCCTATAGTTCACCTCGATAGATATCTGGAAAAATTAACAGTTTTTGTGATTTCGACTGCTGCCAACTGCAGCAATAGAGCGTTGACTGCGTGACACCAGACTTATTTAATTTGACATGTTGTACCAAATTACTTTTAATTCGACATAATATTAGCGACTTGCATCTGTGTTGTCAGTTATCCAACCGAGAAAAATGACCTACAATATTGTTACGTACAAGAAGGTGTAATTAGATGAATAACGAACACTAACTTCACTTAACGAAAGCTTATTCAGCACTTGCACATACGAGATCACGGAGCGAACTGCCTCCGGCCAGAACACATACGGTATATATACAGTTACGGAACATTCCAGTACAATGATTCTTGACATTTGAGGATACTTCTATAATGCGCTCGAACCGAATATAGAAATTAAAATCTTACAATTCATGTAAATTTTGAATTCTCTTCCCTCAGTACGGCATCGATGATTTCAGCCGTAAATAGAAATATTAAAAAAGGTAGGAAGATTTTTCTGTTTAGCAAAAGTGCCAAAAAGTAGATTACAGAGTACCTGACGGCTCAACACAAAAGTTTTGTCTCAAGTACAGATGGTGTTGAGGATCAGTGGACAAAGTTCAAAACCATCGTACAATATGCGTTAGATGAGTATGTGCCAAGCAAGATAGTAAGAGATGGAAAAGAGCCACCGTGGTACAACAAACGAGTTAGAAAACTGCTGCGGAAGCAAAGGGAACTTCACAGCAAAGCTCTAGAAGAGCGTAGCGTTCCAAAGGATTAGAAAAGGGCACAGGTCATCCCCGTTTTCAAGAAGGGACGCCGAACAGATGTGCAGAACTATAGACCTATATCTCTAACGTCGATCAGTTGTAGAATTTTGGAACACGTATTATGTTCGAGTATAATGACTTTTCTGGAGACTAGAAATCTACTCTGTAGGAATCAGCATGGATTTCGAAAAAGACGGTCGTGTGAAACCCAGCTCGCGCTATTCGTCCACGAGACTCAGAGGGCCATAGACACTGGTTCACAGGTAGATGCCGTCTTTCTTGACTTCCGCAAGGCGTTCGATACAGTTCCCCACAGTCGTTTAATGAACAAAGTAAGAGCATATGGACTATCAGACCAATTGTGTGATTGGATTGAGGAGTTCCTAGATAACAGAACGCAGCATGTCATTCTCAATGGAGAGAAGTCTTCCGAAGTAAGAGTGATTTCAGGTGTG
Source organism: Schistocerca nitens (assembly GCF_023898315.1). Lineage (NCBI taxonomy): Eukaryota > Metazoa > Arthropoda > Insecta > Orthoptera > Acrididae > Schistocerca > Schistocerca nitens. The sequence continues at coordinate 359,648,779 of NC_064616.1, read as the reverse complement.
CCGCAGGGGAGTGTCGTAGGACCGTTGCTATTCACAATATACATAAATGACCTTGTGGATGACATCGGAAGTTCACTGAGGCTTTTTGCGGATGATGCTGTGGTATATCGAGAGGTTGTAACAATGGAAAATTGTACTGAAATGCAGGAGGATCTGCAGCGAATTGACGCATGGTGCAGGGAATGGCAATTGAATCTCAATGTAGACAAGTGTAATGTGCTGCGAATACATAGAAAGAAAGATCCCATATCATTTAGCTAGAATATAGCAGGTCAGCAACTGGAAGCAGTTAATTCCATAAATTATCTGGGAGTACGCATTAGGAGTGATTTAAAATGGAATGATCATATAAAGTTGATCGTCAGTAAAGAAGATGCCAGACTGAGATTCATTGGAAGAACCTAAGGAAATGCAATCCGAAAACAAAGGAAGTAGTTTACAGTACGCTTGTTCGCCCACTGCTTGAATACTGCTCAGCAGTGTGAGATCCGTACCAGATAGGATTGATAGAAGAGACAGAGAAGATCCAACGGAGAGCAGCGCGCTTCGTTACAGGATCATTTAATAATCGCGAAAGGGTTACGGAGATGATAGATAAACTCCAGTGGAAGACTCTGCAGGAGAGACGCTCAGTAGCTCGGTACGGGCTTTTGTTAAAGTTTCGAGAACATACCTTCACCGAAGAGTCAAGTAGTATATTGCTCCCTCCTACGTATATCTCGCGAAGAGACCATGAGGATAAAATCAGAGAGATTAGAGCCCACTCAGAAGCATACCGACAATCCTTCTTTCCGCGAACAATACGAGACTGGAATAGAAGGGAGAACCGATAGAGGTACTCAAGGTACCCTCCGCCACACACCGTCAGGTGGCTTGCGGAGTATGGATGTAGATGTAGATACAACAGTTTAGTATCATAACCACTACCCAATAGTGACTGTGCTACTCAGAATCTTCTACGACATTGCTCCCTCCTTAAGAGAACTGCGTCTCGGTGTTACGTCCTCTTAGTTAGGGAACGAGTCATCGGTCCTGCATATTGCGACTCACGATGACTGATGTTAGCCCTGGCGGCGATCTTCTTAGAACTTCCCTTGCCGCTACGCTCTTCGCCACCTTTCCGCTTGTTGCCTGTCGCTGGAGCTTCGAATTAACCCTGGGCTGCGGGATCCTTATAGGGCTTAGTCGAAGGACATGGACCGTATCTCCGATCTTTCGTCGTCTTGTGTCGGAGTCGAAATCTTCAACTTCATGAGTAATAGCAGACAACTGTCTTACAACCTTATAAGATCCGAAGTAGCGTCTGAGGAGCTTCTCAGATAGACGAATCTTCCGAACAGGAGTGAAAATCCAGCGAGGTCACCAGGCTGGTAGACAACAGGGCAGTGGCTCGCGTCATACCTTCGGCAATCGTTTTCTTGAGCCTGCAGCGTGCGGATTCGAACTAACTGCTGAGCTTCCTCAGCTCTGGTTAACACCTGGCCGATGTAGTCGTCGTCCACGTCATCAAGATGTAACAGAAACACTGTGTCCATTGTCGTAGTCGCCTCACGCCCATGCACCAGGAAAAGTGGCGTAAATCCCGTGGTGTCTTGTTTGGCGGTGTTGTAAGCCAATGTCACGAAAGGTAGCACCTCATCACAGTTGCTCTGCTCAACATTGACGAGCATTGATAGCATGACGGCCAAGGTCTTACTACGGCGTTCAGTAAGCCCGTTAGTTTGCGGAAGGTAGGCAGACCTCATGTGATGAGTAATTTTGCACCGACGTTTTATCTCTGTCACAAGATTCGATTGAAAAACTTTCCCTCGATCCGTAATTAACGACCTTGGGACACCGTGTTTTAATACAATGTCTTCCACGATGAAATTAGCTATCTCTATTGCTTCGGCTGTTTTCACTGCTTTTGTAATGGCATAGCGTGTCAGATAATCAATCCAAACAATAATCCATCTATTGCCACTAGCAGACGTTGGAAATCGTCCGAGGAGGTCAATCCCGATACGCTTGAAAGGCGTTTCGGCTGGTGGAATTGGTATGAGTCTGCCAGGTGGTTTCTAAGGAACTGCCTTTCTCCTCTGGCACTCCCGACAGTGCGACACACCGTAACGGACACTCCTAAATAAACCTGTCCAGAAAAATCTCATGCGGATCCTATCGTATGTCTTAATAAATCCTAAATGTCTAGCCACAGGTGTGTCATTAAATTTATGTAGAACATCTAAGCGCATGTGTTTAGGAATCACCTCTTTCCAAACGGATCAAAGTTTTTCTTGCAAAGTAATCCATTAACCACCTTAAATTGTCCTTTCACATCCGCTGACCGATTTAAGGCAAGCATAATTTGAGATATCTTGGTGTCCTTCTGCTCAGCAGAGAGATTCTGGAGTGCAGCGAGACAGTCACTGTCTTCATCGCAGTCTTGACGGTCTTGCACAGGGTTTCTTGAGAGACAGTCGTCATCTTGGTGTTTTCTTCCACTTTTCTACACTATCGTAATGTCATACTCTTGAAGACGAAGTGCCCACCTGCCGAGTCGTCCTGTTGGATCCTTAAGACCTGCCAACCAACAAAGTGAATGATGGTCTGTAGCAACTGTGAATGGCCTTCCATAGAGATACTATTTAAATTTACACATGGCCCAGATCACAGCAAGACATCTTTCTGTAGTTGAGTAGTTCCTCTCGGTTTTTGAAAGTGTCCTAGAAGCATAGGCTATAACCTTCTCTTTCCCATTCGAAATTTGCACCAGAACAGCACCGATCCCATACCCACTGGCATCTGTGTGTAGTTCTGCAGGTGCTCTCTCATCATACAGACCAATTACAGGGTCAATCATCAGAGTTTTCGCAGCACATCGAAAGAATCTTGTTGAGCACCACCACAGATAAATTTAGCATCGGCTTTTAACAACTCTTGGAGTGGCCTGGTTGATACAAAAGTCTTTGATAAGACGACGGTAATAAGAACATAATCCGAGGAAGCTTCTCACATCTGTAATACTTTTAGGAATAGTAAAATTCCGTTATAGATCTCACCTTTTCTGGGTCTGGACGAACACCTTCGTTTGACACAAGATGTCCAAGTATTTTGATTTATTTTGTTGCAAAGAGACACTTTCTTCAATTAAATTTCAGTCCGCCTTGTTGGCGACACTTAAGAACCTCCACTCAGTCTTTTTACTTGTTCATCAAATATCTCTGAGAACACTATAATGTCATCTAAATAACGAAGACACATCGTCCACTTCACGTGACTTAGAAGATTATCCAGCATTCTTCAAAAGATGCTAGTGCATTACACAAACCAAACGGCATTACCTTAAAATCATAAAGGCCCTCAGAGGTAATGAATGCAGTTTTCTCACCATTAGCCTCATCTACTTTGATTTGCATGTATCCCGAGTACATGTCCATGGTTGAGAAGAACTTAGCCAACTTCAGACAATCTAGTGTATTGTCAATTCGTGGAAGAGGGTAAGCGTTCTTTTTAGTTATCTTATTAAGCTTCCTGTAATCGACACAAAAGCGCCAACTGCTATCCTTCTTCCTGACGAGAACCACTGGTGACCACCTTGGGCTCTGCGAAGGCTGAATGATGTCATTCTTCGTAATTTTCTCTACCTCGTCGGAAATTATTCGACGTTCCGTTGCTGACACATGGTATGCTCTCTGGCTTATTGGTTGATGGTCTCCAGTGCTAATCTGGTGCTTCACCATCGATTTGTCCAATTTGCTCTTCACCTGTGTATTGAAGCATTCAGAGAACTCTTGAAGAATGGCAAGAAGCTTCTTCTGTTGTTCCTTAGTGAGATCTGGTGATGGTCGAGATAGAAGATCTCGTCTCGTAGTGGTAACGCTAATTTCACCCACAGACTCGGCAGGGGAGGTTTCTATGACGCTCAGCTGTTCTGCAATTAACGGCTCAGCGTTTGCTACGCACATGCGTCTTGGAAGGATCTGCGGTTCTCGGCAACAGTTAACTATTCACATTGCACCGAATCCGTTCTTAAACGAGACGACACAGGCTGGGATGACCAAGTTATTCTTCAGTGGTATGCTTCTCTTACATTACAATGCAAGATCCATGCGTTGATGCATGGCATGACACATGACAGTTACCTTTCTAGCGCTGACTGCAGGAATGATCACTTCATCCAGCACACATAGTCTCCACACAGTCGGATGTGCATCTTCCTGTCCACAGTATCTCATCTCGTCTAGCATAATCTTCGAGCGACCACAATCTATAATTGCCTGAGAAGCTTTCAAAAAGTCCCATCCGAGAATGACGTCATGACTGCACTCTTGTAAGACGATGAATTCTAAGGGCTGTGTATGGCCACTTACACTCACACGAATGACACATCTTCCTGTAGGTTTTACATATTTCCCATTACCCACCTTCAGCAGAGATGTTTTGCTGTCGACGAATACGGCAACGGTACTTCTCCGAAATGACTGAATATGATGCTTCAGAGCCCACAAGAGCTTGGGCTAGTCGGCCATCCATGAGGATATCGACGTAGTTTCCTATCATTTTTGTAGTGATCGACTGCGGAGGATTTTTCTCTTCGGCGGCCTCACCTCCAAGGAAGGCCGGTCCCTTTAGTTTTCCAGGTTGCGGCAGCTAGGTGATCGGCTGGAGCTTCTAAACGGCGATGGAAGCTCAATGGCGTGTTGGGGAGCGTCCTCTCCAGCGGCTAGCTTGCGGCGATGGTGACCTACGTCGTCCAGCACCCACATTTTCTCATCCATCTTCGTCGTCCAGGAGTTGGCGTCGGCTAAGATCGGTCTGCTGTCGCTGGCGCGGGCGTAATCAAATATACGCCGCCTTTCTCGACAATAGCGCACCACACGTCCCAGTCGTCGGCAGTGGAAACATACTGATTCTTTATCCTGGGTCCTCCAGACGTCAGTCTTCCTTGATGCCCAGAAAGATTCCTCATACGGCGTTGTAGGAACGTAACTTCGCCTGGATCTCGACTTTTTACCGTTTTAAAGGGAAATGAAGGACGAGAGATTGGGTTCAATGTATTTTCCACTTCCGCCCTTATGACCTCTTGAAGCGTCTCGGTTTTTTGCACGCCGTGCAATCCAAGCGCCTTCTGAACTTCCTCTCTCAGTATCTGACGAAGAACACTTGTGAAATCAGTTTCTTCCTCCATCACAGACACCGATATGACGTTTGGAAGCCGTTCAAACTTCTTGCGTGTAATTATTTTTTGATGCATTGTCTAGATATACTGGCATCATTTTATTAAGTCGTCTGCTGTCGAAACCTCCTTCACGAGTAGGGCTTGATACATGTCCTCAGCAACACGTTTCATGTGATGTGCAACCTTAACTTCCTCCTTCATTCTAGGATCCACTATTTTATACAGCTTCAAGACGCCTTGAATGTAGGATGTTGTAGTTTCTCCTGGACGCTGTCCCCTGCACTTTATCTCCAGCTTTGCACTTCTGACGTTGTGTGTCGCCGAAATACTTGCGCAGTTCCAGCTGCACTACTTCCCAGCTTGTGAACTTCTCCTTGTTGTTCCCATACCACTGCTTGGCAGTGCCCTCCAAGTAGAAAAATACGTTAGCCAAACACACGGTGTCATCCCATTTTCTAAATTTGGCTATACGCTCATATACCTGCAGCCACTTGTCTGGATCTTCGCCATCGTCACTAGAGAACCCGGAAGGATGTCTCATGTGGTGGCACACAGATGTTGTCATCGTAACGCCCTCTTCTTCTTCTGTCTCCGATAGATTGCGATCTGTTGAATAAGGCTCGAACTCGGGTTTCTCGCCACGTAAACGGCGGCTCTGTCGTGGCTTGATGGGAGCCACTGTGTAGTCGATGATGTGCGCTATCACAAGTTCCAATACCCACCGTCTCTACCAAAATAATGTCACGTAGAGGAAGATGTAATTAGATGAGTGACGAACATACAAGAGCGCGGAGCGAACTGCCTCTGGCCAGAACACATCAGGTATATATACAGTTACACAACATTCCAGTACAATGATTCTTGATATTTGTGGATACTTCTTAAATGTACTCGAACCGGATATATAAATTAAAATTTCACAGTTCAGGTGAGTTTTGAACTCGCGACCCTCCCTGCAACAGTCCAGTATCATAACCACTACATTGTCTTGTATTTCCGTAAGCTCAGATTTTTCAAAGAATCTTTTTGATTCTGGATTATTTTTTAGGTTTCTTTTCTCTTTAACCTTAATTTTTCCAAGTGGTTTTGTTTTTTCTTTTTTTGAAATGACCATTTTCTCCATTTTTCAGCTTTCAGTTTTAGTGCTTCTTCTTGCCCCTCATTCCATCATGTCTTACCTTTATTCTTGGTTAGACCTAAAATTTTCTCGAATGCATTATTAATTTGTGCGTGGAATTCATACCAATCACTGTTTTTCTGTTCTCTCCATCTCTTCTCTAAATTTTTCTATTGTTTGTATTGTAATATTAACTGTACTGGAGTTGTATCTTAATTACTTTTGAGACGCTCTTTTCTTGTTTTAAGTGGGAGTAATTTTACTTTAAACTTAGAGAGACAATGATCTTTATCAAATTCTTCGTTTCTGATTACTTTCTCATTCATTGTTTCCATGATAATCCTTTTAGATATGGCTATGTGATCGAGTTCAGTTTCTGCCGTATTTGGGATTGGAGATATTAATCTTTAAAATTTTTCGTTTTCTCTTAAGTGTGCCTACAAAATTGTTAAATTTCTTTTTCTTAATGACTTGTTCACTGAAGTCGCTGAGTAGTGCTTTAACGTTGTTGTTATGTATGTTGAAGGTTTTAGATGCTAAAAGATCCCAAAACTGATTTAGTTTCTACAGATTTTTTCTTTGGTGCCCATTTATAGGTGCATGGCTCAAAAATGGTTCAAATGGCTCTGAGCACTATGGGACTTAACATCTGCGGTCAACAGTCCCCTAGAACTTAGAACTACTTAAACCTAACTAACCTAAGGACATCACACACATCCATGCCCGAGGCAGGATTCGAACCTGCGACCGTAGCAGTCACGCGGTTCCGGACTGCGCGCCTAGAACCGCGAGACCACCGCGACCGGCATAGGTGCATGGCAATGTATAGATTATATCCTTGCAATTTATTGTTAACATGGACATTCTTTATGATTCCGACTTAAATTCTATTATGCTGTCTAAGGTATTTTTTCGTTTACATAAAATGCTGTTCCAAGCATTGCCATGTTTTTCGTTCTTCTTACTGCTAGTTTCCCTTCATAACCTTTGTAATCTTCATCTACATCTGCATGGATACTCTGCAAACCACACTTAAGTGCCTGGCAGAAAGCCTTGTAGGGCCTACACACGAGGACACAGCTTGCGCTACGAATGGTCAGCAAAAGATGGTACAACGTCCTGTTCCAGGATCTGGCATGCCATCTAGTAGCTGTGTTTGTACACAAGATGACTGCAGATGGCGCAACATTATTTTACAAAATGGCTGATGAACTGAGAGTGGCAGCTGCTGCTTATGCAGTCATTACTGCAGTAATATCTCGGCGACGTCGACGAACAAATTTGCTTTGGCATAGCAGATGACGGTGAATTTTAAGACGTCACTAGGTGGTCGGGAATTGCACAGTTTATTACACGATGCACTGAGGTTGGAGGACAGGGAATCATACAAAACTGTTCTGAGAATGGGCGAGACGGGATTCTTGACATTGTTTCGTTTAGTAGATGCAAGAATAACGAAGCAAAACACAGTCATCGGAGAATGTACCTCAGCTTCAAAGAAGTGAGTAGGTACCTTATATAATTGCTAGGCTGCTGTACGTAGGCCTACAGTGCATACTTGTGAGCTGTAACTAATTGCATAATTTTCTTTAGGTTAGTTCTAACACTGAGATTTCTGGCTACTGGAGGGAGCTACAGAAGCCTAATGTTTGCATTGAGAATACCTATAAGGACGATATCCTCAATTATTCCTGATACTTGTGACGCAATTTACCAGTGATTTAAGGATTCATACATGACGATAAGTTGATTTTGTTAAATTTCATGAGAACGTGACCAAAATAAGTTAATGTAGTAACACATTTATAGAAGCTGAAAAGTACAATAAAGAAACACCTTGTGTTCAGATGTGTTACTCTCAGCAAGAAACATATTACTGGGTTGAGGTGTCTTCTGGAAGCCTCTGCAACAACTTTTTGATGCAGTTTTGTCACTTTTAGTTAGTTGACAAACTCCTAGCAGTCCGTTTATTCCGCCAAATTCATCAGAAACAGCAACAAATTCTTTAGCGTGGCATTCTTCACAATTTAAAAAAAAATATTTCTTTGGGCAGAGGATGTATAGTTTGGCAATTATATTCAAAATATATCCCTACATTGTAAAAGTTTATCTTAAGAACTGAACCTTACAATTTATAGGCCAAACTGTTTCTCCCCTGTGCAATTTTCAGACAAAATCAGTGCACTTCATATTTCATCATTTTCAGTTGTGGGGGAAATAGGCCGAGCGGGGTAGCCGCGCGGTCTAAGGGCGCCTTGTCACGGTCCGCACGGCTACCCTCGTCGGAGGTTTGAGTCCTCCCTCGGGCATGGGTATGTGTTGTCCTTATCGTAAGTTAGTGTAAGTTAGATTAAGTAGTAACCTAACGACAGGTGAGGGAGGGGCTCTCAGAGACTTAAATGCAGACAATGGGATAATGGTTCTTCCTTCAGACAAAGGCAATGCTATTGTTATGAATAAGAATAGAGGATTATAGAAGTCATATTTTGGATCTTTTAACGTCACGACAATGCAATAAACTTAAGAAAGACCCTACAGCTAGCATATTGAGGAAAACAAATATGCTGATAAAGCCATCTACTTCAATTCAAAAGGAGGATAACAAAGTTTTGTTGAAGAGTGAAGCTATGTGTCCTAGACTTAATGGCCTATCTAAAGTTCATAAGATTAATCTTCCTCTGAGGCCCATTGTCAGTGCTATTAATTGCCCAACGTACCAAATAGCAAGATATCTGGCAACTTGTTTACAACCACATATTGGCAAAACTGGTTCTTTTGTAAAAGACTCATTTCATTTCATTGAGAAACTTGAGGGACTAACTAAATTTTTCTCCTGAGGATATTCTTGTCACTTTTGACATAGTGTCTTCATTTACTGATTCCGCTTAACGAAGTTATGGTTTACACAGCGGATGTTTTTCCAGCAGATTTGACTGCTCTCTTCAGACACTGCCTTGCTTCTAGTCAGTTCCAGTGGGAAGATGAGTTTTATGAGTAGGTTGATGGTGTGGCCATGGGTAACTCATTGAGTCATATGATCGCTAAGTTTTACATGGACGCCGAGTTAAAACAACTAAAGCAGGCTTTTGAGAAGATTGGGTAGCCTAGTGAGGAAAAAAATGGAGTTTTGGGACCGAATAACAGGATGTCTAAGGGCAACGATAGGACACAGCGATGTAAGAACACGGTTTCTATACCCTTCATCAAAAAAGTTACGTATCAGATCGGCAAGATTTTAAGGAAACATGACGTTTGACCGATTTTCAGACCAACTAAGAAAATAGGCCAAGCACTTAGTTCCATTAAGGATAAACGTCCCCCTCTGTCTGCAGGTGGAGTATACAAGATTCCGTGTACTTGTGGTAAGGAACATAAAAGTCTTTGCCGGCTAGGGAAAACAGACAAATCAGCCGTGGCGGAACATGCTCTTCAGTCACGTTATCACGTAGTGAAATTTTCAGAAACTGAAGTTTTATGTACTATGACGAACTATTATCCACGGCTATATAGAGAAGCCATTGAAATATCTAAACATGGGGATAATTTTAACAGAAAAGAAGAAGCCATGAAACTCAGCGATATAGGACAGTGGTGCTACAGATCGATGAGTAGTTTTTATCTTTGATGTACTATGATCGATAGTTATATTTTATCTTTGACAAGGTTTATCTCTGCTATAACGTGAAAACGAGACCACGCCCACTTTACACGGTATTTAGGCCGCTTTTCGAAGTCCGACTCGTCAATCGGCAAGACTCAGCACAACCAGGAGTACCTCCGAAGATGTCCAACGCAGCCTTGGACGAAACGTCAGGGATAGAGGACTTCCATGGACCACGGCCGTACAGCCCGGAAGAATTCTTTACTGTGTTTTTAAATGCTTGCAAGTTCTCGATATCACATGACAAAATTAAGACCTTTAGTGGGCACCTTTTCCATTAAATATCGATTTCCCGTGGGCGCAGCACGGAGCCGAGCCTTCACGGAAATGTGCGGACAAGCCGAATAGTGTGACGTTACAAGTTCGTTGCAGGGCCCGTATATCTCGTTAGTTCCGTATAAGTCGGAGCGGTGACTATGTAAAGAAGTTGTTCAAGGTGCAACTAACTGTTGCAAATAAATCATTTTTGACTTTCGCTGTAGTTTCCATTCCACGATCGATCTGATCTTACTTTCCGAATAGCCCTCCTACACCCCTCAAGAAGTGGAATTTTATCGTAGTATTTCTTGAATATGCCTATGTGGTTGGTTTGTTATGATATTTCAGTTCATAGGAATGTGTATCATTTGTGTCACATATGTAATGGAATACAGATGATAAACATGTTAAACGCAGCCTTATGAGTAATTACATAAGAACGAACGGTATACCTTGTCTTCTTTTTGTAAATATTGTCCAAGTAAAGATAAAACTTAATGCTAATATGCCGATAGAGCTATCCATTTCGCTTTGATTATGCCTATCCATCTCCTGAATAGCAGCATGCAGTAGCAACATTTAACACAAATACATGTGCAATCTTTCGCTACGGAAAGTGACAGGCAAAATGCAACAGGGAATAAGAATATTAATGTGCTAATAGTAAACTGCAGGAGCGTCTATAGAAAGGTCCCAGAACTGCTCTCATTAATAAACCGTCACAATGCCCACATAGTACTAGGGACAGAAAGTTGGCTGAAACCAGATGTAAACAGTAATGAAATTCTAAACTCAGATTGGAATCTATACCGCAGAGACAGGCTGCACAGTGAAGGGGGAGGCGTGTTTATAGCGATAAGAAGTGCAATAGTATCGAAGGAAATTGACGGAGATCCGAAATGTGAAATAATTTTGGTGAAGGTCACGGTTAAAGCAGGCTCAGACATGGTACTTGGATGTCTCTATAGGCCCCCTGGCTCAGCAGCTGTTGTGGCTGAGCACCTGAAGGATAATTTGGAAAATTTTTCGAGTAGATTTCCCCACCGTGTTATAGTTCTGGGTGGAGATTTTAATTTGCCGGATATAGACTGGGAGACTCAAACGTTCATAACGGGTGGCAGGGACAAGGAATCCAGTGAAAAAATTTTAAGTGCTTTATCTGAAAACTACCTTGAGCAGTTAAACAGAGAACCGACTCGTGGCGATAACATATAAGATCTTCTGGTGACAAACAGACCCGAACTATTTGAAACAGTTAACGCAGAACAGGGAATCAGCGATCATAAAGCGGTTACTGCATCGATGATTTCAACCGTAAATAGAAATATTAAAAAAGGTAGGAATATTTCTATGTTTAGCAAAAGTGACAAAAAGCAGATTTCAGAGTACCTGACGGCTCAACACAAAAGTTTTGTCTCAAGTACAGATAGTGTTGAGGATCAGTGACAAAGTTCAAAACCATCGTACAATATGTGTTGGATGAGTATGTGCCAAGCAAGAGCGTAAGAGATGAAAAAGAACCACCGTGGTACAACAACCGAGTTGGAAAACTGCTGCGGAAGCAAAGGGAACTTCACAGCAAACATAAACATAGCCAACGCCTTGCAGACAAACAAAAATTTCGCGAAGCGAAATGTAATGTGAGGAGGGTCATGCGAGAAGCGTTCAATGAATTCGAAAGTAAAGTTCTATGTACTGACTTGGCAGAAAATCCCAAGAAATTTTGGTCTTATGTCAAAGCGGTAGGTGCATCAAAACAAAATGTCCAGACACTCTGTGACCAAAATGGTACTGAAACAGAGGATGACAGACTAAAGGCCGAAATACTAAATGTCTTTTTCCAAAGCTGTTTCACAGAGGAAGACTGCACTGTAGTTCTTTCTCTAGATTGTCGCACAGATGACAAAATGGTAGACATCGAAATAGACGACAGAGGAATAGAGAAACAATTAAAATCGCTCAAAAGAGGAAAGGCCACTGGACCTGATGGGACACCAGTTCGATTTTACACAGAGTACGAGAAGGAACGTGCCCCCTTCTTGCAGCGGTGTACCGTAGGTCTCTAGAAGAGCGTAGCGTTCCAAAGGATTGGAAAAGGGCACAGGTCATCCCCGTTTTCAAGAAGGGACGTCGAACAGATGTGCAGAACTATAGACCTATATCTCTAACGTCGATCAGTTGTAGAATTTTGGAACACGTATTATGTTCGAGTATAATGACTTTTCTGGAGACTAGAAATCTACTCTGTAGGAATCAGCATGGATTTCGAAAAAGACGGTCGTGTGAAACCCAGCTCGCGCTATTCGTCCACGAGACTCAGAGGGCCATAGACACTGGTTCACAGGTAGATGCCGTCTTTCTCGACTTCCGCAAGGTGTTCGATACAGTTCCCCACAGTCGTTTAATGAACGAAGTAAGAGCATATGGACTATCAGACCAATTGTGTGATTGGAATGAGGAGTTCCTAGATAACAGAACGCAGCATGTCATTCTCAATGGAGAGAAGTCTTCCGAAGTAAGAGTGATTTCAGGTGTGCCGCAGGGGAGTGTCATAGGACCGTTGCTATTTACAATATACATAAATGACCTTGTGGATGACATCGGAAGTTCACTGAGGCTTTTTGCAGATGATGCTGTGGTGTATCGAGAGGTTGTAACAATGGAAAATTGTACTGAAATGCAGGAAGATCTGCAGCGAATTGACGCATGGTGCAGGGAATGGCAATTGAATCTCAATGTAGACAAGTGTAATGTGCTGCGAATACATAGAAAGAAAGATCCCATATCATTTAACTAGAATATAGCAGGTCAGCAACTGGAAGCAGTTAATTCCATAAATTATCTGGGAGTACGCATTAGGAGTGATTTAAAATGGAATGATCATATAAAGTTGATCGTCGGTAAAGAAGATGCCAGACTGAGATTCATTGGAAGAACCTAAGGAAATGCAATCCGAAAACAAAGGAAGTAGTTTACAGTACGCTTGTTCGCCCACTGCTTGAATACTGCTCAGCAGTGTGAGATCCGTACCAGATAGGATTGATAGAAGAGATAGAGAAGATCCAACGGAGAGCAGCGCGCTTCATTACAGGATCATTTAATAATCGCGAAAGGGTTACGGAGATGATAGATAAACTCCAGTGGAAGACTCTGCAGGAGAGACGCTCAGTAGCTCGGTACGGGCTTTTGTTAAAGTTTCGAGAACATACCTTCACCGAAGAGTCAAGTAGTATATTGCTCCCTCCTACGTATATCTCGCGAAGAGACCATGAGGATAAAATCAGAGAGATTAGAGCCCACTCAGAAGCATACCGACAATCCTTCTTTCCGCGAACAATACGAGACTGGAATAGAAGGGAGAACCGATAGAGGTACTCAAGGTACCCTCCGCCACACACCGTCAGGTGGCTTGCGGAGTATGGATGTAGATGTAGATGTAGATGTATCCGTGCAGCGTAACCAGCGTAAAGTCACATGAAACGCTAAGTTTCATGTTCAGCTAACATAATCTTAACGTATCTAGGCAATGCTGAATACCACATGCCTATTGTCTGACGTGATTGCAGTTGGATTGTATAAGCGACTTAAGATGATACAGGTGGGCACGTAGTTAAATCCAGTTAGTAATTCTCAGGCCTACGTGTGGACTGGATTCAACTAGCCCCTGATAGGTTTCTGGAAGCATGTGGCACCTGATGTCTCCGCACGGTTCAAGCAATACGCATAAATTACGAGCTGGGGGTTTGTAGGCACAGATCTGGCGCCCGATACCATCACACATGTGTTCCATTGGGGTCAGATTAGGCGAATTGGGTGGTCAATAAACCAACGAGAGTTCACTATCACGTTCCTCAAACCACTATATCACGATTCTGGCCTTGTCACACACACAGTTATTCCTGCCGGAAGATATCCGCCGTCAGGGAAGACATCAAGCACGAAGGAATGCAAGTGGTCCGAAATTACGCTCACGTAGTCCACAGCTGCAATAGTGCCTTCGATTACTGCCACAGGTCTCATGGAAGTTCAGACGAATGCCCCTATAGCATAATACTGCCCGCATTAGCCTGCGTCTGTAGCGTGCATGTTTCGAGCAGCCATTCGACGGCATAATGCTGTATCCAAACACTACTATCAAACTGGGGTGACGAGGAACATCTGACTAATCGACATTTCCACGGTCCAGACACATTCAAAATGAGTGTGAAGTTCAGTACATACCCGTATATAACAGATTGCTCAGATATTGTATCAACACTAGCTCAATGCGCAACTTCCAGCCGCAAGACTCAGTTATCACGCGGAGCACATGTTTAAACCTCGAAACGGGACCATCCCTCCAGTGACTTTTTGTCTCTTGGCTTACGACTTCCACATCCTGCCACGTAAATCTCTCAAAATGGTCATGACAAGAAAAACAGAGATATTCGAGTACATACGGAGGCTCATCGTCCGTCGTTCTTTATAAGCACAATTCGCGACTGGAACGGGATGTAGGTAAAGCGTAGCAGAACCTGCTACGAGTGTTTGCACCACAGTTTCATACGATTAATAAGCACATCGGATCTTCTCTTAGTTAATGACTGAATCGGTGTTATTTCAGGCGATCTGTTAAGCATTGTATTATCAGGTAAGCTCTCGTGACTGAAATTACTAGTGTGAACAATGTAGTAGTAATTCTCGTTTAAATATGGGAGGAAAACATGTTGCTATTGGCACATTGGTGGTTCTCATACGTAACTTTCATACTTATGCCACCCGTGCAGTGGTTAATGGCTACCGTTACCAATAATTATGGGTACAACATGGCTTCATGGATTGATCATATTTGGTGGGAACAATACTAATGCAATCACAAGATGTCATAGGGGACAACTGCAGATCAATACGCAACACAGAGTACATATGAAACAACAGTACATCCTGACAAATTTTCACATGATCACAAGTTTAGGCTGTCACAGAATTCTTCAAGAACTATCAGTGCTCATTATCTGTACAACCAACACCATGTGGATGGTTGGAAGTCAATGGTAAAATTATCTAGTCGCCAGATTGGCTCGTTCTTGGATTATTAGCAAATCTGGCCATGGGATACACACAAATCCTAACCTTCACACCCTTAGGAAGCAGATGCTAATTTCGCCGTGCAGTTATGCTCTCATGGTAGCATGGAGACAATGGCCAAGCAAGAGATAACAAATAAAATCAAATATTTCAAAGAAAAACCATTATGGTGGATTAAAATGAGTACAATGAACTTGTTCGAAACCTAAGTCCTAACTACTGAATTTACTTGGAAAATAGTAACGAAAGATGGTCGCAACCTAGTCTTAACTATGACTGTCCTAAAACGAATGGATCAACGATCTTAAATATAACTCATGCTCTGAATTTACCAATCAGTCTCACAGTCACACATCGAGTGCATCCATCCTCTAAGACACATGGAAATCGAATGCCGAAAACGGCGTAGCACTAGCTAAGGTTACTCTGCGCTTCTCTGACGGTTAGGGGAAGCGGCTCTACTAACCTGGAAGGTTCCACCACCACAGGTGTATCGTTGAACGTTCACTCCAACTATTAGATCGGCAACGGATCCCAAGTAAAACCATTACCTATGCATATTGGAAAACACTCACGCACTACGTAAATGATTGCTATGTGTTAGGGATACGGAGAGGATGTGCACCATAAGATAAATAAATAAAAACATTCAAGTCCTTCACTTCGCTAAAGGCTCTCGGTGCCTGAACAAAATACGAAGATGACCAATGTATCGTTGATAATGAAGAACACAGGGTACCCCGAGGGAATGTATTGGACTGGAACCATCAGTTCCGTCTCAGCAAGTCTGGACAAAGTTCATCATGCTAATAATTTGAAATTTACTGAAATAACTGAGAAATCTTGTTTAAATTATTTCATCATAACGCTATTTTTTAAAATAAATCCTATTATTAAGACTGGCCATAGTTCGAATTTCACTGTCATTCAGGTAACGAATTGTTTTAACACTGAAAATCTGTTTGTGACATTTCACTGAGGGAATCAAACTAGACATGCTCTTAATTATTTATTTTTAACAAAGATATTCAGATCCCACCTGCACGGCAGTGGGGCTGATCTGCAAACCTGCTCCATACTACGTATGGGTCATGATATCTATTACAGATTAAACAAAACCTCTAATAAGAGGAAAATATCCACTAATTATCTTAAAGTGAAGTGTTCCATATTTTACTTTCTTTTAGACATAATTCCACGTATATTATGGTTTTCATTATGCTGTTAGTTATTTCCCACACGTCTGATACATTGAATGTTTACCTAAGCATAGCGAGAGAGGGTGATGGGACTAGAAGATGGAAGGAGCGGAATGTGAGTGAAATATAAACAAGGGAACTCAAAACAGAACCCTTGCAGCCATTCAGATATTTGCTCTTGCGATATACGATAGATACTCGGTAAAAATCTGCAGATAACTTGTTTTTAAAATATCTTCGTTACTTTATCTCCCAGTTGTAGGGTATACTATCTGCTTCTGCTCCCTTCTTTCTCTCTCTTTCAGTTATTTTTCAGAATTATGGAAGTTTTTAGCAGCGCGAGAGGTACTGATAAGCTTGTCGAATGAACACAAAAACGGTGTCGGCGTGAAACAGAGAGCTGCTGTGTGGCTAATGAGCTATGAGTAATATCTTCTCTCATGTGAAAACCGTAAATGAACTGACGCCTGGAAATTTCCAGTGAAAAACTGTTCCGTCGCATGAGCTCTCAAAATTCCGAATAATATGAACGAAACTGGACATGTAAGTACAGCTGTGCAAACCAAGCTAATAACTTCTGAGGTTCGTACCAGCGTAAATGAGTGAGGACCGTGTTTCAAGAACATTCCTAGTACCAGTGGACATTTGCTAACATTGAGTGTTCCAAATATACGAAAAATGTTTGAAGTTAAGGTATTTTTATTGGACGAAAATAACAACTTTTCTGAAACAGAACATGTGGAAAAAATGTCATAAATAATTATTCTTGTTCTCCAAAATATGGAAGAGTTACAAGTGGTTTCTTTTAATTGAACTGTGGACAGTATTCGTTTAGTCAGCCTCCACGTTATGTTCGAGTCCAAAGTACTAAGCAAGCTGATCGTTCGATTCTTGATCTGTGGAGAAGACACTGTGTGTCTTCGCATTTTTTAACTTGCACGTAAGTTAAAAGTGGGTCTCCATCTGTACTTATCTATTGAACAATTTTTATTTTACTTCAACATCATGTTGTAGATTAACTGATAGTAAGCAAAGATAAACGTTGTTTACATTAGGCGCAAGGGTTGAGTTGAAAGAGATGACAATAACATCGAGAACGCATGTTCTCGGCAGTTAAAAATACACTGTGTGTTTCACAATCCCTATTACAGGTTTCTAGGGGTTTTAGAGTGGTCTTAGATAGAGTTTTGATAAGGAATCCATGTCTGGAAATGTATCGGACCGTGACCTCCATTTTACAAGGCCGAGAGGCTACCACTGCTGCACCACGACCACGAAGGCTGACAACATGTACAGTTCATACACATGCATCTACATACAGACTCTGCGAATCACTGTCAAGTGCATTACAGAGGATAGTTACCTTGCAGCCATACGTTGGAGTTTCTTCCCATTCCATTCGTGTTTAGAACGGATGAAGAGCAACTGCTGAAAGCTCTCTGTGCATGCTTTAACTAGTCTAATCATATTCTCCGAGCCCTAAGTAGCAATACGTAAGGGGCTCAAGAATATATATAGGTTCTTGAAATTCTGCAAGCCAAGATAATTTGCGTCTACCTTCAAGAGCCTGCCAATTCAGGTTTCTCAATCTTCCCACGGCGATCTGCCATCAGTCAATGTTATGAACATTCATGAGCCTCTTCTTTGTACATACTGAGTATCCCTTATTAATCCTATTTGCTCGGCGTCTACACACTTGAGTAATGTTCTAACATGGGATGCACAGGTCACTTACAAGATGGCTCCTCCGTGAGCTGACTGAGTTTTCTCAGTGTCATGTCAGTGTCATGTCAGTGAAGTATGTTCCTTACCTACGAATGAACCGATGTGATCATCCTATCTCACACCCCTACAAATTGTTCCATTTAGGTATGTATCTGAGTTGACTCACTGTAACTGTGAATCGTTGATATTGTCATCATAATATACTACCTCTTTCGATTTTTGTTTTCTGCACATTTACTGTCCAATCTGTGCATCACTTTGAAATCTTATCAATATCCGATTCAATATTTCTGCAGCTTATTTTCAAAAGTAACAGCTTACTGAAAACTGCTTCATATACGAAAAGTCTGCAGTTGTCTGTGAGATCATTTGTACACCACGTGAGCAACAAGAGCTTAATCTTCTACATCTGCCGATGACTCTCGAAGATAAAATGCTGCGTCTTCCCTCTAAACAAATCCTCAGTGCCAGATTTTGTTCGATGCGCCACATCATTGTACTTATGTTAATAGCCGGCCGGTGTGGCCGTACGGTTCTAGGCGCTTCAGTCTGGAACCGCGTCACCGCTACGGTCGCAGGTTCGAATCCTGCCTCGGGCATGGATGTGTGTGATGTCCTTAGGTTAGCTAGGTTTAAGTAGTTCTAAGTTCTATGGGACTGATGACCTCAGATGTTAAGTCCCATAGTGCTCAGAGCCATTTGAACCATTTTTTTTGTGGTACTGGGTAAAACGGTTTTCGGATGTCAAGTAATAACCCATTCACCTGTCTGCCCATGGTATTCAGGATGTCATATGTGAAAAAGGCAAGTTGTTTTTCGTATCGCCGATGTTTTCGGAATCCATGCTGGTTAGCATCGATGAAGTCAGTCTGTGAGAGATACCTCACTATGTTTGAGCTCAGAATACGATCTAGGATTGTACAACAAATGGAGATCAATGTGATGGGTGGTAGCTTTGTGTGCCACTTCGTCTACCAAACTGCTACTTTGCTTTTTTACAATCACTGAGGATAGTTTTTTTTATTCTGTGGTTAATAGTGGAAGCTAACTCAGCTGCAAATTGTATATAGAATCTAACAGAGTTCGATGGAGCCCTGGATTTTCGTTTAATTTTAACTATTTACGTAATAACTGTAGCACACCAGTTTACATTGAAACACTGCGATATGCACTCACAAATTTTTCATTAAAAAAGGAAAATATTATTCTACAAATATTAATACGCGTTCTGTTCACATACAAATCACGTTCTTTGGCAAGAAGATTTGCGATGTGAACTGAAAATGACTGTTGCATTCGTTATTATACGAGGCCTGTCCAGAAAGTAAGTTACGATTGATCGCGAAATGGAAACCACAGTGAATATCAGAAATGTTTTATTTGTAACAGTTAGTTGCGCCTTCCAGCTAGTTCTCTACGTAATCACCGTTCTGACTTAGACATTTGTCGTAGCGTTGTACGAACTTTTCAATACCCTCATCATAGAAGGCAGCCGCCAGTGCTTTCCGCCAATTCTCCACGCTGGCCTACAGCTCGTTGTCTGTGCCAAAATGTTCATAGACAGAGGTTCATGTGACCAGAGATGAAACTCAGAGGGAGACAATTACGGGCTGTGAGACCCAGAAAATATTAGATACGGGCTCCCAGGTAGATGCTATTTTCCTTGACTTCCGGAAGGCGTTCGATACAGTTCCGCACTGTCGCCTGATAAAGTAAGAGCCTACGGAATATCAGACCAGCTGTGTGGCTGGATTGAAGAGTTTTTAGCAAACAGAACACAGCATGTTGTTATCAATGGAGAGACGTTAAAGAAACCTCTGGCGTGCCACATGGGAGTGTTATGGGACCATTGCTTTTCACAATATAAATAAATGACCTAGTAGATAGTGTCGGAAGTTTCATGCGTCTTTTCGCGGATGATGCTGTAGTATACAGAGAAGTTGCAGCATTAGAAAATTGTAGCGAAATGCAGGAAGATCTACAGCGGATAGGCACTTGGTGCAGGGAGTGGCAACTGACCATTAACATAGACAAATGTAACGTATTGCGAATACACAGAAAGAAGGACCCTTTATTGTATGATTATATGATAGCGAAACAAACACTGGTAGCAGTTACTTCTGTAAAATATCTGGGAGTATGCGTACGGAACGATTTGAAGTGGAATGATCATATAAAATTAATTGTTAGTAAGGCGGGTACCAGGTTGAGATTCATTGGGAGAGTGCTTAGAAAATGTAGTCCATCAACAAAGGAGGTGGCTTACAAAACACTCGTTCGACCTATACTTGAGTATTGCTCAGCAGTGTGGGATCTGTACCAGATCGGGTTGACGGAGGAGATAGAGAAGATCCAAAGAAGAGCGGCGCGTTTCGTCACAGGGTTATTTGGTAACCGTGATAGCGTTACGGAGATGTTTAGCAAACTCAAGTGGCAGACTCTGCAAGAGAGGCGCTCTGCATCGCGGTGTAGCTTGCTCGCCAGGTTTCGAGAGGGTGCGTTTCTGGATGAGGTATCAAATATATTGCTTCCCCCAACTTATACCTCCCGAGGAGATCACTAATGTAAAATTAGAGAGATTCGAGCGCGCACGGAGGCTTTCC
The DNA here is from genome assembly GCF_023898315.1 of Schistocerca nitens. Lineage (NCBI taxonomy): Eukaryota > Metazoa > Arthropoda > Insecta > Orthoptera > Acrididae > Schistocerca > Schistocerca nitens. Next base: position 359,627,991 of record NC_064616.1, on the reverse strand, counting down.
GACAGTCGTTCTTCCCGCGAACCATACGCGACTGGAACAGAAAAGGGAGGTAATGACAGTGGCACGTAAAGTGCCCTCCGCCACACACCGTTGGGTGGCTTGCGGAGTATAAATGTAGATGTATATTTCCAATTGAAAACGATGCGGCCGGCTGTAGTGGCCGAGCGGTTCTAGGCGCTACAGTCTGGAACCGCGCGACCGCTACGGTCGCAGGTTCGAATCCTGCCTCGGGCATGGATGTGTGTGATGTCCTTAGGTTAGTTAGGTTTAAATATTTCTAAGTTCTAGGGGACTGATGACCTCAGCAGTTAAGTCCCATAGTGCTCAGAGCCATTTTAATCATGTTTTTGAAAACGATGCAGGAGCATCTTCATTGCCCCTGCAGAATGCGGCTGAGAATTATCTTGAAGAAGAAACAGCACGACAGTTATGTAATGTTGGCTGCATAGCTTGAGGCGAAATTTCTCACCAGGCGGGAGACACAATTTTCTAGACATCTTGACGCGCTCACTGTGAGCTCATAAATGAGAAGAGCACGTGATGCTATCAGGGGTCATACTAGAGACACTGCCCAACACACCTGTGCAAAGCTTTATCGGATTTTCATAGTCATTTCCATTTTGCGACCGATCGGAACTTACTTTCTGGACGCCTTTCTTACGATAAACAGCTATGTGCTGCTGCGGACCCTTAGGGTACCGTCGTGCAGAATAGTCCCCTATCATTCAGCAGTACTCGAAAAGAGCTTCGTCCGAATAGACCACGGAAGTCCTAACTTATCGACCAACCATCGTGTCGTCCTCAGCCCTTAGCCGCCACTGGATGTGGATATGGAGGGGCGTATGGAAAACACACCGCTCTCTTGGCCGTTGTCAGTTTGCTTGATCGTAGCCGCTACTCCTCAGTCAAGTAGCTTCTCAGTAGGCCTCATAAGGGCTTAGTGCACCCCCTACTTGTAAACAGTGGTCGGCAGAACCGCACGGTCACCCAAGTGTCAGCTAAGCCCGACGCTTAATTTCGGTGATCTGACGAGAACCGGTGCTACCACTACGGCGAGGCCATTGGCATTCATAAATAACGCAGAAAATGATCTGCGTGACGTCATTAGCATCGCTAAGCGATTGAGATATGGCTATGATTCAAATAGTTCAAATGGCTCTGAGCACTATGGGAGTTAGGATCTGAGGTCATCAGTCCCATAGAACTTAGAACTACTTAAACCTAGCTAACCTAAGGACATCAAACACATCCATGCCCGAGGCAGGATTCGAACCTGCGACCGTAGCCGTCACGCGCTTCCAGACTGAAGCGCCTAGAACCACTCGTCCACAGCAGCCGGCTAGATATGTCTATGGCTAAGACAGAGCAAATTAAAACCAACATAATTCACATACTATATCTCCTATTCTGTTGAATCATTTGGATCTAAGTCAGGGGTATCCAAACGTTTTGGCCTTAGGGCCACACTCGCTTTTCCAATAAGTCCCAGGGGCCTAGATCTAGCTTAAGTCTGTCTAAGTTTTCTTGCGGCCAGATACCCTAATATTGCTCAGAACTCCTCGGTGCAATTCAGAAGTTTTCGTGACACTTACCACTGCTGCCGATCTTCACGATCTGACACTGAGTGGCACTGCAGAAGTCTTCACGCAGTGAACTGTCTTTTGTTTGACCTTGAGCCGTGGCCTTAATTCCACTTCATAGACATTGCTAAAAATAAATGCGCTGTCGTGAAACCTTGTTACTACCGAGCGGCATTAATATCACTGAAAGTGGTCAGAACGTAGTACGAACGGCATATGGAATCAGCACAGCGGGATATCTTCCCATCCTCGCCACGCAGCGGCAAGAGTTGCCTCAACGTTCCCTGAAGACACAGCTGGCATGGCTGAAGAAAAATTAGGCAGACTATAGTTCATCGTATCAACATAATGTAGTGTTGAATTACGAGCAAATTTATGTATTGTTATAATTACTTTAGACAATGCTACACTGAAGCGCCAAAGAAACTGGTATAGGCATGCGTATTCAAACACAGAGATACATAAATAGAATACGGCACTGCTGTCGGCAACCCCTATATAAGACAAGTGTCTGGCACAGTTGTTAGCTCGGTAACTGCTGCTACAATGGCAGGTTATCAGGTGTTTGAACGGGGTGTAATAGTCGGCGCACGATCGATAGGACACAGTATCTCCGAGGTGGAGATGAAGAGGGTATTTTCCCTTACGACCATTTCACGAATGTACCGTGAATATCAGGAATCCGGTGAAACACCAAATCTCCGACATCGCTGCGGCCGGAAAAAGATTTTTATGATGATAAATATTTAGTCATAATTACTGAAAATTTAGAAGATCCTCCCACTCACACAGTTTGATCAGTTTAGTAAGCTTGCTCGTGGCTTATTTTTCCGCTTTCGGCACTACTTACCTCTGTGAAAAAACGTTCCCGAAAATAAAATATACGAAAATTTTTTACAGATCTAAATTAACTGATGAGCCTTTGTAATCACTGCTGATAATTTCCACTGGTAAACTCCATCCAGAACTGCAAACAATTGTAAGTGGGAAATTACATCTACATAAATATCATTAATTATCATTACAGTGCTTAATTTCATTACATGAACTGCCTATCTGCACTGTAAATTTTACACTGTACAGTGTTACTTCGCTTAAGAAGTATGATTCGTCCCTGAATCTTACTCGTGATGAATATTCATTAAGTGAGACACATTTTACCGCAGGAACGCGTACAACAGGTCAATGCGTTCCTTTTCGATCAAATAGGTACACAAACAGATACATAATATGGTATTGTGAAAACACATTCCCGAAAATGAAATATACCAAAACTTTTTACAGATCTAAACTAACTGATGAGCATTTGCAATCGCTGCTGATAATTTCCACTAGTAAACTTCATCCAGAACTGCAAACAACTGTAGGTGGGAAATTACGTCTACATAAATATCATTAATGATCATTATAGTGCTTAATTTCACTACATAAACTACCTATCTCCACTATAAATTTTACGCTGTACAGTGTTACTTCGCTTAAGAAGTATGATTCGTTCCTGAATCTTACTCGTGATGAATATTCATTAAGTGAGACACATTTTACCGCAGGAACGTGTACAACAGGTTAATGCGTTCCTTTTCGATCAAATAGGTACTCAAACAGATTCATAATATAGTACTGTAATTTTTCTGTGTAGTATAGTATATCGTATTTTGGGAAAAAGTTGCCTAAAGATATTTGTTTATAACTGTGCTTCAAAATTTGTTCTAAAACAGACATAGAAATGTGGTTAATTAAATCCGTAGCGTGTGTAGTTACTACCTTATAGGTATCTTTAATGACTCGTGTTAGTTAACGACGACAAATTAGAACAGGATTTCATAAATAGATGCTGCAAGGGTAAGTGTTACCACGCGCCTAAGAAGAAAAGATCTTGCAACATCGTCGCGGAAGCACGAGCAAGTGGTACGGTTGACAAAGGCGATATCAGGCGCATTGCGACCAAGCAAAAAACATTAAATGATCGTGTGGCACTGATGGCCGGGAGGCCCCATCCGGGGAAGTTCGGCTGCCGGGAAGGCAAGGCTTACCTCAAGTGACACTACATGGGCAACTTGCATTGATGATGAAGACAACACGACACCCAGTCCACCAGCGGAGAAAATATTCAACCTGGACGAGAAGCCAACCCGGCCCCGCTGGATGGTAGGCAAACATGTTCCTATTCCCCTCAGCAGGCGGACACAGTGTACTGCAATGTTGGAGCTCCTACTTTACATAGCGGTAGTTTATGGGAGAACGCCTACCTTAGTGTTCAAGAGACCGATCCAGGACAGAAGATGGTTCGTGAAATGGTTATTAATGACTGAAAAAAGCACTTAACAGACTCCTTATGCGTTAGTTAAGCGAGTCAGTTTCTTACACTTTCTTCCACTCATTGTGAGAAGCACTTGTTATGGGAGGTTCTCACACACAATATTAGATCACAACGCCACGTTAATGACGTCGCGGACCTCCAAATCCAGAAAAACGAGAAGCAAGCTTTTAATATTTGAAGGGATCCTAGAGATTCGCGAGTTATATCGAATCAACTTTTCGTCAACTCAGGAAAACAACGTCATAGAACACTTGTTGAAATACAAATAAATAGCCTCAAAATTACGGAAACATCTGAAGACAAAAAAATTTGGAAACAGTTTTGTGCTTCGTTAAGGAATTCGCTTGGTTTAATTGAAGCACGGAAGGAAACCAGCTCATTGCGTAACAAAATGTAATTCAGAAGTTTTCATGTGATATTTGGATAGATTAGATTAGATTAGATTTACTTTCATTCCAATTGATCCGTAGTGAGGAGGTCCTCCAGGATGTGGAACATGTCAGAAAAACAACAATACATGACAAATATTTACAACTAAAACAAATAAGCTAATGTACCATTCCACAGGACCCAAGTGGAATGATCGTCATCTTTTAATGAGCACTAAGAGTCATTTTACAAATACTAATGCACTGAATTTAAAATAAAAAAGTTTTTTATTTATTTATAAGGTAATACAACTACTGTAATACTTATTTACAATGAACACATTACTGCACTGAAATGGTGCAGAAGTTAGATTATACTAACTAAAACACACACACACACACACACACACACACAAATTTTCAATGAACACATTACTGCACTGAAATTGTGCAGAAGTTATGTTGTACTTATATACAAATCAGTTGGTTTTACTAAGAAATTCATCAATGGAGTAGAAGGAGTTGGCCACCAATAAATCCTTTAGGCTTCTCTTAAACTGAATTTCATTGGTTGTTAAGCTTTTTATGGCTGCTGGCAAGTTATTGAAAATGTGTGTTCCTGAATAATGCACACCTTTTTGTACAAGACTAAGTGACTTTAAATCCTTGTGAAGATTATTCTTATTTCTAGTATTGATTCCATGAATTGAGCTGTTGGTGTGAAAAAGTGATATATTTTTAATGACAAATTTCATTAAGGAATAAATATATTGGGAAGCAGTAGTTAGTATCCCTAGTTCCCTAAACAGGCTTCTTCAGGATGTTCTTGAGTTCACACCACATATAACTCTCACTGCACGTTTTTGTGCCCGGAAAACTTTAGCTTGGCTTGATGAATTACCCCAAAAAATAATCCCATATGACATTATGGAATGAAAGTAAGCATAGTATGCCATCTTTTTCATTTTTATATCCCCTATGTCTGACAAAATTCGCATTGCAAACAGAGATTTGTTAAGACGCTTCAGCAGTTCTGTGGTGTGCTCCTCCCAGTTGAATTTATTATCAAGCTGTAATCCCAAGAATTTAACACTGTCCACTTCTTCTATCTTCTTGTCATCGTATGTTAGACATATACCCTTTGGACACCCCTTACAAGTTCTGAACTGCATGTAGTGTGTTTTTTCAAAGTTTAGTGACAAAGAATTGGCTAGGAACCAGTGATTAATGTCCACAAATATTTTATTGGCTGATCTTTCTAAGACTACATTTGACTTGCTATTTATTGCAATGTTTGTATCATCGGCAAACAAAACGAACTTGGCATCTGGTAATGTTACTGATGAAAGGTCATTGATATACACAAGAAAAAGTAAGGGCCCCAAAATGGAACCTTGTGGGACCCCACATGTAATTAGTTCCCAGTTGGATGAGGCCTGATAGCTTGATACATGTCTCTTTCCTAATAACACCCTTTGTTTTCTGCCAGAGATATAAGATTTGAACCATTTTGCAGCATTTCCTGTTATACTATAATATTCTGGTTTACTTAAAAGGATATTGTGATTTACACAGTCAAATGCCTTTGACAGATCACAAAATATACCAGTTGCCTGCAATTTTTTGTCTAATGAATTAAGCACATTTTCACTGTAAGTGTAGATAGCCTTCTCAATATCAGAACCTTTTAGAAATCCAAACTGTGACTTTGACAGTATGTTATTTGAGATAAGATGGTTATAAAGACGACTGTACATTACTTTTTCGAAAATTTTTGAGAATGCTGGCAACAGTGAAATTGGACGGAAATTTGATGCTATTTCTTTATCTCCCTTCTTAAACAGTGGCTTAACTTCAGCATATTTCAGCCATTCAGGAAATATTCCACTAATAAACGACTGGTTACATAGATAGCTTAATATGCTACTTAGCTCAGAATCACATTCTTTAATTAACTTTGTTGATATTTCATCATACCCACTAGATGTTTTTGATTTTAAAGATTTTATGATGGACATTATTTCTGTTGGGGTAGTGAGGGTCAAATTCATATTAAGGAAGTTACTTGAAATGTCTGGTCTAAGGTAATCCATAGCAGCATCTACCGAACCTGACAACCCCATCTTTTCAGTAACAGTTATAAAATGTTTGTTAAAAAGTTCTGCAACACTATACACATCTGTCACCAATGTATCATTTACTCTTAATGCTATTTGTTCCTCTTCATGTCTGGTTCTACTGGTCTCCTCCTTCACTATATCCCATATTGTCTTTATTTTGTTATCTGATATGACTATCTTTTCCTTGTAATATATTTGCTTTGACATCCGTATTACAGTCTTTAATATTTTGCAGTATTTCTTATAATGTGCTATAGCATCAACATTGGAAATGTTTCGGAGTGACAGATACAGTTTTCTTTTTGTTTTACAAGATACCCCTATTCCTCGAGTAATCCATGGCTTCTTTGTAGACTTTGCTCTAACCTTGGTAAGTTTTGGGGGAAAGCAGTGTTCGAATAAGGTAAGCACTTTATTAGCAAAAATGTTATATTTTTCATTCATGCCATGAACGCTGTAAACATCAGTCCAGTGAATGTCTCTGAGGAGTGTCCTAAAATAATCAATTTTTGGCTTACTGATTACCCTTTTGAGCTCAACTTTAACAGATTTTATATCCTGTTCAGTATTAACATTTAACAGAAGGAACTGCATGTCATGGTCTGAGAGGCCATTGACTATTGGTTTTGTAATATAATTTTGTTCATTGGACTTTTCTATAAAGATATTATCAATGGCTGTTTGTGAGCAAGTGGCTATCCTAGTGGGGAACTTTATTGTGGGAATTAGGTTGAATGATAGTGTTACTAACTCAAACAAGTTCTTATTGGGAGAGTCTTTAAAGAAATCTACATTGAAATCACCAGCAACCACTATTTCTTTGTTTTTGGTTGTTAAATGGGCCAGTACAGCTTCAAGGTGGTTGACAAACAGATTAAAGTTACCTGCAGGTGCTCGATATACACTTAATATTATGAAGGATTTTTTGTGAAATTCTAATTCTGTTGCACATGCTTCCATATGTTGTTCTAGGCAAAATTTATGAATGTCTATGTTCTTAAATTTATGACAGTTCCTGATGAATGTGGCAACTCCTCCTTTCTCCATTTCTGATCTACAAAAGTGAGATGCTAACCTAAACCCTGTAACACTTAAAAGTTCTATACCAGTGGTCACATGATGTTCAGAGAGGCAGATTATGTCAGCTGGGTTTGAAGACTCTAATTCATCTATGCAGATAGTTAATTCATTAATTTTATTTCTCAGTCCTCGAATATTTTGATGCAATAAAGATAGCTGACATTTCTCATTGACTGAGTTAAAATTGGGTGGAGTTAAAATATCTGCTGACAGTTGAAAATTCTTAACCAATGGCTGTTTATGCTGATGTAATAAGCTGGAATTATGTTTTTTGATTTCTTTCTCAAACTGAAGATTTGTCTCAGTTCTAACCTCTCTTAAAATTTGCTTTCTTTCTGTCCTCCCTACCCTAAAAAAGGGTCTTTTCTGAATCCTATAACCACTGGTATTTTACCACTCATGACAGTGCCTCCCCCCTTTAACTTTCCTGCTATTTCCCCAGCCAATTTACCCTTCCCCTTCCTGTTGAGGTGAAGGCCATGCCTAGTATAATCCCACCTACTGAGAGAATCAACAGGAACCACACCAATGTGTGACCCCGCACCCGACATGAGCAGCCGTTGCAGCTCCAAATTAACTCTCTTGACAGAAGAGTTCAAATGAGGTCGGTCATGGCGCCCAAGAACAGATACAAACTCAACACTAGTATGCTTCAATGCTGATGCAATCTTCACCAGGTCACACTCTATACTGTACCCAGGATCTCTGTCAATACTGTTACCTGCCCCACCCACTATAACCACGGTGTCTTCCTTAGTGAAATCTTTGCAAAGTGATCCTAAATCCTCTGTCACCTGCTCTAGACCAGCACTAGGTTTAAAAAAAATTGGTGACCTGGTATTCTGATCCTAGTTCATCCTGCAAAAGTTGGCCAACACCTCTTCCATGGGAACTACCTAACAACAACACTTTCTTTCTCTTTACTGATTTCCCTACATTCTTACTTTTCAATTTGCTGCTGAAAGTTTGTTGTGCCCTGTCTACACCTGCAACTGCTTGAGGCTCACCAGCTTCTAACTGAAGCAACAGGTCAACTCTATTTTCCACATTCACCATAAAGCTGTCAGACAAAGTTCTAGGCCTGTTCCTCCTGTTGCCTGTTGCCACTTCCCACCTCTCTTTACCCTTCTCCCTCCTTAACCTGTCAAGATCTCCCCTGGCCTTGTCTAACTCAGCCTGAAGGGCGGCAATTTTCCCCTCCTGTTCTAGTATCTTCCTATCTCTACTACAAATCCTACAAAACCACTGATGAGTCTCATTTACTTCTCCTATTCCCACGCCACTACAGTCACCCACATGGAAAAAACTACAGCACCCATCACACCAAAGCCCCGACCTAACAATAGAGTAATATATAGACAAATCTACGTGAAAAACAGTGCCAAATATGAGGTTGCAGCTGTCATTACAAGGAAATGATTAAAAGTCTTCCTCAATCCTTTCTCGCATCAAGAATTCCACAAAGCAACCGATTAAGCGGTGAATAGATGGTTCAAATGACCCTGGGCACTATGGAACTTAACATCTGAGGTCATCAGTCCCCTAGAACTTAGAACTACTTAAACCTAACTAACCTAAGGACATCACACACATCCATGCCCGAGGCAGAATTCGAACCTGCGACCGTAGCAGTCGCGCGGTCCCGGACTGAAGCACCTAGAACCACTCGGCCACAACGACCGGCTGCTGAATAGATCATCTGGGGTTTTGTCACGAGAAAGTCTCGCAGAGGAAGGTCTTAAAGGTCATCTGAGGATCTTTAACAAATATTGTCGACGAAAGAAATCTCACATGAATTGACAATGTTGTCTTTACAATGCTAAAACCACGTAAAAAAACTCAAGCATCTGGTATCGCAGAGACGAATGCAATGTCTAAATATTCAGTACCTCAATATTAGTATAACAATATAAAGCAGTGGAATTCCCTCAGGAATATTCTTTGGACGTCATTTATTCCTAGGTTCTAGGAAGATAATTGTATCAGTTGGACTGTACTAAATGCCAAACAAAGGTTAAAGCATCACATCAAGCAACGGATGGAATGCTGGATTTAGTCCAGAAAATTCCTTTCTGATTTTCAATTAGTTATTAGAACATGGGAGAGAATCGTAAAGATTTTGAGTATCCCAATGACGAAAATGCATGGTGGTTCTCGTAGGAACGAAGTACATCCTCTGGTATCGCAGAGACGTGTCGCAATGTCTAAATATTCAGTACATCAGTATTAACATAAAAATATGAAGCAATGGAATTCCTTCAGGAATCTTCTTTGGAAGTCATTTATTCTTAGGTTCTAGGAAGATAAATTTAAGCTTCAGATATAAAACCTTTGTAATCTCATCAACTTAGTACCCACTTCTTTCCTGAATATAGTATGCAAACGGTCTGGAAATAAATAGTTAATCTTGAGTTATGGTAATATGCAGATACCGACGTACACAGTTCGTTTATCTCAATTCATGAAGAACCGGCCAAACACTCCACAGTAACGGAATATCTAAACATTAATCTGTATTCCTGTAGCTTTGTAATATAACCAGGAAATGCCAGTCGCTTTCCTTCCATAAATCAACGAGTTCCATCAACATCCATTGCAGTTAAAATGACAAGTTAAAAATGGCTATACGATCTCAGTTTAGATTCTGGGTGTAATTCTAGATTTCAGGCTGCGCAAGACCATACCCTCATTGTGATAAATTTATGTCAGAACACTATCAATATTATTAGATCAGTTTTCAGAGTAGTGATCACATCCTGTTTCATAGCACTGATAATACAACAGATAAACGAAGATTTATCTCATCTTGTTAGAAAAGTGGTTCAAATGGCTCTGAGCACTATGGGACTTAACATCTGAGGTCATCAGTCCCCTAGAACTTAGAACTACTTAAACCTAACTAACCTAAGCACATCACACACATCCATGCCCGAGGCAGGATTCGAACCTGCGACCGTAGCAGTCACGCGGTTCCGGACTGAAGCGCCTAGAACCGCACGACCACCACTGCCGGCTCATCTTGTTAGAGAAATCCCATTAAAGAAGCATCTGTCTGGGTCAATGAAGTCATCTCTTGCCAAGGTTTATCTACATCTACATCTACATCTACATGACTACTCTGCAATTCACATTTAAGTGCTTGGCAGAGGGTTCGTCGAACCACAATCATACTATCTCTCTACCATTCCACTCCCGAAAAGCGCGTGGGAAAAACGAACACCTAAACCTTTCTGTTCGAGCTCTGATTTCTTTTATTTTATTTCTATGATCATTCCTACCTATGTAGGTTGGGCTCAACAAAATATTTTCGCATTCGGAAGAGAAAGTTGGTGACTGAAATTTCGTAAATAGATCTCGCCGCGACGAAAAACGTCTTTACTGTAATGACTTCCATCCCAATTCGCGTATCATATCTGCCACACTCTCTCCCCTACTACGTGATAATACAAAACGAGCTGCCCTTTTTGGCACCCTTTCGATGTCCTCCGTCAATCCCACCTGGTAAGGATCCCACACCGCGCAGCAATATTCTAACAGAGGACGAACGAGTGTAGTGTAAGCTGTCTCTTTAGTGGACTTGTTGTATCTTCTAAGTGTCCTGCCAATGAAACGCAACCTTTGGCTCGCCTTCCCCACAATATTATCTACGTGGTCTTTCCAACTGAAGTTGTTCGTAATTTTAACACCCAGGTACTTAGTTGAATTGACAGCCTTGAGAATTGTACTATTTATCGAGTAATCGAATTCCAAGGGATTTCTTTTGGAACTAATGTGGATCACCTCACACTTTTCGTTATTTAGCGTCAACTGCCACCTGCCACACCATACAGCAATCTTTTCTAAATCGCTTTGCAACTGATACTGGTCTTGGGATGACCTTACTAGACGGTAAATTACAGCATCATCCGCGAACAACCTCAGAGAACTGCTCAGATTGTCACCCAGGTCATTTATATAGATCAGGAACAGCAGAGGTCCCAGAACGCTTCCCTGGGGAACACCTGATGATTTGCCGTCTATTACTACGAACTGCGACCTTCCTGACAGGAAATCACGAATCCAGTCGCACAACTGAGACGATACCCCATAGGCCCGCAGCTTCATTAGAAGTCGCTTGTGAGGAACGGTGTCAAAAGCTTTCCGGAAATCTAGAAATACGGAATCAACTTGAGATCCCCTGTCGATAGCGGCCATTAGTTCGTGCGAATAAAGAGATAGCTGCGTTGCACAAGAACGATGTTTTCTGAAACCATGCTGATTACGTATCAATAGATCGTTCCCTTCGAGGTGATTCATAATGTTTGAATACAGTATATGCTCCAAAACCCTACTGCAAACCGACGTCAATGATATAGGTCTGTAGTTAGATGGATTACTCCTACTGCCCTTCTTAAACACTGGTGCGACCTGCGCAATTTTACAATCTGTAGGTACAGATCTATCGGTGAGCGAGCGGTTGTATATGAGTGCTAAGTGGGGAGCTATTGTATCAGCGTAATCTGAAAGAAGCCTAATCGGTATACATTCTGGACCTGAAGACTTGCCCGTATCAAGCGATTTGAGTTGCTTCGCAACTCTGAGCCTCTGATTCAGACCCTCCACCCGGCTCTGCACCAAAGGTCCGCAGTCGGTTCTGTCAACGATGCTGCAGATGGTGAGCTCTGCCTTCATCTCGTAAGCAAGAAACTCATGCTAGCAGCTGTTCGTGTTTCAAATTCTGGAATATTCCATTCATCTTCCCTGGTGAAGGAATTTCGGAAAACTGCGTTCAATAACTCCGCTTTAGCGGCACAGTCGTCGGTAACAGTACCATCGGCACTGCGCAGCGAAGGTATTGACTGCGTCTTGCCGCTTGTGTACTTTACATACGACCAGAATTTCTTCGGATTTTCTACCAAATTTCGAGACAATGTTTCGTTGTGGAACCTATTAAAGGCATCTCGCATTGAAGTCCGTGCCAAATTTCGTGCGTCTGTAAATTTTAGCCAATCTTCGGGATTTCGCGTTCTTCTGAACTTCTCATGCTTTTTCCGTTGCCTCTACAACAGAGTTCGGACCTGATTTGTGTACCACGGGGGATCAGTTCCATCTCTTATCAGTTTATGAGGTATGAATCTCTCAATTGCTGTTGCTACTATGTCTTTGAATTTGAGCCACATCTCGTCTACATTTGCATAGTCAGTTCGGAAGGAATGGAGATTGTCTCTTAGGAAGGCTTCTGGTGACACTTTATCCGCTTTTTTAAATAAAATTATTCTGCGTTTGTTTCTGGTGGAATTGGGAGAAACGGTATTGAGCCTAGCTACAACGACCTTGTGATCACTAATCCCTGTATCAGTCATGATGCTCTCTATCAGCTCTGGATTGTTTGTGGCTAAGAGGTCAAGTGTGTTTTCGCAACCATTTACAATTCGCGTGGGTTCGTGGACTAACTGCTCGAAATAATTTTCGAAGAAAGCATTTAGGACAATCTCGGAAGATGTTTTCTGCCTACCACCGGTTTTGAACAAGTATTTTTGCCAACATATTGAGGGAAGGTTGAAGTCCCCACCAACTATAACCGTAAGAGTGGGGTATTTATTTGTTACGAGACTCAAATTTTCTCTGAACTGCTCCGCAACTATATCATCGGAGTCTGGGGGTCGGTAGAAGGAGCCAATAATTAACTTAGTTGGGCTGTTAAGTATAACCTCCACCCATACCAATTCGCACGGAGTATCTACTTCGACTTCACTACAAGATAAACCGCTACTGACAGACACAAACACTCCACCACCAATTCTGCCTAATCTATCTTTCCTGAACACCGTCTGAGACTTCGCAAAAATTTCTGCAGAACTTATTTCAGGCTTTAGCCAGCTTTCTGTACCTATAACGATTTCAGCTTCTGTGCTTTCTATTAGCGCTTGAAGCTCAGGGACTTTCCCAGCACAACTACAACAATTTACAACTACAATTCCGACTGTTCCTTGATCCAAGCACGTCCTGTATTTGCCATGCACCCTTTGAGATTGCAGCCCACCCCGTACTTTCCCGAGGCCTTCTAACCTAAAAAACCGCCCAGTCCACGCCACACAGCCTCCGCTACCCGTGTAGCCGCCAGCTGAGTGTAGTGAACTCCTGACCTATTCAGCGGAACCCGAAACCCCACCACCGTATGGCGCAAGTCAAGGAATCTGCAGCCAACACGGCCGCAAAACTGTCTGAGCCTCTGATTCAGATCCTCCACCCGGCTCTGCACCAAAGGTCCGCAGTCGGTTCTGTCAACGATGCTGCAGATGGTGAGCTCTGCCTTCATCTCGTAAGCAAGACCGGCAACCTTCACCAAATCAGATAGCCGCTGGAATCCAGAGAGAATTTCCTCAGATCCAAAGCGACACACGTCATTAGTGCCGACATGTGCCACCACCTGCAGCTGGCTGCACCCTGTGCTCTTCATGGCATCCGGAAGGACCCTTTTCACATCAGGAATGACTCCACCCGGAATGCGCACGGAGTGCACACTGGATTTCTTTCCCTCCTTAGCCGCCATATCCCTAAGGGGCCCCATTACGCGCCTAACATTGGAGCTCCCAACTACCAACAAGCCCACCCTTTGTGATTGCCCGGACCTTGAAGACTGAGAATCAGCCTCTGAAACAGGGCAGGCAGCTGCATCTGGCTCAGCCAGAGACAGTGCCTGAAACCTGTTTGTCAGACGCACCGGGGAGGCTTTCTGATCAGCCTCCGGGGACGTCTTTCGCTGCCTGCCACGCCTTGGAACGACCTCCCAATCAACCACAGGCGAGGCCTCAGCCCCACTGCGGGCAGCAACCAGGGCAACCACAGCGGCAGACCGATCTGGGGACAGACGGGACGAGGTTGATATCCCCGTGATACCCAAGTCCGGCTCCCCACAGTGGTGCCCATTGGCAACAGCTCAAGCTGCGCGACCGAAGTCAGCGCCGCTTGCAGCTGTGAGCGAAGGGATGCCAACTTAGCCCTCATCCGAACAAAGAAATCACAGTCCCTGTCCATTCTAATCGATGCTGAACAACAGTTACTGAAACACGAGTCAGTGCCTAGATATCGCAAGGGAAACACGCAAAGAATGTATTAACTAACCTGTACAAATGCCTAACGACTGCGCTACAATCTGCCTGAATTTACGATTACAGTAACTAAAACTCGAAATTACACCTCCTATACGAAACTCACACGCAATTTAAGTAATAATATACGAGGTAAACACTAAAACGCGATGCTACAACTCTCAAATACTATAATACGCCCGAAATTTATGAATTAAACAATGCAAGTACCCAAAAACACGCAAAGAAATTAAGAATTAAACTATGTAACAAATAAGTAAGCTAGGGGTATACGACTTGCTGCTGCAGCTGCTTATCCAACGGCGGCAGGGAGCACACTGGCTGTGGCCAACCGACACTGACCGTTCAAAACAAAAACAGAAGACAGACGAGTACGCGAATTTACACTATTCAGGTACTAAAGCGCGATGCTACAACTCTCAAATACTATAATACGCCCGAAATTTATGAATTAAACAATACAAGTACCCAAAAACACGCAAAGAAATTAAGAATTAAACTATGTAACAAGTAAGTAAGCTAGGGGTATACGACTTGCTGCTGCAGCTGCTTATCCAACGGTGGCAGGGAGCACACACTTAGAAGCCAGAGAACTACCGCTAGCAATACGTCGGAAATTATTATTTGATAAATATATTGAGAAAAAAATATTGTCTAAAACCATCCTTCAGGTAAGGTAAGTCAGGCGACCTCCACGGTGTCAGAAACAGATCTCGCTCGGTAGGTAATTTGAAGGTTTCATTTCTTTCAAGAATCTCAGGCAGATAATTCATGACGAAGTGGGAAAGGTTTCTAAAGAGGAGAAGGAGGAGATTAGTGTTTAACGTTCTGTCGACAACGAGGACAGTAGAGACGGTGCAAGAACTCAGGGGAAAGAAAAGGAAGTAAATAGGCCGTGCCCTTTCAAAAGGACTTGAAGCAATTTAGGGAAATCACGGAAAACCTAAATCAGGATGGCAGAACGCGGTTTTTAACCATCTCCCTCTCAATAAGAATCCAGTGTGCTAACAGATTTCTAAGAGAACCTGAGGTCGGAGAATAGATGAAATCGATTTATTATTTAGTTTCATGTCTCATGTCTCTTGGATCATTAGCGCGGTAAATCGAAATGATGTGAAACGAGTAATTTTACATTTGTATCCGCAATTAATCTGTAAGTGTGGCAAGATGTTGACTAATTACAGTAATAGAATAATAGAAATATAACTGCTTCTACGGAACAGGAGTAATTAAGGAGATCGTTGTTGTTTTCAAATTTTATTTTGTGGTCTTTGAGACACGTTGTATGACTGCATAAGTGATCAGCAACCTTAATGTGGAGTAATGAATTTTCTGTCTCCTTCTGCTGCTGTAACTGAATACAGCATTGTTTCCTTTGAACTGCAGCGGATTTCTTACAGCAGACTTTATAAGGGAATAAATAAACTGTGAAGCAGTAGTCAAAACGCATAGTTTCTTCAACAGATGTCTACGAGATGATCGTGAGTGAACACCACATAATATTCTTACTGCGCGTTTTTGACCTATGCTTGAATGTCCAAAGGAACATTGCATCGTAATTCGGAGTAACACAGGCACAACAATATCGTACTGTATTTATCCGCCGACACTGGGGAAGCGACTTTCAAGTAAAATGTCTCGTCTGTACGGGAATATACATAATTTATGCAAGAGTACAGGTTGTAAACACATGGTTGACGATATATGCAAGTTTGAGTCTGGCCATGAGTCGTGAGTGGATATCCTAATGACACAGTTTAATACAGCAGTTCTGCCTTGTGTACCGAACGAACAGATCGTTGTTTACTTATTCGCTCCTCCGCAGCGTCGCATGCGTTTGGGAGCTTATCGCTTCAGTGGTGTTTGTGCCTTTGTGTGTGTGACGTCGTTGTCTCGTCTCGTCCTTCGTTCGGCGTGTGTCTCACAGCGGCCTAGTCGTAGCGTGTTCCATGGAAAGGTACAATGAGTTTTTCGTTTGACAATTCGACAAGTTAACGTGCAGCCCGGTTCTTTAGAAATCCATGACTGGTTAGTTCATCTACTCATGTTACTTCGGACCAATTGCAAACCGCCTATTTTGATCCTGAGAATTGTGTGTTCTTTGTGAAATTCGTAGATCCCCTACGAGTAGACAAGTTCCTATGGTACGAGGGTTGAATGAAAAGTAATGACTCCACCTTCGTTAGTTGGGTTTGGATGGGAATATTTTAATAAATCAAACGCAGAAATCATCATTAAAAAGTGATCTTTAATTACCAATTTCACTTTTCCTCATAATCACCTGCCAATTGGATACATTTCTGCCAACGATGAACAAGTTTTCTGAAGCTGTCACGGAAGAAGTCGACACTCTGTTTCCGCAACCACAGTCTCACAGTTCTCTCAACGTATTCATCAGAAGCATATTGTTGTCCCCGCAGATCGTCTTTCATTATCGGAAACAGATGGAAGTCACACGGTGCTAAACATGGACTGTATGGAGAATGCCGTACGGTGGTGAGATCCAGTCTCTGAAGTTCTGCTGTGGTGCCACGTGAAGTGTGTCGTTTGGTATTGTCATGCTGCAGGGAAACATTTGCCTTTTCCTTTCAGACCCTTGTTACCAGCCGTTTCAGAGTTCGCAGTTTTGTGATATAACGCTCTGAATTTATTCTTGTTCCAAGATCAAGGAAATCAACATGGATAACACCATCTGCGTCCCAGAATTCTGTGGCCATGATTTTTCCAGCTGAGGACTGCGTCTTGAATCTCTTTTTCTGGGGCGAGGCTTTGTGTCGATATTCCATAGACTGACGTTTCGTCTCCGGGTCGTAGTGGTGTACCCACGTTTCGTCTCCTGTCACAATTGAATTGAGAAATGCGTCACCTTCATTCTCGTAACGCGAGAGGTGTTCCTGGCAAATTTCAAGTCTGTGCGCTTTCATTTCAGGAGTCAGCAGCTGGAGTACCCATCGTGCACAGATCTTCTGATAGCTGAGCAAAGGAATAATGTGACCGACACGTTCTTGTGAAATGCCGACCGTGCTTGCAATTTCTCTCTGAGTGGTACGACGATCGTCCGAATCAATCAGTCAACATTTTGCTTGTGGAACTCGGTGGTTGCTGTCACAGGACGTCCAACTCTTTGTTTGTGATATAGGTCAGATGTTCCCGCCTTAACATCTTTAAACTTACTCGCCCAACGACGCACTGTACTCACATCAACACGATCACCATAAACTGCTTTCATTCTCTGATGAATCTCCTTTGGGGTGACACTTTCTGCCGTCAAGAATTTAATGACTTCACGTTGCTTAAATCGCACTGACCGGCCGTCTGCGCAGGGTTTCATATTTTACACTGTAACAACACAACCGTTCAATGCTAAGGCTTCCTGCTAACTGGAGCTGTAGGGAAGAGGCTACGAAACAAGCCAGTACCTGCTTATTCAGTCTTCCTTCGGAGGTACAGGATATTTAACTTAAGGAAGTTTTGGGCTAATATGGTGACAGGAGACACTTTCGCCGTGACGTTGGTCTAGTCAACACAAGCTACAATATCATAGGGGCATACGTTCCGTGGAAATGGAAGTCAAAAAGAACATTCCGTCTCATTTGCAAGTTTGTGGCTAACGTATTCATGTTAGGTACAGCGGACGGGCGGGGCCCTATTTTCTGTGCAAATAAAGTGGCTATCTCCGAACTAACTGCCCACGGAGAGTTTTTATTTTACGGTCTTCCTTGGAACAGCGCCGTAAGTTCACGGTTGCTGACCCTGTCTCCTCTAGTAAGGAATTTGCGGTTGTATCTTCCCTCATTCCTGGAGATCTTCCGACAGTTTGCACTATCACTGCAGGTGATTTTCCCTCGTTGGAAACAAAGTGTGACTCCGTTCCTCCTGCTGCTGGGATGGCGGCGCGTTCGATTTATAATAAGCCGAGCCGCTCTGAAGATGGCGATGAATCAGTTGTGCCTTCCCTTTCCCGCCTTTCCCTGAGCCAGGTTTGTCTGTCACTTCTACCAGTCGCGTGACACCACTTGGCCCTGGAGAGGGAGACAGGGCAGGCAGTAATATGTATTCCTGTTGCTGCAGGGGTGGCTCCTATGGGGCCGGCAGCGTTACCTTTCTTTAGGGCAGGCCTCGGACCCTGGGCAGTCACAAATTGATATGGGTATAGTGCTAGATCCGCCTACATCGTCAACTGCAGAGGCTATTACACCCCGCAGCGGGCTTAAACAACGTGTACAGCCGGAACGTGCAGCGGCGCGGAAAACAAAAGATTCATTTGGGTCTGGTACTGGCCTCCGGCTCTTGGATTAGTTACTGGCTTCCGCGATGGACTGTGCCGGCCGATTGGTGAAATAGTCATGCTATCTTGTTCTTTCTGTATTTTTCTCTCTGACTGATGACTGACGTATACATTTGTCATACTAAATGTTAACATAGTGGTTTCAGAGCTGCACCTAGCTTCGCTGCGTCAGTTTATATACGACTCCTGTGCAGATATACTGTACCCGCAAGAGACTTTATTTACTAGTTTCCCTCTTCCTGATATCGCACTGTTTTTAATGTGGCGTCAGAATTTTCAAAGGTAACTGCCCTATTCTTTCGAGAAGGCATTCTTGTTGATGAGGTAGAGGTTCTTGAATCCGGCAGAGTAATAGGCTGTAGACATTTTGACTTCAACTTGTTCGTCTTATGTACTCCGTCTGGTTCTGCTCACATAATGGAACGTTCGCGTTTTTATAAAAAGGTGATTATTTATCTTTTAGGCGTCCTCGGGGTCTGGGCCGGCCGGTGTGGCCGAGCGGTTCTAGGCGCTACAGTCTGGAACCGCGCGACCGCTACGGTCGCAGGTTCGAATCCTGCCTCGGGCATGGATGTGTGTGATGTCCTTAGGTTAGTTAGGTTTAAGTAGTTCTAAGTTCTAGGGGACTGGTGACCTCAGTAGTTAAGTCCCATAGTGCTCAGAGCCATTTGAACCATTTTTTCCTCGGGGTCTGCTGTTGGACAGTGATTTTAACTGTATTCTGCGTACTGTTTATCGGTCTCCCCATTTTAATTATTGTCGAGATTTAAACGAAATGATACGCTCGATGCGCTTGAAAGATGTTTGAGAGTGTAAATATGGGACGTTGGTTAAATTTAGGCATTTTAGTGCGACCTCTAGTAGCAGGACTGACCGATTCTATTTATCGGATTGGATGCACGGTCGCATTCTTGCAGCCGACCCTTGCTAGCGTTTCTGATATCTGCGCTTTGGCCACCACTCTCCAACTTGATCGGCAACCGGTTAAACTATTCCGTTCCCCGTAGATGTGAAATGTCGCTCACTAGTCAGATCCTTCTCTCAACGATGTGATTCACAATGTGTGGGAGCGTAGTCTTTGATCCTCTGGGATGTACTGTACCACTCTGGAGTGGTGGATTGCCCTGGCTAAACCGAAACTCCGTCAGACTTTGATTACTTATTGTTCTGCTAGGGCGAGGGATTTCTGGAGAACTTAGAATTTTATTATTCTCTGCTGCGCGACGTTTATGGCGGTGCGGATCGTGTCCCCTTGCGGATTGCAGATGTACGATGTACAAAAGCAAAGTTGTTGCAGTTGAAGCGGCGCAGATGGAAGGTTTGCGGGTACAATCGACGCACGATCACTAGTACTGGAGGAATTTGCTTCATTATACCATTTGCTTCGACATCAAGCTTGGCGTCGCCCCTGAAGGATTACTTCTCTTACAGCAGCTAACGTCTGTCAGGAAACAGCGCAAGCTGACGTACTTCACGCTCTACATCAGTACTATGTGGGTCTTACGACGCGGATACACCTAGCGACTTGCCCTTCGACCCAGCTATTGAGACCCTAGGTACGTTAGTCACGCCTGAGCAGAACACCGAATCCTTGGCCACCTTTCACCGCGATGACGTACAGGACTTCTGCTTCTCACAAATCGCCACATGTGGATGGGCTCCCCAAAGAAATTTATGTGCATATTTTGCCATTCTTTGGAGTCAAATTTACGTCCATGTTGAACGAGGTGATAAGGGGGCAGTTGTACTCTCTCCATTCTAGGTTTGTTTTGATACCTAAACATCCTGGACGTAATACTGTTGATAATTTTCTTCCTCTCACGTCACTGAATGTTGATTTTAAGACAGTGGCGCGGGCGGTAAATCGCAGGATGTCTGCCTTGAGGCAGTTGTTGTCGGCGAGTATCAGAGTTGTCTCCCTCGTCGCTCTATTCGTACCCTCGTGGCCGAACACCGTGATGTAGTTTCGGTTGCTGCCGTTACATCTGTCCATTGTGCCTTTGCCTTTTTGGATTTTAAAAAGACTTTCGATCGTGTGGAAATGATCGGTTTTACTGTTGAGGCTCGTAGAGTGTTCACAGGCATTGCAACTTCGGTAGTTGTGGACGGGCAACTGACGCCCCCGATTCCCATTCGTCGGGGAGTGCCGCAGGGGAGTCCACTCTCGATGTATTTGTTTGTCTTGTATATGGAGCCGCTGCTTCGGAAGGTTGCGTTCCAGCTTCAGGGTTGGACGCTTTCTGGAAGGACCCCCGCCGTTCCCGCGTACGCTGATGATCTAATTGTTTTACTTCATCGATGTGGAGAATTTACCTCTGGTGAAGGCGATCATCGATTATTATTGCCGTGTCCTGGGAGAGCGACTTAACGAGGACAAAAGTAATCTCTTTAATTTACGGCGTTTCGATCGAGCAGTAATCACGTGGGCCACTCCTGTGGATCGTTACACGTCACTAGAAGTTGTTATTGATCGTTGTCCGCTACAAATGGCGACTGTCAATTGGAAATCGCTTACTGATAAGATTCAGGGGGCACTACTTTAACATGAATGTCGTCTCCTTTCCCTTCTTCAGAAGGTGCGAATTTTGGATATGTATGTTTTGTGCAAGGCCTATTACATCGTGAAAATTTTCCGTTTCCCTCTATTGTGGCTAAGTAACTGAAGCAGTTGTATGCTCGCTTTTTATGCAAGCTTCATATCTTCAGGTTACGATATGGGACTGCGACGAAGCCACGTTCCCTCGGCGGACTGGGTCTTTCTGACATTAAGAGGAAGGCATCTGTTGTATATGTTCGGCGCACCATTTTGACGATTACTCAGGAGTTACATAACTTTACATCTCGGTTGTTCACCTTAGCGCGTCCAGCGAGTCTTGACCCTCCTGCTGATACTGGTTATCTGCTTTTTAAGCTGAGACCCACTGAACAGTTCTACCTAGACGTGAGATATCTGGGGATTGACGTGTTGCAGCAACCGGTGCTAGCGACAAAGTATTTGGTGACCCGCTGGGAAGGGACTCCATGCCTCAATCCGGTTGGTCAATTATCACCCCTTGTTTCCTGGAAAATTGGGTGGGCCAACATCAGCCGCCTGGTTTTATCAATGGCAGCGACTTTCTCCTGCTACAGGGTGGTCAACAATTTGGTTCCACCAACGAGCGTCTATATCGTACCAGGATTAGCGACACGTATAAAAGCAGTTGATGTACATCCTTAGATACGCTGAAGTATCGGTTACATTGTCGTCGTCACCTAGCACACTGGTCCTGGCTCAGGAAGCAATTGCAGATACTCTGCAGTATCGGTTACATTGTCGTGGTCATCTAGCACACTGGTCCTGCCTCAGGAAGCAATTGCCTTTCCTCACTCGCTCTGTTGAAGCTGCATGTTCCACTGATATCATTCTGAGGCCGGCTACTTCTTTTTTTTCTGAGGACAAAGACTAATTCGGTAATTTGGCTGGTTGGTCATTTTATACACTTTATGGTTGCTGGTGAAGGAGGTGGTGACCATTTGGCTTTTCACCAGTTTGTGATTACGGCTTACTGACACTGCTTACAACTGCCCCAATTTCGAGGACTTTTTACCAACGTGCTGAATCTTATCTTTCAAAGACAAAGTCTTGGACAATTCTAGCAGCAGCTGCTGCCCTCATAGTAATTTGGTTTCTAGTCTCTGTTTTTCCTCTGTATTCCTTCCTTTCGCGGTATTGGTATTACTTTTGGAAACTTACACAAAACCAAATAAAAATGGAAGATACAAAACTACGTGAGGCAGCAGTTCAGTGACAGGGGAGGCGGAGGTGTTCTGACCAGGCCTCGGTATTCAATCGCTGCCCACCTCGTCTCTGCCAGCCTCAAGCTGGCTATTACCATTACTACCAGCTTTTTGTAAAATGTATTTCCTGTTTGCACAAATATTCCAATACTTCTGTTGAGCATTTTCTAATAAATCCTATTTTCTTACATTGAAACTGTGTCTTGCTCATGTTTATGATCATTATTTCAAAGTAAGTCAACTGTGCATCTCACCTACTCAATAAATTCCTGTTATTAAAAAAAATGGTAAGGCGACTGTTAGCGATGAGAGGGAATCCGGGTCCGTGTCCCGGTCCAGCACAGATTTTCACTCTCGTCATTCCATTCCACAGCGGATGGTTGTCCATATGCGCAATAGCGAACACACATAATGTATTTCATAACGTCTGTAGTCACCGCAGTGCCGCATTGCATAGTAATTCGGAATAACACAGGCACTGCATATCGTAAATATCGTAAGTTGAGTATGGTACATACAGTTTTAATAGGAATGTGATGCCGTAATTCTAAATTAAATTCCCTGTCAGCATACTATCCGTTTCGCAAAATCTTCAAAATTCTGTTTCCGGTAAACATTTTGTCTCGATATTTTAGGCGAAGAAAATCACATCTTTTTCCCTCGCGTCATCCTTTTGGCAGCAATTGGCATACTCGGACTGAAGGACCTGAGAAGTTCCATTTTTAAGGCTTTTTCATTTTGATTTTTCTGCATGTTTGTAGCCAGGAAATCCAATATTTGATCTGGCTGCCGATTTTTTCTAGCTCATTTAGCATTGCCTGGGATGCAAGTGTAGTATTCTACTACAGACGTGAGCTAGTTTGCAATCCACGTTACCTGGTGTGCCTGAGAGAAGTGCTGCCACAATTCTTGACGACTGCGCCCTTGTTGTCCGCAAAAGGATGTTATTTCAACACGACGGTCCACCAGTACACTTCGATGTAAATGTCTGTCCCCACCTGGACAACATGTATCCTAATCGTCGGATTGGAAGGAGAGGTCCTGTCCCATGGTCAACGCGACCGCCACTTCTCACACCACTGGCCGTTTTTCTTTGCCGTTACGTCAAGATGTTGGTGCATGAAACCCACATAGAAAAGAATGAAGACCAGTTTCATAGGGTCCAAGCTGCCTGCGTCGTGGCACAACAGACACCAGGGGGGCCACAATAAACCCACAGTATTCCTTCCTGTCGTAAAAGGTGACTAAAAGGAGTCTCCTACTTTTCGCCCTTAAGTATTATGGTCCCCTTCTAGGGTTTGACCTCCACAGTTTCCAAATTTTTCAGAAGTGTGGGCCATATGGGGAATGATGCCTTGTGTGGTGCATCATATATCCATCATGCACTAATACCTTTTGCACCTAGTATTGTCACGGCTCAGCAACTCCACCCTTAATCCAGCTATTTTGAAGAGGACACTTTATGGGATGTGTAATCTACATCCCTTATCCATCATCCTCTACATCCAAGATAATAATGGACTTTTCCGCACCCAATATCCAGTGCTGAAGCCAACCATCATGGAGGGGTTGTTCAAAATGGTTCAAATGGCTCTGAGCACTATGGGACTTAACATCTATGGTCATCAGTCCCCTAGAACTTAGAACTACTTAAACCGAACTAACCTAAGGACATCACACAACACCCAGTCATCACGAGGCAGAGAAAATCCCTGACCCGCCGGGAATCGAACCTGGGAACCCGGGCGCGGGAAGCGAGAATGCTACCGCACGACCACGAGCTGCGGACGGAGGGGTTGTCACGTACCCTCTTTGTTAGAGTCCCCAGACAACACAAAAATGTAGGTGTAGGTCCAGTGTGTCTAGAACGCAGATAGGTTGGTTACAGGCCCTCAACTGGCTTCCTCCTAACCAACATGCGGCCATCCCTGGCACCGAGACAGAAACAGCTTCGTCAGAAAACAAGACCTCCACCCTGCCCTCCAAAGAGCTCTCGCTTGACACCACTGAAGTCGCAAATGGCGGTGGTTTGGGGCCAGCGGAATGCTCGCTACAAGGCGTCTGCCTCAGAGCTCTCCTTGAAGTAACCGATTTGGTTCAAATGGCTCTGAGCACTATGGGACTTAACATCTGAGGTCATCAGTCCCATAGAACGTAGAACTACTTAAACCTAACTAACCTAAGGACATCACACACATCCATACCCGAGGCAGGATTCGAACCTGCGACCATAGCAGTCGCGCGGTTCCAGACTGAAGCGCCTAGAACTGCTCGGCCACACCGGCCGGCCCCCAGACAACACAGCTATCACACTGCTCATGCCTGAGCTGCAAACTTTATTTATATGCCAAGGAGTAGATGCCCATCTTCTTGGAGCATCAGGACTCCCAGCAACGGCCCTTGCGCCAGATGGCCTTTGCAGTGGCTGGGTGATGCCCATGGGGAGAGCTCCTGGTTGGAGTGGGTGGCATCAGGGCAGATGACCCACAATGAAGAGGACCAAGTGGTCTTTTATTGGTGACCAAATGTCCCCAACACATGACCCCAAATCATTCCATTCCCTAGATGCTCCATGGGGAGGACGTATGGCTACAGAAACAAGAGAGCCGTATTCGCCTCAATATTTAGTTTGCAGCAGAACCAATGGGACTTGTTTATGGCTACAAAGCCTCCATCGTTTGTTGAAAACCTAGAGGAAAATCTTGGGAAGTAGTAGTGCTGTACAAAATGAGAAATGATTCAGTCCTGATTAAGACAGCAATCCCAGCCCAGTCACAGGCGTTGCTTCACTGTGACAAGCTGGGTGATATTCCCGTTTTTCTCACTCCCCATAAAAACCTAAACATGGTCCAGGGAATTATTTTTCATGAAGACCTCTTAATGCAGTCCGACAGTGAGTTATATGCCAGTTTAGAATGACGGGGTGTTCAGTTCGTCTGGCGCATCTATAAGGGACCAAACGGTAATAGGATTGCTATCAGTGCCTTTACCTTGACCTTTGAGGGTGATTAGTTACCTGAGAAAGTCAAGGTGATGGTATACCTATGTAACATAAAACCATATGTCCCTCACCTTACGTGATGCTTTAAGTGCTGGAAATTTGGCCACATGTTTTTCCAGTGCAACTCCACACCACATGTAGAGTTTGTGGACATCCATTGCATCCAAATACTGCATATGACCCTCCTCCCACCTGTGGCAGCTCTGGAGAGCACTACTCCCCTTGCTCTCCGGACTGCACGGTTCTTCAAAAGGAGAGGAAAAGTATGGAACTCAAGACTCTCGGCAGGCTGATTTACCAAGATGACCAGTTGAACCCCATTCGATTGACAATCTCATGTGCTGCTGCTACAACGACGTCACCCTCACTGGCGACGAAAGTACCCTCATCCATGCCTCCTACAGTGCTCCCTCAGGGCTGCCCGGCTACATTCCCCTCATTTGTGGTTGGAGATACTTCTTCTTCTGTTGCTCTCAAAGCCCCCCAAACTCCGAGGACATCGGTCCCGTTCAACCGCCAGGGAAGAATCAGCCTTCTCCGGCTTCTCTCACATGCTTGCATGGAAGGGATACATTGGCATTCTACCTTCTAAGGTCTCCCTCCATGCAAAAGTGGACACTAGCGAGTGGCTGAAGGAACCACAAGCTACAGGTCGATGTGGCTCACGCTCTTCATCTGTACCTGAAGCTACTTCAGAGAAGTCCTCTCAGCAACCCCTGAAGAGTAGCAAGAAGGCAAACAGATGAAGAAGAAGTCCGATGAGAACAAGAAATTCCCGTGGCCCCCACACCACAACTCTCGACTAGTTCCTCCACGTCTGAGGATGAGGTGGAGATTCTAATATCCCCTGAGGACCTCAGTCTCGCCAATGCCTCCAACGCTATGGTAATCGATACAACAACTCAACTAGTGGCCGCAGGTGGTCATGAGGCACAATCTGATTTCCTGGTCCCTTCATGCTTCCCCAGACTACAGAAAGCGTCATCCTCCAACGGAATTGCGATGTTTTCCCCCAACTGGCTGAGCTACGACAGCTCTTGAGATTACATCTGCTTCCTGCGTTACCCTTCAGGAAACCTGGTTTCCAGCTATGCAGACCCACTCTCTACATGGCTATTGGGAATTTTACAAAAATTGTACTGACTGTAACAGGGTATCAGGTGGAGTAAGTATATATATCCTTACCTCTGTCTAGAGTGGAAATTTGGCCACATGTTTTCCCAGTTTCCCAGTTTTTCCCCCTTGAAACAACTTTAGAGGTTGTGGCTGTCAGGGTGAGGATAACCCAAGCAATTACCATCTGCAACGTCTTCCTTCCTACAGATGGTGAAGTATCACAAAATGTATTGGCTGCACTAATTTCTCAACCTCCCCCCACGTTCTCTACTTTTGGATGATTTCTGCGACCACAAGGCTTTGTGGGGTGGAACCAAGATTACTGGCTGTGGTAAAGCTATCGAGAATCTACTAATTCAATTCGACCTTTGCCTCCTAAATACAAGACTGAAGACTGGATAGAGTGAAAAGAATTTTTAGATACCTGAAGAATATGATGACTTGTCGAATTATTTACAAAAACAATGCAATTTGTTTAAAAGTCTACAGTGATTCTGATTATGCTGGCGACAAAGACACAAGGCGTTCAACAACAGGTGTTGTCTCAACACTCTCACATGGGGCTGTATCATGGACCAGTCAATTACAAAAGACAATGGCAACATCCACTATAGAAGCTGAAATAATATCAGCCAGTGAAGGAGCAAAGGAATTGCTCTGGCTGAAGAGGTTGCTGTATGAACTGATTGGAACATCCGAACAAGTGACTCCTCTCACGCTCTATGTTGACAATGCAAGTACAGTGTAGTTGTCTAAAAATCCGACGTATCATTGAAAGTTGAAGGACATTGAGGTCCACCACTTTTACGGCAGAGAGAGATTTTTGAATGGGGATCTTGGATTAGAACACATTGACGGGACATATCAACTAGCTGATCTACTAATCAGGCCATTGGAAAGGGCCCGATTTGAGATGCTTTGTGAAGGAACTGGAGTGCAGAAGATTAAATCTGTGTCACATTTAGTGTTTTTTTTTTCATAGTTTTTATTTGGAGGAAACAAAAATTATGAAGTTAATCATATCTTTGATGGTTTATATCTTTGGCATGTAAGACAAGTTGAATCTGTGCTGTGTAAAACTGTTTTTCTCCTCTCTGTCTTTTACATGTTGGTGTTCAAGTACCATATGTAGTGAAACTGTTAGCTAGTCGGAAATAAATAACCTTAACAGCTTCAGGCTTTTATGCCTCTTGTTATCCATGACTTTGGTTTTACATTTGTGTTTCTGACCACCTGTGTTTTGCGAGGAAATACTGTTTCAAAATAATAGTTGAAGATGTCAGAGAACTTTTCAAACTTTTGTTTCTGTCATGCAACTGAAAAACTTCTTCCCACATTTCTCTTGATAACAAGTGATTGAATATTTCTATGCTTTGTGTGTTGAAACTTCTTCTATTCACAGTCCTTTCATGGTTTTGTCTGGGTAGTAAACGGTCTGTGATGGTTACCACTTGAGCTTCATGATGACTATAATTTTGAGTTTACACATTTTGCAGTACAGGGTGTGTTAACAAATATTTTGTCCACAGTAGTGGCAGAAGTTTTTGTAATTCTTGTTGGGGCTGTAATTGTTTGTTTTAAATTGAAAGTATCTGTTAGGTTGAGCAACAGTTCCTTTCTCCTGCTTGTTGCAAGAAAGTCAGTGTTGAAATCCCCACACAGTACTATTGATTTCTTGCCTAAATGTATCCAATTTAGTAATGTTTCAAGTCTATTGTAAATACCTCATTTTTTGAAATTTTCTTCTACCGAAGTAGCTTGCAAATGTGCATCCTGGTATTGTAAATGAGGCAATCTGATCTACCTTTAACCAGTGTTCTGAGAAACATAGAATACTGACAAAATGCAGTTTAGTGTTTAGCAAAATCTCAATGTCTGAAATGTTGTTTTGTGACTGACTGGACATTCTGGTGGCATATGAAGAGATACTTGTCACTGCAATTTATTTGTCTACTGGAGTTTAAATTAACATCCAAATTTCCTAAGGGCATTATCATTACATCAATTACCTCAGTTTCATTTGAAGGGATTCTGACCATAAGAAATCATTGGGACAGGTGCTTTTGTCTCCTTGACTTCCAAATGCTTTCTGCTCCTGGGATGTTCATCCATGTGGCTGCCTCTCTAGTGGTGCTGTTGTTGGTTTCTTGCACCCCATCATTTCTGCAGATTTCCTTAGCCTGTTCAGGCTCATTGGCTGCTTCCATTTGATGGTTTTCAGTCTCATCTGGCAGATAGAAATGGTCCACTTCCAGCCTTGAGAGATGTCACTTCTGTTACCACACACTTCTTATTTATAGAATTAGACACAACACATTTGTCATTGAGAGGTATGGCTACCAAGATATCCTGCTTCAGGCATAGTTTTTGACCTATTACTTCTAAAATCTTGCAAATAATGAATTTCTTTCCCAGTCTGTTGAGGTGGAGGCCATGCCCTCTAAATGTAAGCTGAAATTGTTATAGGTGCCTTAAAGACACACCCCTCACCACATTCATGTGTGTGTGTGTGTGTGTGTGTGTGTGTGTCTATCAATACTGACAGTGTAACTTCAGGTACATGTGTGTGTGTCAAGGAGGTGGAGGAGGTGAATGGAGTTGTTTTACTTTCCTCATTTTTATACTTGTATTGTTATGTTTACAACATGCAGTGTGACTGTTTGCTCTCTCACTTTCAAGGTTGACTTGCAAAGTCCTGACTATTGAGTCACTACTAATCTTGATAAGAATTGTAGTTTAAATTAGGACAAAAACCACTGATGAGAAACTAACAGTATCTTAGAGACAATAAACTCAGAAACACTTGGTGCGCACGATATGTATCCAGAACAGACTATTTTTTTTGTAAAAGATGATGTTACAGAAGACTGATTTAAATAAACTTGATGCTAAGACAAGAATACTTCATCAAAATGTTCTAACCTGACAAGATTTTCTCAGTTGTGACTTGCTGCTCAGTCTCAAGCAAAATGACCAGATACACCAACCCCACTGAGTGAACTAATTAATATCCACCATATAAGAGGCTCACTAGGGAAGGTTTTCAGGCAGGGGTTTGAAAACAAATTACTAATTACAGTTAAGGTGTTAGAGATCAACTTTTCTGCAACTCTAAAAGATGTCAGACAACCAAAAAATAAGAGATGGTCTTTTGCAAGAAATTCCAGTCCAAGTGTGGAGATTTAGAGAGTCACTGTGTAAATGAGTCAGAAGATCATGAAGTAACAAGAAGACTGAAGAAAAGTAAAGGTGAAACAGCAAATGGAAAAATTTTGAGGCAGAAGTCTGGTTCTGACAAATGAAAACCAGTGGCTGAAGAGACATTAGTTAACACTCAATTTCCTTACAGAACTGACCCTGCAGTTTTAAGTCCAAAACACAGAAGATCATTAGGAAAAATGTCTGGATTCAAACAAAATAACAGCATTTCCAAAGAAGTTAGTCATACACAATTAGGAGATTATAGCAGCTGCGATATTACCATATATAGAAAAATGTCAGAATGATAGCACATCTGGTTATGAAAGCTATAGCTTTAAAAACAACTCAGCAGTTTTTCATCATACTGTGTCATGAATTTTCAATGACACAGTTTTGTCTACTCTACAATTTGATGTGAGAAAGATTCAGTGTGTGCAGTACAATGCTGGTAGGTTTGTCCAAGGTGAACGGATGCATTAGAATTGACAGTATATATAAATAACACAAATTTTTAGTCATCCAGTACCCTGAGGGAGCTCAGATTGTCAAAGACATTTTTCAGAGATGTCTCATACATAGTTATCCTTCCAAACTCCACCCTTTTCTGTTTCAGAGATGTCTGTATTATGCCAAGGGACATTTAGTGTCACGATTGTACTCAATAGCAAACAGTAATTGTTTAGTCATTTTTGATTACATGTCTCATGGAGAAAAAACAATTGGAAACAGTCTTGCTAACAATAAAATATGTATTTACAATGGGTTATCAGTTTTGGTCAGAGTGTTTGGAGTCAGCCTTGAAAGTGTACTAGCACACACACACACACACACATTCATTCACACATGTATGGAATCACACTCAATGCAATGTTGCTATAGCCATGGAGTGGTGTGTTTGTGTGTCCTGTATGTTTCTATGTGAGTAGTTGCCTTTTCTCGTCATGTATTTGTAGCTTCCATTCTGCAGTTTAAATTATCAGAACACATGCTTGATAAGAGCATCCATATGAATGCACATACAGACATTTAATAAGCTCAAGTTCAATAGTTGTTCAATGCCATAAGTACTTTTGTATCTGTCTATCTCTTCAACACAATTATTAATTCCTGTGTTTCCTCACACAGTATGTCCACTTACAATCAATCAAATTGTTGTTGTTGTTGTTGTGGTCTTCAGTCCAGAGTTTGGTTTGATGCCACTCTCAATGCTACTCTATCCTGTGCAAGCTTCTTCATCTCCCAGTACCTACTGCAACCTACATCCTTCTGAATCTGTTTAGTGTATTCATCTCTTGGTCTCCCTTTATGATTTTTACCCTCTGCGCTGCCCTCCATTACTAAGTTGGTGATCCCTTGATGCCTCAGATTATGTCTAATCAACTGATCCCTTCTTCTAGTCAAGTTGTGCCACAAATTTCTCTTCTCCCCAATTCTATTCAATACCTTCTCATTAGTTATGTGATCTGCCCATCTAATCTTCAGCATTCTTCTGTAGCACCACATTTTGAAAGCTTCTGTTCTCTTTTTCTCTAAACTATTTACTGTCCATGATTCACTTCCATACAAATACTTTCAGAAAAGACTTCCTGACACTTAGACCTATACTCGATGTTAACAAATTTCTCTTCTTAAGAAACGCTTTCCTTGCCATTGTCAGACTACATTTTATATCATCTCTACTTAAATCATCATCAGTTATTTTGCTCCCCAAATAGCAAAACTCATTTACTACTTTAAGCATGTCATTTCCTAATCTGATACCCTCAGCATCACCCGATTTAATTCAACTACATTCCATTATCCTCGTTTTGCTTTTGTTGATGTTCATCTTACACCCTTCTTTCAAGACACTGTCCATTCTGTTCAGCTGCTCTTCCAGGTCCTCTGCTGTCTCTGACAGAATTACAATGTCATCGGTGAACCTCAAATTTTTTATTTCTTCTCCATCGATTTTAATTCCTACTCCGAATTTTCTTTTTGTTTCCTTTACTGCTTGCTCAATATACAGATCGAATAACATTGGGGTAGGCTACAACCCTGTCTCACTCCCTTCCAAACCACTGCTTCCCTTTCATGCCCCTTGACTCTTATAACTACCATCTGGTTTCTGTACAAATTGTAAACTGCCTTTCATTCCCGTATTTTACCCCTGCCACCTTCAGAATTTGAAAGAGAGTATTCCAGTCAACATTGTCAAAAGCTTTCTCTAAGTCTACAAATGCTAGGTTTGCCTTTCCTTAATCTATTTTCTAAGATAAGTCGTAGGGTCAGTATTGCCTCATGAGTTCCAACATTTCTACGGAATTCAAACTGATCTTCCCCGAGGTTGGCTTCTACCAGTTTTTAAATTCATCTGTAAAGAATTCATGTTAGTATTTTGCAGCTGTGGCTTATTAAACTGATAGTTCGGTAATTTTCACATCTGTCAACCCCTGCTTTCTTTGGGATTGGAATTGTTATATTCTTCTTGAAGTCTGAAGGTATTTTGCCTGTCTCATACATCTTGCTCACCAGATGGTAGAGTTTTGTCAGGGCTGGTTCTCCCAAGGCTATCAGTAGTTCTGGAAAGTTGTCTACTCCCGGGGCCTTGTTTCAAATTAGGTCTTTCAGTGCTCTGTCAAACTCTTCACACAGTATCATATCTTCTATTTCATCTTCATCTACATCCTCTTCCATTTACATAATATTGTCCTCAAGAACATCGCCCTTGTATAGACCATCTATGTGCTCCTTCCACCCTTCTGCTTTCCCTTCTTTGCTTAGAACTGGGTTTCCATCTGAGCTCTTGATATTCATACAAGTGGTTCTCTTTTCTCCAAAGGTATCTTTAATTTTCCTGTAAGCAGTTTCTATCTCACCACTAGTGATATACGCCCCTACATCCTTACATTTTCCCTCTAGCCATTCCTGCTTAGCCATTTTGCGCTTCCTGTTGATCTCATTTTTGAGACGTTTGTGTTCCTTTTTGCCTGCTTCTTTTACTGCAATTTTGTATTTTCTCCTTTCATCAATTAAATTCAGTATCTCTTCTGTTATCCAAGGATTTCTATTAGCCCTCGTCTTTTTACGTACTTGATCCTCTGCTGCCTTCACTCTTTCGTCACTCAAAGCTACCCATTCTTCTTCTTCTACTGTATTTCTTTCCCCCATTCTTGTCACTTGTTCCCTAATGCTCTCCCTGAAACTCTCTACAACCTCTGGTTCTGTCAGTTTATCCATGTCCCATCTCCTTACATTCCCACCTTTTTGCAGTTTCTTTAGTTTTAATCTACATTTCATAACCAATAGATTGTGGTCAGAGTCCACATCTGCCCCTGGAAATGACTTACAATTTAAAACATGGTTCTGAAATCTCTGCCTTACCATTATATAATCTATCAGAAACCTCTCAGTATCTCCAGGTTTCTTCCACGTATACAACCTGAAGTTATGCTCTGTGCAATATTCCACCAGGCTGCTTCATCTTTCATTCCTTATTCACCTATTGTTTCCTTCTCTTCCTTTTCCTACTATCGAATTATAGTCAACCATGACTATTAAATTTTTATCTCCCCTCACTATCTGAATAATTTCTTTTATCTCCTCATACATTTCTTCAATATCTTCATCATCTGTGGAGCTAGTCGGCATATAAACTTGTGCTACTGTGGTAGGCATGGGCTTCGTATCTATCTTGGCCACAATAATGCATTTACTATGCTGTGTGTAGTAACTTACCCGCATTCCTATTTTTTATTCATTATTAAACCTACTCCTGCATTACCCCTGTTTGATTTTGTATTTATAACCCTGTAGTCACCTGACCAGAAGTCTTGTTCCTCCTGCCACCAAATTTCACTAATTCCCACTATATCTAACTTTAACCTATCCATTTCCCTTTTTAAATTTTCTAACTTATCTGCCCGATTAAGGGATCTGACATTCCATGCTCCAACCCGTAGAACACCAATTTTCTTTCTCCTAATAACAACATCCTCCTGATTAGTCCCCGCCCGGAGATCCGAAAGGGGGACTATCTTACCTCCGGAATATTTTACCCAAGAGGACATCATCATCATTTATCCATACAGTAAAGCTGCATGCCCTCAGGAAAAATTACAGCTACAGCTCAGCACTGCCGGAAAGAAGAGGGGGGCGGCTAGTAGGTGCATATGTTTTATGTATGGCAGCCAAGCAACAAAGTGTATAAATTCTACACTCACAGTGTCAATTATTTTGCCTTGAGCATCCCAAGCTGAGTCCTCTCGACAATGATAGGAATCCAAAACAGGAAGTACATGATGGTGGTGAGGATGATGATGTAACAGAGAAAACAAAAACAAGTGAAGATCATTTAAGTATAAAACAGTCACAGCACCTTGATTCCTACTTTCATGGTATAGGAAAGTGTTTCAAATAAACAAAACCACAACGACCAACTAATGTCAGAACAAGACAGCATAATACTGTGTTGCAGATTTATGATCTGTGACCTCAGGCCAATACGTTGGGTAGGAATCATAGTGTAGAACAAATATGAAGTTCACTTTTTACTCTAGACCTTTTGGGTAAGATTACACAATGGGAAAACAATAAAACTGATAAAATAAGAATTAAGTACTTTCAACAGAATCTATCTTTTGTACAAAATATTGACATTCTTGAACTGAGAGTTTTTACAGGATGGCTTGTACTAATAACTATCTCTTCTACATCCCAAGCTGTACTATCTTTGTTGAAGAAATGCTTGTGCCTTTCAACGGATGATGCAGACTTCAGACATAGATGCAAAGAGAACTGGCAACGTATAAGTTAAAAATTATTTGTGTGACAGAGACCAAGACCCAGTAAATATATAATGCCTGCATTGTGACAATATATTTAATAGTTAGCTTCATAATGGGAAATTACTTTGAATTTTCGGGTAAATTTATTTCTATTTATGATTCTTGGTTGTTTATAAGAGATTGGCATAGCATGGAATTAAAAATTAAAAGTTTTGTATTTAGATTTTTGAGATACATAGGAAAGTCCACTTTTTTGGAACATCATTTGCATATATCCTGATATTTTCATCTTGATGATTAACATTTTGCTGTGTTACTTCATTATCATATGTTTAAAGTACATGTTGGAAGTAGTTTAGTTCATTAAATAAATGAAAATAGAGGACTACATTATATAATTCTATAGTAAATTTTTGATATTTAACAGACACCATCATACTTGTTATGTTACAAAACTGCATGATATCAGTTAAGGGTTAAAACTTCCTGGCTGGTTTTTCTTTCAATCCAGCTTGTTCTTGTCATTCCACCATATCCATATTTAAGGAGTCTTCAGTCAATTCCTTCCCAATTCACCAGAAATCTAACTTTCACTTCCACAGAGCAATATACTCCATAAAAACTATTTTACAAAGAATTTTATGATATCTATATTCATATGTTTATTAGTTTCAAGTGTTTTTCTTAATCATAAATGCCCATTTTTCCATTACAGTCCTTTGCTTCACTTCCATTAAGCATCTGTTGTCCTCTGTGAGTATACTACCAAGATAATAAAATGGTTTCATGTGAGCAGTGCTGAAGACATCAATTTTTATATTGGTTCTTCTAATTTCCTAGAGATTTTCCATATTACCATTACTTTCATCTTGCATTTGTTCACTTTTAATTCACATAGTATAAGAGTCTTGTTAGATCTTGCTGTATTCTATTTATAAAAGGAAATCAAGACACTACTGCAAAGGAGAATAGATATCATTTTAACTGCCTTGTCAGGACATACAAAAGAGAAGTATCTCATCTCTGACATTTTCCTGTGTATTTCACTGCTAGTGAAACAACACAGTGGGGAGTGGAAAATAATATCTATCCAATGTACTGTAATGTTTTTTTAATAACACGTGGCAACTGTAGTAAATTTGCAAAGATAATAATTATTATTACCATCACCACCCTACCTGCAGTAGGCACTAAATGTATCAAATAGCACAGAAATGTCTAAGGAGGTCTCAAGCTTCAACCATGCTGAATGGTGGTTTACATAAAAGTAAAATATTTCAGGGGTCAGAATACAACTTTAGGCACTTCTAGGACTAATAATGTTTGTTGTCACTAGATCTGTATGAATCCAAAGGAAATTTAAACTAAATGAGCTTGATGGTCATATGCTCAGGAAAAAGAAATTGCCCACAAAGATAAACCCTTGGAAAATTTGCAGTTGAGAAACTTAAGTTGTACAGATCATATTCTGATTTTGAGAAAGACCCAACATTTAGAATTTGGAAAATCTTATCAATGAAATTAACAAATGTAAGAAATTTGAAACAGAAACAAATTATTTCAGTAGCTTCCAGCATAAAATATCATATACAAACTGGGAGTCTAGAGCCACTTCCAAAGCTGTACACAAGGTTCAGCTAGCAATAATTACCCAACAACATATATGGTAGTCATATAAAGAGACCTGAGTTCAAAGATTATCTCTTCTCAAGAGCTGAGTTTAGAAGATTATGCTCAGAACTGTGTTTTCTGTGGAAACCTCAATCCTGTATCTTCTTATAAAATAAGAGTTAGCAAACAACAGGCATTTTCACAAATAATTAAATATGGTAAAAACACTAGTGTAGTAATAAATGCACATGCCACAGTTTATAAAATAATATTATGAAAACAACATACCGGCAACTTTTGTTTCATCAAAAGACATCACTGAAATTTTTAGTTGTTTTTTGGACTGAAATTCCAGATTTTCCTGAACCTATTTTTTTGTATTGTGATCAAGTTTTATAAGTTAGTTTTAATGGCTATAACTGAAATTTTCGGACCTGCCATGTCACTAATTATTGATTATTCCTAGTTTGACTATGATTTACAGTTTCATCTGTTCTGTTAAGTTAGGAGCTCTTGCCACTTCTGCAAATTATTTTGTTCCCATCGACTGTCACCAGTCCATGACATACATTAAAGCTGGAAGATAACCTACTGTGTATTAGAAATCATTGCAGGAACATTCCTCATACCATTCCCACTAGTTGTTAATATCAAAAGACTTTGAAGAGAATGTTGCAAAACTAGATTTTCTTCACTGAATGATCACTGTTAGCTTGAAGCACAACACTACAACAAGTTGGCATGCAGTACTTTCCACTGAATGTCAGGAAACGCACCAGAGGTAGTCAAAATTCAGCAGCTAACATTAAAATGTTTTGGTACATTTCGTCCTCACTTTTCATTATGCAGCTCCACAACCAGTTGTTTCTGAAGCAGAATCTTGCAGTGATCTGTAACAAAATTATTCTTTAAATTTCTTCCTATCAACAAACTGCTCAACTCTACCTGTGTCTTTCAGAACCACAGAATTATTTGAGTGTTTCAGAGTCCCAGCATTCCTTAAGTGTTTCAGAATCCCAGCATTCCTTAAGTGTTTCAGAATCCCCTGAGTTTTCCCTGACATCTCCAGTAAATTCAGTTTCCCTGCAAGTTCCTGAGCTTCCAGGTTTCCCAAACAAATTCCTACACTGTTATAATTGGTCTAAATGTAGTGGAAAACATGTGGAACCTACTGAATGAAAATATAGCAAGAATTTCAAAATATTATATCAAACTTTTTTGGGGTAGCTTCACTGTATGAGATGTTCAAGGTAATAAACACAAAAAAACCCTTGAAACTATCAGGCTCGTGGACGAATTAACCATAATGTTAAGATACACATCTCCCTCTGTAATATCACAATTCCTTCCCTGCTAGATCGTATCAATCAATTTTTGCAGTCTATGTAGAAACACAATTGAATAATGCCAAATAGGTCACTCTGTAGATTACAGGAAAAAGAGTTCTCAGTTTATACTCATTTAACATGGAACCTCAAACAGATTATGGGTTTTAACTCTATTGAAGCAAAACAAAAGCTTTCAGACTTTCAAGAAAGAGCCAGAAGATTACATATGTGGAAACTATATTATTCTAACAAATCAGAAACCAACTGAGAGAATAACAAAACACATTCTCCTAAACGGATGATCAGTGCTGGACAAAGTGACTATCAGATTTGTCTTACTGAAAGACAAGATGAAATTTAAAGTGAATCAAAATGGGAGGGGACTGTAAGCCCTTCATTCTTCAGATCTACAAGCTACCATTATTGATCTTTCAATGTAAGTGTGGCACTGTAACACTCTAAAATGAAAATACCCATAGACCAAGAATTGGCTTAATTATGAAAAAAGCTAAGACCATACTTAACATTTCCCCAGTACAGATCAGATGACAATAATTAAATAGCCAGCTCACTACTTTACTTTTAGAGCAACAATGTGCCTGGAGGAATTTCAGTTGCATGGAAACCTTAGAAAAACCTCTGACAAAAATCAAATGGAAAGGAAGAATTTTGAAACAAGGAAACTGAAAGACTTCAAACAGCAATAAGCCATCTATTACATAAAAACAAAGTAGTAAAAGAAATTAACAAATAACTTATAGATGAGTCTCTTGACATTTTGTGACTCAAGAAATTACTTAACTTGTTATCTTGAAGTGATCAGAAGCCCAAAACAATGTTTATGATAATCCGCATAACGTTACGTAAATTTGTGTAATAGTGAGATATTCTCAACCTTGAAACAATTGCCAAATTTAACAAGACAACAAAACATTATCTATCCTTGACAAACCATGACAGTACTATCTAGTCACAATGTATATCATGAAGCTTACCTGCAAAAAATATAGTTCATACATTTTAATGCGTGCACTCTTTGGAAGGTAGAAGATGAAGTACTGGCAGGAATTAAGGCTGTGAAGGTGGGTCAGGAGTCTTGTTTGGATAGCTCAGTCAATAGAGGAGTGCTCATGAAAGGCACAGGTCTCAGGTTTTTGTCTTGGCTCAGCATAAATTTTTAATTTGCCAAGAAGGATATAATAATTATTACGTGATGTACAAAATTCAAAGTTCCACATTTACACTGTAAACTTCTGTCTCTGCATTTAATTGGTTTTTATACACAGCCAAGCCCCTCTTTTAAACCTTTCAAGAGACTTCAAAAATATTGTAATTGCAGAAAAATATAAAGAGTGGACTATTACTTTTTGAGCCCATACCATATAAAGCATCTTCAAGCCATGTTATTAAATATTGTGACATTTAATTTTTAAGCCCTTGGTCTTTTGTAAGTTGGACATTTCATGAACACTTTGGTAGTTGATACATTTTTACCACAAAGTCCACAATTGTTATTTGTTCAATATCTTCTGGTGATTTTGTTTCTGAATGGTTTTATAGTTCATAAATATGTTCAGAAACGTTGACACCCTCATTTATAGGAGAAATGTATTTCTTTATTGTATGCACCGCTTCATTGGCAATCCATTTGCATATGTCTGAAAGCAGTAAGACATAGATGTTACATATATATAAGACTAAACTGTGGACAAGAAGCAGGGTTTATATGGTACTTCAAACCATAAAACTGGCTACACTATTCATTAAACATGATTTTTTTTTAGAAATATATGTGGAATATGGGATAAAAGTTTGCAGCTGGTACTGTTGGCTGACTACACAAGATTGTGGAACCAGGGAGAGAACTGCATTCAGTAATTATCATCATGACATTAAGTATATGAAGGCACATAGTAGCATAGTGAATTAGAAATCTGTAAGACACCAAAATAAGAGTGAAATATACAGTTAAATTTTAACTGTGCTTTAGATCCCAGTCTACTTGACACTTCAGAAAACAGGATGTACTGTCATACAACTGCGAAGAGTGTATGATAATCTGAGTTGAAAATTTCTTGTCCTATTCATTTAGGTTACCATAATTTAAGCTGTGTTAGTGAGTCACAATCTAATCATGATCAGGAAAATCACAGTGTAAAAACAAAGTGCATCATACTCCACTTGACAGTGTTCCCTGAAATGAAAAATTGGTGCACTTATTGAAGAAATAATATCCCATGAAATCCCAAGTATTTCACACATAAACATGAAGAGTTCAACAGTTTGAAATTAAAGCTCAGTACAGTTAGTAAAATAGCTCTTTCGCATTTTATGAGATATCTACTTAAAATTTAATTTCCCATCATTTACATTTTCCCAAAGTTTACACAGTTCTTTAAAGTTGTTTGAAAGTGTAAGAGAGTGGTTTCACTGTAGTTCATAGCTTTAGTTTAATGTAGCCAACTTTCCTTTCATTTAAAATGAACTAAATGACTATGAACATTGAATATGACTATGCTTTGTTGATATAGTAATTGTGAGGGTGACACTGTTGGGAGAAAAAACACTAGCAATACAAAGTGTTTCAACCCATAACAGCTTCTGCCAGATCAGAATTATTAATCAAAAGACTAAAAGTTAATTGTGAAATATCTGAAAAGACTATCTGAAGGCCAACAGAATATCAGAATTATTTTATGTCAGTTTTATCTTTATTACAAATTATTCACTGAATGTAAATTTCATGTCATTAGCTGCCATGGGTATAGATGGATTATCCAAATATGACATAAATATTAGTTCCAGACTGGAGCTTGACCAACTATCAGTGGGTTTTCGTCGCTGTTTGGCACAAAGTTTCATACATCACTATTGGGTAATATATCTACACCCATTGTAGCTGATGTCATAAAATTCACATTTAGCAAATAATTTGGAATAATATTTCAAACAGCTGCTGATCACCAAATCATATGTAATTATATCTTTGTCTCTATGAACCTTGTATTAGTAAGTGTAAATGGCTGGAAGTCTATAATTACATGAACATCAAAGCAGGTTTGAATTAACATTGCAGACATAGGAAACATGAAAGAAATAATAAAAAGTGTTGTGAATGGGGAGTAAATGTTATTGGATACATGGAGACAGCAGTATACCATAGTTACAAGAATTTTGGTAAACCAATATGGACTTGATTGAATTTATCCTAAACTGCATAACCTTTTTTCAGCAGTGTTGTGGAAAGAATGTGTTCAACTTCTGTGTATCTTATCAAACGTATGAAAAACATTTACTTATTCTAACTTTTAGGAAAAGTGATAAATTTCCTGCTATAATATAACTCTGTAATGTCAATAGTCATACAATTGATTGGAAAAAATACATGAGAATTGTACACCAGTGCTAGATAATGAAGTTTTATATCTGAAACACGCCACTCAAATTTAACTTATGAAACAGTGGCAGTTTATAATATACAGTTTATTTTTTATACGGGCAAGATGAAAAATAGTCAGTCTGGTAAGAGGAGGCATTCACATCTCTTGATGGTGGTACATGTGAAGATTGTTCCAAAAATGTAACTAAATATGAAAAACTGTGGAAATAAAGTATAGGATGTTGAATGATGGATTTTTAATGGTGTGTGAATCATCTACATATATCACAAAGAGCAATCCAATGCATTTTACATGGCTGACTACCTATGAAAAGGCTTTGTGGCAATAGGGTTCAACAGTTCTTCATTCATCACCAAAAGCAAATTAAAAAAATGATATTAGCAGTGATATTTGAACCACCTCAGATAAACTTCAGCTGATATTGTGCACCAGGATGTACTATTGATGTTGTGAATCCACCACTGCATGCATTCGAAACAATAATTGGAAGATTATGGTATTCCATTAAAAATATTGCAGTAGGTTTCTCCTGCCGGAAAGTTTATTGCCAGTATTTTGTGTGATGCAAAACAGATTTGTGTTTACTTTTCAAATACTAGAAAAGTTACTGGTAAATTCTACACAAATTTTCCACAAAACCTGGATGAAAAAAAAAAGTGAGAGAAGCAGGCTGGATATCTAAAAAAAATACATCATTCTAAAAGTGCTCTTTGGCACAGGAAAAACTCAGGTATTTGAAGTTCAAGATTGTTGGCAAGTCCTCCCTTTTCAGCAGATTTATTATCTCTAGCTTCTATCTGTTCCAATATCTAAAGACATTTGTGGCTGGAAAACATTTCAAGTCCAGTGAAAATATATATGTGGAAGGCTGTTTTGTACGTCTTCCAGATCAAAATTTGTAAATGGGATCTACACATAAGGAAAACAGCAGACACTGTGCACTCAACTACATCTACATCTACATCCATACTCTGAAAGCCACCTGACGGTGTGTGGCAGAGGGTACCTTGAGTACCTCTATCAGTTCTCCCTTCTGTTCCAGTCTCGTATTGTTCGTGGAAAGAAAGATTGTCAGTATGCCTCTGTGTGGGCTCTAATCCTTCTGATTTTATCCTCATGGTCTCTTCATGAGACATACATAGGAGGGAGCAATATACTGCTTGACTCCTCGGTGAAGATATATTCTTGAAACGTCAACAAAAGACCGTACCGAGCTACTGAGCGTCTCTCTTGCGGAGTGTTCCACTGAAGTTTACCTATCATCTCCGTAATGCTTCCATGATTACTAAATGATCCTGTAACAAAGTGCACAGCTCTTCGTTGGATCTTCTCTATCTCTTCTATCAACTCTATCTGGTATGGCTCCCACATCGGTGAGCAGTATTCAAGCAGTGGGCAAACAACCGTTACTTACTTCCTTTGTTTTCAGACTGCATTTCCTTAGGAGTGTTCCAATGAATCTCAGTCTGGCACCTGCTTTACTGACAATTAATTTTATATGGTCATTCCATTTTAAATCACCCCTAATG
Organism: Schistocerca nitens; assembly: GCF_023898315.1. Lineage (NCBI taxonomy): Eukaryota > Metazoa > Arthropoda > Insecta > Orthoptera > Acrididae > Schistocerca > Schistocerca nitens. The sequence goes on along the minus strand of NC_064616.1, from coordinate 359,585,414 downwards.
CCTACTCCCAGATAATTTATGGAATTAACTGCTTACAGTCTCTGACCTGATATACTGTAGCTAAATGCTAAAGGATCTTTCATTCTATGTATTCATAGCATATTACACTTGTCTACATTGAGATTCAATTGCCATTCCCTGCATCATGCGTCAATTCGTTGCAGATCCTCCTGCATTTCAGTACAATTTTCCATTGTTACGACCTCTCGATATATTACAGCATCATCCGCAAAAAGCCTCAGTGAACTTCCAATGTTATCCACAAGTTCATTTATATATACTGTGAATAGCAACGGTCCTAAGACACTCCCCTGCACCACACCTGAAATCACTCTTACTTCGGAAGACTTCTCTCCATTGAGAATGACATGCTGCGTTCTGTTATCTAGGAACTCTTCAATCCAATCACACAATTGGTCAGATAGTCCATATGCTCTTACTTTGTTCATTAAACGACTGTGGGGAAATGTATGTTCCAAAATTCTACAACTGATCAACAGTAGAGATATAGGTCTATAGTTCTGCACATCTGTTCGACATCCCTTCTTGAAAACAGGGATGACCTGTGCCTTTTTCCAATCTTTTGGAATGCTATGATCTTCTAGGGACCTACAGTACCGCTGCAAGAAGGGGTTCAAGTTCCTTCATGTACTCTATGTAAAATTGAACTGGTATCCCATCAGATCAAGCGGCCTTTTCTCTTCTGAGTGATTTTAATTGTTTTTCTATCCCTATGTCATCTATTTTGATATCTACCATTTTATCATCTGTGCAACAATCTAAAGAAGGAACTACAGTGCAGTCTTCCTGCATTGGGAACTATCTGGAAAAATGAGTACATTATTGACCTAAAAGATTCATTCACTACTTGGACAAGAACGTTTCACCTTGTCTTCATAAACCAGTTTCTCTCTACCCATTATTTTGAAGTGTGATCAGACACCCCTATGCTGACAATGCTAGTATCTGTGAACATTTAACCCATCATTTCTTAGCCTACTGAATATATCACTTCCAAATCGTTACCAATTTGACATCTGGATGTATTTAGTTCACTGGTCTAGAGTGGAGAAAGTACACATACTGGCTTTTGATACAATTTTTTAAAAGATACACTTGTTTTTTTTTTTAATTGTGATTTATACAACACAGCATCTGTTATATTACTCTTAAAACACTAATTATAGATCCATATAATCACTTGCACTAGATGAATAATTTACATGGTTTTTGTGTTCAAATATATATTAGTTCCTGAGAAACCGGGGTGGGGTGCGTTGTCAGAAAATTTATAATTTTGAGAAAACTCAAGTTAAGGCTGTAAGAATTTCTCCATGAAAACCTAGTTAAAAATAGCCTGCTTCATAGTCTGGTCCTTCCTTTTCATCTAACTTCTTCCTTCATCTATTTTCTTTTTGTCTCCTTGGTCATTTGTTGAGCAGAAAACTCAACTTTCTGAGCTATTAAACAGTCCATGGTTTCCTATGATCTTGTTACATTCTGTCCTATAAGTATTCTTAGCTGATCCAGGACTTCTCAAAAAAATTCCCATCATTGAAGGATATCACTGCACCACACATACCGTTTCCAAAAGATTTTGTGCCTAAAAAGATATTTTTAGAATAAGTAAATGAACATTTTTTTGCCCTGTTTCACAAATTTTATTATGGTTATTCCACAACCTAGGTTTCGGGTTACAAGCCCATTTTCAAGTACTTTTCTAAAATGATATTTTTTGGTTTCTGAGTCCACACAACCTTTTTTAAAACACCCATGGAGGCATATGAGCAAAGTATAATCTGTGTAGCCAATCTATGGTAAATAAATGGAGAGAGAACAAAGCAAAACTGTAGCCTTCTAGGTCACATAGTTCCTGAATTTTGACTATAAACCTGAAAGTATGCAGAGATCAATGCAGAAATCTTGTTTTGTCAAGTAAAATTAAAAATAAAAAGATACAGACACAGATTTATTACAGAAATTTGGAATTAATATATTCAGGATAATCCAAATATTTATATAGAACAAGAAAAACATTCATTTTTTTTTAATTGGGGTTTAATCTCACCTTAAAGAAGCAGCTTGGATATCAAAGCTGATGTACATTTGCTCCTTATAGTCACTTACCAACTTCACTCTTCTGTAAGATTCACTGGGAAACAACTCATATATAGTATTATCTTTTTTTAGAGATTTGGTATTTCACAGCATTATTCTATAAAATGATGTGAACACTCAGCTAATTTGGAACTGAGGCATCATATGCAGTTTAATTCACTTGACTTTCAATACACCTATTTCCTAAATGTGTAATCTTTGAACCCTGTAAATGAAGTGAGGTGTCAGGTAGCATAAATATCTTGAATACAACAAGAGCACTTTCGTGTTACATCTTTTAGCTCTCATCTCAATAGTTATATCATCCATCACTCACAAGACTATCCTGAGAGAACTAGCTGATAGATGTTCAGTTTTTCTACCTGTCAGCATCAATATCAACAATTCTGGTGATATGTATCTGTGATCTTACTATCTTCTCAGAGCCACAAATTTTCAATGACTATATAATCATTTCAAAATATTTTCATTCATTGTGTATCATAGATCTGATAAACTTTTGAAATGTGTTATGTAACACCATAACCTGCTGATTAAATTATTATTTAATGTGTGACAACTTTTGTCAAAGACCATTATTCAGCACCTGTTCTACAAATATGTATACAGAATATTTCAGGTGCAAATGATGTTTCAAGATAGTAGTAAATATACCCACAATACTTAGGGGATGAGTTAACGGGAAGAGTTACATGTATGCATAAAAAAGAACACAATGACAAAAATAACATATTTATAAACAATGTTTACTATTCATGCAAAGATTAACAATCACAGACAACCGTCCAAGGCACACACATGAACAACTGTCAGTGTAAAACTTGTCTAATTTGCAAATGTTGTAGTCCTAGTCCCAATCAATTGGCCCTCAGGATCTTGATTATATTTCGAAATGGAATTTCATCTAATCTATCTTTCCTCCTCTAAATAAGGTATAGGCTTTGTTTTGAGTATCCACATCTCCAGCACAGCACACATGAGGAAAACCCCCACTAGAAGTATAGTAACCCCCTCCCCACTTCAAGCCAGCTGTAACATCACACCTAATAATGTACCTGTAGTACCTACTCTTCACCAGGCTGTTGCTTGGTTCCCTCCTAGCCCCCAATAACTATCATAACCTGGACCTATGTACACAAATCCCTAGTCAGTATCTCAATATCATCTATTACTTGCCCAAGGCTAGGACCAGGTTTTACAACACTTCTAACCTGGTACCTTGATGCCAGTTTCTTGAGCATCTGTTTGCCTAAATTCCTGCCAAGACTGTTGTCTAGCAATAAACACTTACTTTTTCTACCCAACTCAGTTTCCAATATGCCTTTTATATTCTTATTATTGACCTGCTACACCTTACTTTTTTCTAAAGCTAAATGATGCTCCTTCTCTTCAAATAGGTAGTTCACTATATATGTCCCTGGGCTCAATTGTAACAGAGCTATCCAGACTACTCCTCTTTCTCCGCTTTCCTGTTTTCACCCCTCAACTGCTCTAACTGAATTTTCAAAACCTCAGTCTTTGCTTGAAGGATACAAATGTTCCCCTCTTACTCTGTGATATTTCTGCCTTTCACGTATAGCCTACACATCCATGCTAGAGCATCACTGGGAACCCATTCTTCTGTTACACTGAAGTCACACCAGTGACACCACAATTCAAAGCCCCACACACTAGTCTCAAACTATGAACTAACCTGTGGCAGCATACACATTTATCACTCTTGGTCACACTATTATAAATAATTACACAGATGTATGTATGTGTTTCTTGCTATTAGTGGCTTGTTACAGCTGTGTTTGTACTCTTGGATATATGTCAAAACATTTTGCCTACTGGTTGGTATTTCTGACACTGCATAAGCTTATAATAACTTAACCAAGATCATACCTGCATTATTCCCACTGATAAACATTTAGTATTATATTGTTAGTAAAAGGGTAAAAGATCTTATTTAACATTAAGGGGAATCTGTCCACACACACAAAAGTTAAATGTAATTACAAACTGTTTAGAAATGTTAGTCGAGTGGGAAGAGAGACATTCTTAAACCTCATTACAGAGCATTAGAGGCAGGAAGTTTATATTGCAGATAACATAGAAGTTACATGTAATGCTTCCCTTTACACATTTTATTTGAAATTTGAAAGTTGCTTTCCACTAGAATACTTAAATAATGGTGCTGACACTAACAGGTAACATGGATGGCTGACTAATGGTATAAGTAATGGTATAAGGATACCACACAGAACGGTGTGAGATCTTAAAACATTAGGGACAGATACAATCGAGCTGCAGTAGTCCACTACAAATAGTACTCTAAGGTGCTTAAAAACGTCATTATAATTGCAAAAAGCTCGTGACAGGAAACTATAATAGCTAATTCTCAGCAAAAAATGAAATCCACATGGTCAGCCATGAAGGAAGTGTCTGGCTAACAGCACATGGTCAAGGATATAAAGGCAATGCATAGTAAAGACTTTTGTTACTCATAAGTCAGGTACCTATACTGCATTTAACAATCACTAACTGAATATAGCAGGTGAATTAACTAAATACTTCATTTATAACTCATAGAATATAGCTTTCCAAGACTTCCATCTGGAAAACACCTCAGTGATGCTGATATGGGGCAGACTTTATCAGTAATTAATTCACTGACCATTAAGGATTCACATTGTTATCATGGAGTATCTATCAGGATATTAAAGCACTAGGCTGCATATGTTAGCCAAGTACTTAGCCACATCTGTATTTTTTCCTTTAGGAATGACTAGTTTCCTGAACAAGGGGTAATGCAGACAATTTTAGACCTATTTCTGTGCCAATGGTCTCTGCAAATGTTGGCAAAAAGGCTGTTTATATAAGGGTAAATGATCATTTCAGTTCACATAATTTTCTGTCAAAGATACTGTTTGGTTTCACAAGAGGCTTAACAACTGAAATTGCTGTATTATCTTTTCTTAGTCAGTAACTGGGTTGATTAAACAAATAACTGCAAACATTAGCAATCTTCTTTCATTTAACGAAGGCATTTGATCGTGTAGATCACAAAATATTACTACAGAGGCTTGACCATTATGTAATAGGAGGAGTAGGTTACAACTGATTCCTCTCATACTTTGAGAACAAAGAAAAAAAGATCATTCTCCATGGTAATTAGAATGGCTATGAGCTGCTGTCTTTACAGGGGCAGGTTAAGTGGGGGACGCCTCAGGGGTTGATGCTGAGATAACTGTTGTGGAAAACCCATGTTCAGAATATTGATCTTGTTTGAAAACTGAATGTTACTGTCTGTGTTGTTAGAACAGTATCAGCTGCAACTGAAGGACCAACATGATAATTAGTCTACTTTGCTTATTTTCATTTGCATCAGATATATGGAATTATATTTTGGGGTATCTCTTCCTATTCACAAAGTGTATTTTTGGCTCAGAAATGGGCAGTTAGAGCAATATGTGGTAAGTCTGCAAATCTCTTGTTGACTCCAGTTCAGGAATATGGTAATGCTGACATTTATCTCTCAATATTCATTTTCTTTAACATTGCTTGTTAATATCAAAATGAGCTTATTCCAAAAAATCAACAGCTTACACTCAACTCTTACTTGGCCGAAATCCAATATGCATTTGGATCACAGCTCCTTAGCTCTGGTGCAGAAAGGCATGCAATATTCAGATGCATCAATTTTCTGTGGGCTACAACAGGAATTTAAAAAAATCTTACTTGTAATCCTCACATGTTCAAGCAAAACTAAAAAATTTCCTAATGGATCACTTCTTCTATTCTGTCAGGAATGTCCTGAAAAGTAATTAAGCTACTTCCTGTGTTATAATGTAGATTAAAATAATGTATACTCGCAGCTTATTGTCTGCATTTTGTTTTATTTTATTACACTACTGGCCATTAAAATTGCTACACCAAGAAGAAATGCAGATGATAAACGGGTATTCATTGGACAAATATATTATACTAGAACTGACATGTGATTACATTTTCACGCAATTTGCGTGCATAGATCCTGAGTAATCAGTACCCAGAACAACCACCTCTGGCCAAAATAACGGCCTTGATACGCCTGGGTATTGAGTCAAACAGAGCTTGGATTGTGTGTACAGGTACAGCTACCCATGCAGCTTCAACACGATACCACAGTTCATGAAGAGTAGTGACTGGCGTATTGTGATGAGCCAGTTGCTCGGCCACCATTGACCAGACGTTTTCAGTTGCTGAGGGATCTGGAGAATGTGCTGGCCAGAGCAGCAGTCGAACATTTTCTGTGTCCAGAAGGGCTCGTACATGACCTGCAATATGCAGTCATGCATTATCCTGCTGAAATGTAGAGTTTTGCAGGGATCGAATGAAGGGTAGAGCCACGGGTCATAACATATCTGAAATGTAGCGTCCACTGTTCAAAGTGCTGTCTATGCGAACAAGAGGTGACCGAGACGTGTAACCAATGGCACCCCATACCATCACGCTGCGTGATACACCAGTATAGGGATGACGAATACACGCTTCCAATGTGCGTTCACTACGATAACGACAAAAATGGATGTGACCATCTTGATAACCTGGATTCATCCAAAAATGATGTTTTGCCATTCGTGCACCCAAGTTTGTTGTTGAGTACACCATCGCAGGTGCAGCGTCAAGGGTAAGCGCAGCCATGGTCTCCGAGCTGATAGTCCATGCTGCTGCAAACGTCGTCGAACTGTTGGTGCAGATGGTTGTTGTCTTGCAAACGTCCCCATCTGTTGACACAGGGATTGAGACATGGCTGCACAATCCGTTACAGCTATGTGGATAAGATGCCTGTCATCTTGACTGCTAGTGATACGAGGTCATTGGAATCCAGCACAGTGTTCCGTATTACCCTCCTGAACCCACTGGTTCCATATTCTGCTAACAGTCATTGGATCTTGACCAATGCGAGCTGCAATGTCATGATACAATAAACCACAATCATGATAGGCTACAAGCCAACCTTTAACAAAGTTGGAAACATGATGGTACGCATTTCTCCTCCTTACACAAGGCATCACAACAACGTTTCACCAGGCAGTGCCGGTCAACTGCTGTTTGTGTGTGAGAAATGTGTTGGAAACTTTCCTCATGTCAGAATGTTGTAGGTGTTGCCACCGGCGCCAACCTTGTGTGAATGCTCTGAAAAGCTAATCATTTGCATATCACAACATCTTCTTCCTGTTGGTTAAATTTTGCATTTGTAGCACGTCATCTTTGTGGTGTAGCAATTTTAATGGCCAGTAATGTAATTTCACATACTAACTCATTCCATGGTCATGGAAATTTCCTCCTCAATTTGGTTCTATAGAATTAGATGTGTACAATAAGAATTTAAAAAAAAATACTTATCCTTTAAACAAAACAGAAACACTAACTGACAAATCCAGATGAGATTTATCCCACATTTATTGTAAACAAATTTAAACCTGTTAAAATATCCTATTATTACAAAGATGAGCACTCTGTCATTCTCAAGGGAAAACTGCAGCAAGTAAGTGCTGTGCAATGGAATTTAAAACCTCGGTTTCCAGAGCAATTCGTAAACACTAGTGCCACTCCAATCAAGTTATCAATAGTGAAAATTATTGAAGATGGGTGAGGTAACATTAACACTGTTCCTCTGTTTCTTGACAGGGGAGAGAGCAGGATTCCAAGCAGAATTTAAGCAAAAACCTCCATCTCTATTTACCACATTACTTGTTAATTTAATTTCAATTGCTTCATTAATAACACTTTGCCAATAGCTGGTAGTGTGTGCCAGACTCTCCATGCTGTTATACTCCATAGGATGACTGGTGACTAGGCAATGTTGTGCAATAGCAGAGTTTCTCAGCATGTGTGATACTTATATTCAGTGCAACTGTCCTCCACAACCACGTTACACAAACCAAGATCTTCCCTGAATGAATCTGTCAGAAGACACACTGTACATCATATTTCCACAAAATACAACAAATCTTTTTGGAAATGTTCCCTGTGTAAATCAAGAAGACTGTAGACCTTGATGCAAACTCAGTATTATCAAGACACACCTAGTGCACAGTAGGCTGATAGTGCAATGTATCCATTCTGATGAAAGGTGACCTCAAGATGGGCTAACTCAGTGGACAAATTCTCAGGGTTTGAAATGATGTGGGCGATGTGAACCAAGGTACTAAATAACACTTCAGGCTAAGCCGAATGATGCCAACTGTCAGTTCATAGATATAAGTCAGTGTGAGTAGACTTCCTAGACATACAATGTCCCAATGTACCACAAACCTTCGTGCTGTCTAATACATCAAGAAACGGAAGGCAGCCACCCTTTAACACCTGTATCGTAAATGTATATTAAGGTGGACTGAATGCAGATGTTCTGAATAACCATTCAAATTCTCACTACCATGAGGCTAAACAATAAAAGTATCTGAAAAAAATTGCTGGTTTCAAAGCCTCTGTCAAAGGCATGTTCCTCAAAGCCTTCCATAAACAAACTTGGAATAATAGGTGGCAACAGGTTTCCCATTGCAATTCAACCTGTCTGCTTACTGTACAGGTCATGGAATAAAAAGTAAAAGGAAGCACATATTGAAATACTTTTGTTAATGCAATTCAGTGAACCATAACAAGTCAGACAGAGAAATGCCAATGAAGGGAGAGACCACATCTAAACTTACTAGAATAGCAGAGTCATTCAAACACATTCTCTCTAATCTATGTAAGAAATCAACTGAGTTCTTAAAGTGATGCTCACACTGAGGAAGTAGTGGACTCAACAGAGTACTGAGGTGAATTACTGCTACACGATATGTCAGAACACCAATGTCACTCACAATCGGATGAAGAACCCCTTTGTCGTGGACTTTTGGGAGACCATGTAACCTAGATGGAACAGTACAATAAGTACCAAGACTCTTGATAATCTTTCAACAATTAACTTTTATTCAGGAGGCTCCTAGTCTTTCTCTCAACACTTTTGCAGTGCCAGCCCAATCCTATACACTGAATCAGATACTAAAGAATGCATCTTTTGGACATAATCCTGGTTTTCAAGAACAACTGTAGCAAGATCTTTTGGGAATTGCTCTCCAAACCAAGGTTTTAGATTCCCCTCCAGAACACTTACTTGCTGCACTTTTGCATTGAGAATAACATGGTGGTCATTTGTTAAAGTATTGACTATTGGCAACAATGTTATGCAGATGCATTCCCTAAGTTATTTGAACACTGTATGTGCTGAAAGGAACTCAGATCTCAAATTTAAAAGTAACTGTGCAGTTTCCCTTCTTATAAACTTTTCACTACTAATTGATAATACATCTGGAATAATTAAACATCCATTTTATGGACTGGAACAGCCACTATTATGCTTATTTATAACATAATATACATTAAATTAATTATTAAAATCTGCTTAATTAGTTAACTTTGTGGCAGTATGTCACATCTGGCAGAAGGATACTAACACATCCACATTTCAAGCTACTGTTACTGTTGCAATCTGGCAGCATGCATTGTTGAGCAGCATAGTGTGAAAGGACAAGTTTGTTGGTTTTGTACATCACTAGGTACCTCATGCTGCTTGATTCCTAGACATTTATGGCTATCTGAGCAGCAAGAGCTAATCACTCTGGAGGTTTCCTTTTTTTCGTGCAAACTCCAGTTTTCATATTTCCATAGAATGTTTCCCAGCAAGAAATTGTAAGCCTTCCTTAAAGAATGAAAGATTCCACTGTTTCCCAAGCCTGCTATTACCCACTAGATATGCCCGGGATGTGGTTGTATGGTTGAACAGAAACTTGTTTATCATGGTCCTCAAGAAATCATGTTCATCATTTATAGACTCCCACACAAATTATGTCAAGTGAGTTTCCTCAGGAACATGCACAAGAATTCTCTTATGCACTGCCTATGTCAAAAAATACACCTACAAGAGGTTGCATAGGTAGGTATAGTTGCTTCTATTTGAGCTTTGTGTGAACAGCAGAATTTTAGCATCCAGCTTCCTTCTGGGAGTGAAGATACTGTCATTCTAGCAACATCTTGTGGAAATATTCCTGGAGAGCTCTGTTCAGTTGTGAAGCCTACAGCTACAGATTACCACACATTCTCTGCCTTTCAATTGCCTCCCAGTGGTCTTTGACTATAAGATATTGTCTGGAACAAAAAGTTACTCTATAGAGGTAATCTACCAGTACACATTACTAAGTTATAATTTGTGGTGATAAAGTGAGTCTACCAGTTTTTCTATGCCTCAGCTTCTGGACTTGTACGTTTTACAAATCCACTGAGTTTATCCCCATACTCTCATGGCAGAAATGGTATAATTCATAGAAATCATACACTCTCACTGCTTCCTCTTCTTCTTCTCATTAGCTATTGTATTCACATTTGCATTTGTCATTGGCAAGGCTGGTAAATATTCCTCCAGTGGTTTTGGACTAAAACTGTCCATCTGACACTCAGACAAAGGAGCAGCTGTCTTTTAAGTTCTCTTGGAACATTGGAATGGATGGATTAGCAGTGTGATGGACAATGATTGTAATGTTGTCCACTCATTTTGCTTTGAAATATTAGCTAATGGCTATATAACAGCCAGTGTCTTTTGCAGACTACCCATTTTTATGTACTGGACTTTGTGGTTGGTGTATTTATATTGGGGAACAGTCAAATAAATGGAGAGTGGTACTCTCTGAACAATATCACCAAGAGCAGGGAAGTAAAAGGAATGGTATCACAGAGAGCAACTCTGCTGGTAGCTGAATGTATCATTTCAGCTCACTTCCAAACTCATTTATGCTCACGTCAAAACTTGTAAGTCCAGTCATAGAATGACGTTTTGTGAAGACCTATAGATTATTGTGGGCATTAATGATGAAGATAACTTGGTACAAGAAGATCTTTAGTTCACTCTATGACCCTTATTTGCCAAATGGAGCACATACTAGGAGAAACACCTGGCACATAGTGATTTTAGGTGAAGCATGGTAGATAACCCAGGGGTACAAAATTTTTAACAGAGAATGCTGCCATACTCATGATCCAGGAGTGAGGCTCCCTATCTGTAGCATACGAAACTCCACCATAATAACCAGCACTAGTTGCTGCATTGTGCCTGCTTAGGGTTATAGATTAATGGTGTCTCAGACCAGTCCCTTGTTTGGAGTTCCCAGTTTCATAAAATCCAAACCCAGCTATTGCTGACTAAACCATAGCTACCCAAGATCCTCACCGATTAACATCACTGAGGGAGCAAATGTAGTTTATTGGACAATCCAGCAAGGAATGTTCTAGTAAGTTGTAAGATCCACCCACACTTTGGAGACTGGCCACTTAGAAAGAGAATATCAGGCCTAGGTAACCAGCCATTTATACTGTTTCTTAAGGCATTACTGGTACATATGTAATTTATGTATCTTTAAGAGTAATAGATATGAAAAAAAAAGGACCAAGCTCCAAATTTTATTTTTCATATTTCCTTTTTACTGGCCTGAGAAGTCAGAGTTAACAGTATAGAGGGTTGAGTGGAGACACCTCTGTGTGAGGTTAGAATAGATGCTGAGAAGCTGTGAAGCATCAACAGTGCAAGTAAAACATTAATAGAGTTCAATTATTTATTCACAATGTTGAGATGTCATCATTCTTTTGCACTAACCTCAGCTGTTACTCATTCAGCTGCGTGTTGGGTTCTAGTTGATGTTCTTCAAGGCAGTTCAGCATCAGCAGGCCCACTAGAAGATGTTAGTGTCTCTGGCACCATGGTGGACTGCCAGCAAGCAGGTGTGGCAATTACAGGCTGGCTGCTGGAGGATATTTGGTCACACTCTAAATTCTATGATCATGCTTTATGATCCATCTGTGATGTATTTGGTGTCAGTAGTCATGTGGTCACTTTATCTCCTCCCTTATGCTGTTTGGTTTTAGTTCCTGAAGGGCCTGAGTGTTGAGCAGGAACGTGGACGTCAAGAGGCTCTGCTGCTGGCTTCTGTGTTGAAGTTCGATATTGGCAGCAGTCTGTGATGTGGTGTTGTTGGTAGACAGTCTGGTTCTCTATCAGCAAATGGTGGGTGGCAAACAGCACAAAGTTCATCAGGTGAAAGCCACCCACTTGAGAACATCATCAGCTAATTCATTGACTGTGCTGGAGCATCTAGGGCCTAGATTCACTGAAGCATCACAATCATTGAATTGCTTGGTATTACTGTGAATGCTACCAATCCATATGATCAACTCATGACAAGCTGGAGAGGTGGAGTATTTAAAGGGAGCTAGTGAGAGGCTAAGATACAAGGTTCAGTTCTTAATGTCCTTCTTATTCTGCTATATTCACCTAACAGGCTGTTAATTGCTATGAAAGTCCCTCACAATGTGCTCTTATGAAAGATATACAGTTTCCTGCAACATGCCGTAGGAGCTAATGAATATGCTTATCTTGCTTCCTTTGGTTTTTTGTTGCAGTCTCCATTCTGCTGAATGTGGATCCTTACTTGGCAGACAATGTTGTCAACCTGACCCACTTGCAACATGCTGAATTTGTGATGAAGCAAGCTGGGATAATTTTACTTCCCCTCTTGTTTTTCCATTTGCCTCTTTAAAAATTTTTTTTCACTTTTAACTAATTAGCATTAACATATGTGAATATAATCTGCATTTTCATACAAGAGAAATGTTGGGCCTCAGTTTGAAAGAATATAGCACCAGATCTAATTTTTTGCTTAGTTTTAGGTATGTAATTGATTTTCTAATTTATTTCGTCTATTCCCAGTTAGTATCTTTGTTATAGAGTGAAATCAGTAATTGTTTCGTAACTTAAATTCTATTGTTGACATAAAAACAAATACAAATTCTGTAATAATTGTAAACATTTGGAAGACAAGGTGCTAGTAATCTTAAAGTATATATTTGGCTCTGTTCAAAAACATGTTAGCAAAGCCAACCCTTAATTAATTCCAAAATAATTAACAGTTTCGTCAAAAGTATTGTTTATGTAACTATATACGTTAATTTCATGATATACACAAATAATTTGGCCTAATTCTTGTAGTAGAAGAAACTGTTAAAAAGAACTAACTTTTTGATGTATTCAGTTAATTTAATGACTTAAATTTTAATTGTAATTTCTGTAAATTTAACTTCAAAAAATGTGTAAGTTCAGTACCAATTATTATGGGGATGCATAAGGGCCCAGTTTTTGGTCACAAGACAGTCAGTCCATGGCTGAGTTTCAGACGAGAAACCTGTGTTGGTCAGAATGACAACAATGCATCAACAGTGAAATAAGTGTTACACCAGTAGGCCATATGATAAGGCAATGACAGTGTCTGCTCCATATGTACCTATATATTCTTCAAGAACTGTGAACTTTGTGATTAGGTTTATACTGCTTTAGATGTTCAATAGGAAACTAGTGTAGCAGTATGTGGATGTTCACCTGCTACCTATTAATGAGGCTTATCGATGGTTAATAAATAGTGCACTGGCCATATATAACTGTGTATCATTGGGGGTTTGTGAAAAGTAAAAGTAAAAGACTGTGAAATGCAGCTGTGCATATGTCAGCTACAATGTTTACAGTAGAGAGTACTGTACATGCCCCCCCTACTTTTGCAGCTGGTACGTCAACACGGAGGATAACAAACGAAGAAACAAAGTTGGCAAACTGCTACAGTTTGCTCCCTGCCTCCCCCTGTCTCTGCCATAACTTGAATTTTCCTGTGGAAAAGTGAGTAAGTTTTAATAATTTTTTTCAAGTTTCTACCCCCTGCTATTCTTTGCTTAACAACAGTCATGTGTGTGTGAGCTGAGCTTGCTTCCTTATGTGAATGCATGTGTATTTTTTGTTTTCTGATGAAGGCTTTGGTAGAAAGCTTAATGTGTAACAGTCTTTTGGTTGTGGCTGTCTGCAACTCAACATGTCATCTTTACAGTGAGTGTCAAACTATCCTTTCCATAATTGTTGATATTCCAATCTGGACTTTCTATTGTTTCACATTTCCTTTAGTTCTTTGACAGGTTAAAAATTTTAAAATAATAATGAGATAAAATATTAGTAACATCCCATGAAAATTGTATGAGGTGAGTTATTGAGCAATTTCTTCCTATTGAGCTTCAAAACTTTCTTGCTCGCTCAACAAATGTGATTTATTTGTAGCAGAATTACAGAAAACTGTGAAATGTAATGAGTACACTCATGAAATCAGGTCAGTGTGATCATATTGGTTCAGCCATTCATGACATCCTCTGTGATGTTTACTAAATGGTTCTTGTAAAATAATTGTAGAAATCTGAAAGGAGAAGTCAGCATCAGTCCAGGATTGCTAAAAGTTTCTCCAAGTGAAATTCCCTGATATTTTCCTGATTTCCACACAAGTATTAACATTTATCCCTGACAAATTTTGAGATCTCAAGGGTAAGTAAAGACATAAGTAGATAAAAAAATGTAAGGAGTTCTGCATTTCTCTTCTATGTGAGCAAAAATCTTAAGTACTAACATCAACATATTTGCAGTGAACAGATTTTTGATGAAGAAAGCAAGCAAAATGGCATCTGTGCGTCATTAACCCTTTCGAACCTAACGGGACATATATGTCCCACAAGAAGTTCCAAGTAGACTGTTGGGACAAAGGCATCCCAATTTAACAATGAATTTGCACATTACAGTCTTTCAAACTTCCCTCCTTGTGTCTGGACTGTTGGCAGCACTTGCGATACTGTCATGGCAGCAAAGTTGTGAATAAATCACATATTTGTGGTGATATTTGCATCGTTTCTTGAAGAAAGTCATTGAAATAGAGCTAAGAAAACATGAGTGTCAAATATAAGTATTATCTACATCCTTTTATGTTGTATTGGTTTATAATTCGCATGATTGTGAAAGTTTATTGAATGAGCAAAAGAAAAAAAAAAACACATTAATAGTGTTTTTGAGACTTGGGATGCATGTCCCAGTAGTTCATTTTCTTAGGACATCATTGTCCCACCAGTTCTCAATATAAAGGAAACACACTCTAATAGTTTTTATATTCTTTATTATTTCAGAAACACTGACACAGGACTGAATCAGGGATGGCTTCCAATATGGATATACGTATATTGCAGTGGACTGATGAAGACAATGATGACTGTGTTGATGATCCTGACTTCTCTTGAAGTTCTAAATCACATGATATGATAGCAGTGATTCTGATGACAGTGACCAAGACAACAATGAGGTTCAACTAACAATGTAGTGTTGTGGTCAAAGGTAGATGGAATGTTCAGACCTTGAAAGACTATGCCAAACCTAATAATTCCAGTTGTATTTGCAAAATTGGATAGGAGTGCTTCAGAACTAGACTTTTTTGAGAAAATATTTCCTCCCATTCTTTTTATATTTATCTCTCAGTGTACGAATCAGAGACTAGAAATGATAAAGAAAACAACAGTTCAGAGCACAGATCCTGGAGAAATTAGGTTCTTGGTGTTATGCTTGTAATGTGTTACAATAGAGTGCCCTCATTTTCGGACTATTGGTCACACAATACTTCAATGGGAAATGTTGCTATAAAAAGAGCAATTTCCTGAGATAGGTGCAAACTGTTACTTTCTAAATTGTACTTCAATTTCCCTGAGAAACCAGACTCAGCTGGTAAGCTTTACTACCTAGAGTCAATAGTCGCTTGTCTGGAAAACACTTTTCAGAAAGCGAGGTCAGAAAGTACAGCACAAAGCATTGATGAGTCTATGGTAAAGTTTAAAGGAAGGTCAGCCTTGAAACAATACCTTCCTATGAAGCCAGTGAAGTGTGGGATAAAGATATGGATGAGGAGTGATTCTGTAATGGGCTACACATATGACTTCAACATATATTGTGGAAAGGATGCAAATAATCTGGATGGCACATTGGGTGAGCGTGTAGTTCTGCAGCTCTCAAAAACAATTAGAGACACTAATGTAATGTTGTCATCTGATAGATTTTTTACATCAGTTCATTTGATGGATACCTTGCCGTTTGCAGCTGTTGGTACATGTATGGCTAACAGGAAAAAAATGTGCCAAAGTCAACAAAGAAACTTGCTCGAGGGCAATGTGAGTTCCTTTGCAATTCGTCTGGTACATTGTGGTATAAATGGCAGAACACCAAAAAAGTAATGTTGGTCAGTAACTGTCATTCTAATGATGTATGTACAGTGAACAGAAAAGCAAAAGATGGACCTAAATTGGTTGTAGAATGTCCAGTGGCACTGAAAACATAATGACTATATGGGTGGTATGGAGTTGGCTCATCAGATGAGTACACTGTATGATCTAGACAGAAAATCTGATAAATGGTGGAAGAAAGTGTTCTACAAAGTGTTGCTAACTAGTGTTGTAAATGCCTGGATTTTACAAAAGGAAATTCAACACAAGACAGTGCCACTAAAACATTTTCTAGTCAACCTAGCAGAGCAGATGATTGCCAAGGGACAAAAGACTGCCGAGGTACAGCAGAAATCCTCAACTGGGCGCCCTTCTAAGAGAGCAAGCAGTATGCAGAATGTAGGGCTACACCTCCCTGAAAAAGGACCTACAAGAAGAAGGTGTGTTTTGTGTTCCAAAAACAAGAAGGAAACAAGAACAAAAACTATCTGCAAAATGTGCCAGCATCCATTATGCAAAAAGTGCTTTGCAACATATCATATGTAATTATAATAATTCAGACATGTGAAATTCTTTGATAGTGAATGTGTTCTACAAATTGTTACTAACTAGTGTAATAAAAAACTGCTTGTATACATATTGTTTTCTATATATATTTTAGTAACAGCTATTGCTGTTGGGTACTGGTGGGACAATGTTTGTCCCACTCAGTAAGCCTAGTGGGACACCCGTGTCCCACTCAATAAGACTACTGGGACACCAGTGTCCCAGGGCCTAATTACAGGAAGTGAGTTCAGAATTGACAAAAATGTATTCATAATATTATCAAGACTAATAAAACAGTATGTGGTCAAAAGAAGAGGTTTCTATATAAAATTTAAAAAATCCATCTTGGAAGGGTTAAGACCACTGTTGTTATTTTATTTCAATAAAACGAGGCACATTTGTTTGAAATCATATTTGAAATTCCCTGAAATTCCATAAGTTCCAGAACATGTGGCAACATTGCATGCAAGGGACAGGGAGGGAAATGTCCATACATTGTTTTCATATGAAATGAGTCTAGGTTTTGATGAACAATTGGCTCATACATCAAGAAAATTGTGGCCCAGCCTATATTCAGTCATGGCCTTTTTAACATAAAGTTGCTGGTGTGAGCTATGCTTGGGCTTGGTCTCCAAAGTGTTAAGTTAAGTATCTGAGCATTAAAGTCATTGAAGATGAAGAACATGTCCGTACATACCATTTTTTAAAACAAATTGCATTTCTCTTAAGTAATGTAGGGAAACACTATGGTCCTCAAAGAGCACTGCCTCACCTGGGAAAAGATGAGGAAAGGCATGATCTTACTGACCAAACCACAGTATCATTTGAGTGCAGTGATAAGGGAAACCACAAAAAGCCCACACCAGAATTAAAATACTAAAGTATAAAACAAAGATTGCCATATGTGATGATTTCAACAAAGAAATGATGAACACAAATAATGCACACTCAATTACTTTTCGTAATGATTGAGAGTCATTACCATTTATTGTGTTACACACAATAATACTCGTAGTGATAGTATCATTTCTAGCTTTGTCAGAGGCAATTACACAGTTACTCCTGCAGAAGCTGCTTTGCAGATTATTACCAATTGCACAGAAAACTCTATAGAACTGCCATATTACTCTAGTGTGCACAATATGTTGTGGCTAAGAAGGCAAAAGGGAGAGTAAATATATCATTTCTTGGTGTTTTAATACATACATTAGGGACTTTATAAGTGTTGATTTGATAAAGCTGATGGCGGAGGTTCGAGTCCTCCCTCAGGCATGGGTGTGTGTTTGTCCTTAGGACAATTTAGGTTAAGTAGTGTGTAAGCTTAGGGACTGATGACCTTAGCAGCTAAGTCCCATAAGATTTCACAGACATTTGAACATTTTTGATTTGCTAAAGCTGATTCCAAAATTGCCGGCTGCGGTGGCCAAGCAGTTCTAGACGCTTCAGTCTGGAACCACGCAACTGTTATGGTCACAGGTTCGAATCCTGCCTCGGCCATGGATGTGTGTGATGTCCTTAGGTTGGTTACGTTTCAGTAGTTCTAAGTTCTAGGGGACTGATGACCTCAGCTGTTAAGTCCCATAGTGCTCAGAGCCACTTGAACCATTTTTTTATGCCAAAATTTCTCCTTTTACAACTTTTTTTAATAAACATATAGAATTATGGTATTCCTCCTGTCTGTTCATAAAAACTATCTTTTCCAAAACATATAAGAAGTTCAATTGCTACACAAAGGTGATAAGAAAAATATTTTCTAACTACATATACACTATGTGTAAAAATGCATGTAAGCGAAGCTCAGAGCACAAGGACAGCTCTCCTGAGGCATAAAAAAAGATACAAATTTAAGTTTGTACATGAAAAAAAGATTATCTATGAAATATACATAGAAGGTGCACTCAACAAATTTAAGGCAGCATGGAAAACTATAGTCTAAAAGAATACCTAAAATCACACACACACACACACACACACACACACACACACACACACACACACACACACAAGACACATTCATTAATTCAGTTACATAAACTGGAAGTAAAATTCAGTCAAAGACAAAAAAAGACACAACATGAAGGAATTATCTGAATTAGACAGAAATTGGTAGATGTAATGTACATATACAAACAAACAAATACCTATAGAAACAAACAAATCACCTTTGACATGTTTTTGTTTTTTTACTCCTTAGGAGTGAAATTGGATACAAACAGAAAAATACATATTGCATTATATTGACACTCTACACACCTGTCTAGTTCGATCAAGGTCATTCATTTACTCTTCAGAATATTCACATGTCAGTGATGTTTATACCAGAAACTGTTTCTGTTTCGTTTGTTGATGTTAACAGTATGTTTATTTATTTTCCTTGTTTGCTGAAACATGAGCAATATTGTTGTGTCAGTTCAGTTTTCTGTTTCTTTGACAGTTCAATATTTTGTAAAAAAATACCACTAGGCCTCAGTGTCTACCATTTGCTGGTTTGTTTGACACCAGTCATACCCAGACACACATAACTTGTTAAGCTAATTACTTTTTTAATTATCTGATTGATGCAAATTTTTTCATGTTCATTTTATATTTTTGTGCACTCTTAATGTAAAATTTATGCAGCTGTATCAATATTCACACTATTACTTCAGCTGATCTATTGGTAAGTACTGAAACAAATACATGTATATATTTCTGGCAACAACTGTCATCAGCTGTGGGACAGTTTATATACTGTGTTAACTGTTGAGCGTAGAATTCTATACAAGTAGAATTAGTGATTTTCATCAGTCTGAACAGGGGCCATACTTGAAAGGTTGAAGGAGAAGTTTCCTCAAAGATAGTAATATTTTCACACCGTAAATGACAGTGAAGTCTAAATCCAATAGCTGGGTGGTCAATCAAATAAAACAGTTATCACTGAAAACATTATGATTAATAGCACCAACATACAGCCTCTGTATGGTGAGGCTGGTGCATCCTCATATTCTGGTTGTGTTATTATACCCTCTTCACTGTGATAAGCATCACAGGTAGTCGTTTTCTAGTCAGCCTTGTAAACCTAAATTTGCCAATAGCCTTTCTTCATGTCCATAGTTTAGAAATACTTTGGTCCTTTCAAGCAGACCTAGATGTCATCAATGTGTGGCAATGGATAGATATCTTTCTTCATGATTTTTTGTCATCAGTAGTCAATGCAGAAGTGCCATGTGCCATCCTTCTCCTTTAAAAAATCCACCAGAGAGGCAGTGGACTGTCTGAAGCTTTACTGATGTCATCTAGTAGCATCTTTCCCACTTCCACCTGGATTGTCCATCATTCAGCTGCCGACACTATATGAGTGATGGCTATCAGGTGGCTGATCCTGAATGTTCACATGGTGTTTTATCATGGATTACTTCATCTATCTTGCCCCCTCTGGGCTTGAAAGCATCAGAAAACTGATGCAGAGTGGCCATTGCTCACTAACATTCCTGTCTGACTAGATTCTATTGGCAATTTGATAACAAATTTCTCCTCTGCATTGTCGTTAGTGATGGTGGAGCTATGTTCTAAATTGATGACACTAATCTGCCCTTTCTGATGCTGTTTCGGTTGCCCCTATGCACATATCATTAGTGATGAGTTATGCCTGCTCATGACAATTAGTCATTCAAAATTCTCTTTGACCATCCACAATTCTTATGATCATTGCTGGCATGTACATTTTTTCAGTTTAACTGTGCATCTCAGTTGATGACTGGAATTCTTCTTGTCAGTGAACTTCAGGATTACAACATCCTCAATGGTAAACAACCATCTAGAGCAATCTTTGTTATGTGTGCTTATTCGAATAGCTTTGTCAGTCTGAAGCTCTGATTTTCCATAGTCTCTGATGGCTTGTGATGCCTGCAAGAAGTCCCAACTGAAAGTAATATCATGACTGCATTGTGTTAGATTCAGAGATTTGAAGGACTGTGTTGTGTCGCTGATAGTCATTTTTGCATTACATCTACCTGTCAGCTGGATATCTGTATCCTTCACCACAGTCAGTTTCATATCATATTGTCTTCTTTGAATGGTGATCAGCATTTGACATTACAGGAGAAGAGCCCCTGAGATAACTAGTGGCCACACTGGTGGACCATCAGTGACGACATCAATGACAATTCTTGTCATCTCGGTAACTGTCATCCATGGAGGATTAGCATCTGTGGTGGACTCACCTCCATACAAGATTGGCCCATGAGTTTTCATGAATTTGGTGGACACATAAGTGGCTGGTACCTCTGTATGGCAATCAGAAATGGCTGTGGAATGTTGGGAAGTGACCTAAAACTAGTTACAGTGAGAGTTTCATTCCACAGGTCAACTATGATCAGCTGCAGATGACTGGCATGAAAAACACTGTTGTGATTATGGCTGTTGCCTGTGGTGTAACAGTCAGTGAATACTCACATTCTTTCTCAGAAGTAGTACACACTCTGTCTTAGGGTGTCCACAATGAAAATGGACTGGTATGTTGTCCTGCATCCTCCCAGTGTTTGTTCTTCTGTGAGGCACATTACTTGATGAAGATGTTGGTTCTACCTCCGTTGGTTGGAAACTGTGTTACTGTTTGATGATACTGGTGTAAGGCCACCATTCTTCATGGTGTGTCTGGCTGGTGATAGAGCTGGTGCTAAGGACCAATATACCTCTTTCTCAAATTCTCTATTACCTTCTGACATACAGGGTGGCATTCAAGGCTGTTATGTCTTGTGTACTTGGTCTGACATTCCTGGCTGCCATAAAACTGCTGTATCTCTTCTCTTACTGTAAGATTATGATACAGGTAAACTTATGGTGGTCTGTCACAACTGCCACAGGGAAAAAATTCACCACTGAGCCATAGCTCTTTTCTGTGACTCTTTTTCTGATCTTTTCCTCAATTCACTGGCACTACTTAATGAAATCCTCTGTCATTGTGACCTCTTTTACCAAAATAGCTGAGTACATATCTTCTGTTGCTCATTTCATCAAGCATGAGATTCTTTTGCTTTAGTCATGTTAGGATTCATTACATTACATAGGGCCAAACATGCTGTATGTAAGACTGTGTCATTTTCCTATGACGCTGGCCATCTTTTTCAATTGTTCTTCCAATAGGTTGACTTAATATTGGTTATTGCAAAACATTTTCTTTGGTTTGGCCTGGTTTGTCCTGGCTATTGAGCTTCTCCTCATTGTCCTCAAGTCACTGCTGTGATATGTGATCCAAGTAGAAGTAGCCATCTGCCAAACACATTGCATCACTCCTGTTGTACTTGGTCACTTGAATGAATTATTTTATTCATTTCATTAGGTCTTGACCAGCATCTCAGGTGAACATTGATGGATGTCTGATGTGTAGCTGACTTACTGTTGGCTTGGAAATGGAATATATGGCCCATGCGAATGATGTATTGCTTGTATTTTGGTTCCTGTCTGTGTAGGCAATGGCTTTTACATTTCTTAATTGGAGTGATGGTGATGTAAATGGTTTGAAGTACCCAGCATCTCTACAAATAAAAATATACAAAATCATGTTTTTGGTGAATTGGTTGATCACTAAAGTCATAAAACTCAGAGCTCAGCTGCTGCAGGAGATACTTTCGAGTTAATAATATAGCCAAGTTTGTAAGCTGTTCTTGCGGGTGTCAACTACATAGGCCTGCATAGCTTTTATCACTTGTGTACCTGGAAAGCTTCTATCAGATGATGCGCTGGATGCACAAGAGTCAAAACAGTTCAAGGCATTTTAATTTTTCACAGTATACAGTACAGTGCCCATGTAACAATATTCTTGGCAAACTGCCAACATTTTAATTATGCTTTTATCCAGATATATTGTCGCAGTAGGGTCCATGTAGCATAGCCACTGTGGTATAGTTGTTATGATATTAGGCTGTTCTGTGGAGGGTCAAGAGTTCAAAACTCACTTAAACTATAAAATTTTAATTTCTATATTTGGTTCGAGTACAGCCTAGAAGTATCTACAAATGCCAAGAATCATTGTACTTGAATGTTCTGTAACTGTATATATACTGTATGTGTTGTTCAAGTGCTTAATGAACCTTCATTAAGTGAAGTTAGTGTTCGTCATTCATCCAATTGTTTATATTGATCAAAATTCTGTATATTTAAAAGTTCCAAAAATAACAGAGGGGCCTAGTTACAGAATCTATCTTGTAACTGCTACATCACTGTATACAAAATTTTACAGTATATTATTCCATGTTTTCCTAAATTGGCTGCTGTTCCTAGGATCATCCACTTGATGGTCATGAATGACTCTTTCTCATTTAAGTTCATATATGTTACATATGTGTTTCCACATTTCTTTGAATGCTTAATTTTGTTAGACTTTGGCCACTGTCACGAGCCCTGGTTTGAAATATATCAAATAAAGTGAGAAGGAAAAATCTGCAAAAATTTATACAACACAATTTAAACTGACATCTAGCAATATGATTTCAAGTCCACAAACAACAGAACAGGCTTCTTTATCTCACTTATTTGGCTCTATTAGCATCTAGAGAAGAGAAACCAGTTGACTGCAAAATACAATTTCCACTATACAGGACTGTGAACTTCAAAATAGACAATCCAGAAACCACATCCCAACACATGGGTCCATTTAAGAACACAGACATTGCCTGGAACAGCATATAGAAGAATGTGCAACAGATGTAGAATTTTGCAAAAAATCCTTCATAATATTGAGCACCTGCAGGTAACTTTAAACCTGTTCATAAACCATCTTGAAGCAGTACTGGTCCATTTAACAACCAAAAACAAAGAAATGCAGGTTACTGGTGACTTCAATGTAGATTTCCTTAAAGACTCTCCAAATAAGAACTTACTTGAGTTAGTAACACTATCATTTAACATAATTCCAACTGTACAGTTCCCCACTAGTGTAGCCAATTGCTCACAAACAGCGATTGATAAATATCTTTATAGAAAAGCCCAATGAATAAAATTATATTTCAAAACCAATAGTCAATGGCCTCTCAGACCAAGACATACAGTTCCTTCTGTTAAATGTTAATTCTGAACAGGATATAAAATCTGATAAATCTGAGGTCAAGAGGGTAATCAATAAGCCAAAAATTGGTTATTTTAGGACACTCCTCAGAGACATTCACTGGAGTGATATTTACAGTGCTCATGGCATGAATGAAAAATATAACACTTTTGCTAATAAAGTGCTTACCTTATTTGAACACTGTTTTCCCCAAAAACTAACCAAGGTTAGAGCAAAGTCTACAAAGAAGCCATGGATTACTTGAAGAATAGAGATATCTTGTAAAACAAAAAGGAAACTTTATCTGTCAATCTGAAAAAGTTCTGATGTTGATGCTATAGCACATTACAAGAAATACTGCAAAATATTAAAGACTGTAATATGGTCATCAAAGCAAACACATTACAAGGAAAAGGTAGTCATCTCAGACAATAAAATAAAGACAATATGGGATATAGTGAAGGAGGAGATCAGTAGAACCAGACATGAAGAGGGACAAATAGCATTAAGAGTAAATGATACATTGGTGACAGATGTGTATAGTGTTGCAGAACTTTTCAACAAACATTTTATAACTGTTACTGAAAAGATGGGGTTGTCAGGTTCTGTAAATGCTTCTATGGAGTACCTCATATAAAACATTTCATGTAACTTCTGTGATATGAATTTGACCCTGACTACACCAGCAGAATTAATGTCCATCATAAAATCTTTAAAATAAAATAAAAAAATAATAATAATAAATAAAAAAAATCTAGTGGGTATGATGAAATATCAACAAAGTTAATTAAAGAATGAGTTTCTGAGTTAAGTAAAATATTAAGCTATCTGTTTAACAAATCATTTATCAGTGGAATTTTTACTGAATGGTTGAAATATGCTGAAGTTAAGCCACTGTTTGAGAAGGGAGATAAACAAATAGCATCAAATTTCCATCCAGTTTCACTTTTGCCGGAATTCTCAAAAAGTTTAGAAATGTTAATGTACTATCAGCTTCATAGCCATCTTATCACAAATAACATAGTGTCAGAGTCACAGTTCGGATTTATAAAGGGTTTTGATATTGGGAAGGCTGTCTACTTTTCAATATCCTTTTGAGTAAATTAGAATATTATGGTGTAACAGATAATGTAAAGTGGTTCAAATCTTATATCTCTAGCAGGAAACAAAGGGTGTTATTAGGAAAGAGATGTGTATTAAGCTCTCAGGCATCATCCAACTGGGAACTAATCACATGTGGGGTCCCACCAGGTTCCACCTTAGAGCCCTTACTTTTCAAGTGTAGTCTTAGAAAGGTCTGCAAATAAAATATTTGTGGACATTAATCACTGGTTCCTAGCCAATTCTTTGTCACTAAACTTTGAGGAAACACACTACAAGCAGTTCAGAACTAGTAAGGGATGTCTCATGAGTATGTGCCTAACATACGATGACAAGCAGATAGAAGAAGTAGATAGTGTTAAATTATTGGGATTACAGCTTGGTAATAAATTGAACTGGGAGGAGCACACCACAGAACTGCTGAAGCATCTTAACAAATCTCTATTTGCGATGCAAATTGTGTCAGACACAGGGGATATAAAAATGACAAATCTGGCATACTATGCTTACTTTCGTTCCTAATGTCTTGGGGTAATTCATGAAGCCAAGCTAAAGTTATCGGGGCACAAAAATGAGCAATAGGAGTTATATGTAGTGTGAACTTAAAGACATCATGCAGAAGCCTGTTTAGGGAACTAGTGATACTAATTACTGCTTCCCAATATGTATATTATTTAATGAAATTTGTCATTAAAATATATCACTTTTTCAAACCAACAGCTCAGTTCACGGAATCAATACTATAAATAAGAATAATCCTCACAAGGATTTAAAGTCCCTTACTCTTGTACAAAAAGGTGTGCATTATTCCAGGAACACACATTTTCAATAACTTACCAGCAGCCATAAAAAGCTTAACAACCAATGAAATTCAGTTTACAAGAAGCCTAAAGGATATATTGGTGGCCAACTCTTTCTACTCCATGGATGAATTACTCAGTAGAACCAACTGATTTGTGTGTGTGTGTGTGTGTGTGTGTGTGTGTGTGTGTGTGTGTGTGTGTGTAAGTACAATCTAACTTCTCCACCATTTTGTGTTCATTTTAAATAAGTATTGTAGTAGTTCTCTTATATGTTTATTATCTTATAAATGAAAAAAGATTTTTTTTAAATTCTAAATTCAGTGCATTAATGTGATCTTAGTAAATGAGTGATTGTAAAATGATTCTTTTATATAGTGTTCATTAAAAAAATGATGATCATTCCACTTGGGACCCGTGAAAGGTACGTTAGCTTATTTGTTTCAGTTGTAAATATTTCTCATGTATTATTGTTTTTCTGATATTTTCTACATCCTGGAGGACCTTCTCACTGTGGATCAATTGGAATGAAAGTAAATCTAATCTAAGCAAATGTGGCAAGGAACTTATTTGCAATGGACTGGCCTTCTTGACAACTGTGGGAGAGAATATGAAATCAAAAGTCAGAAACCAAAAACAGTCACTTACGTTAGAAGCAAGTGGACCAAGCCAAACAGAGAAGAAGACAAAAACGGTATGAGTGGCTATACTGTGGAAGCAAAACTAGACAAATAGGTCAAGAAGTCACAGAGACCAAATGGAAAACAACCCTCTGACCTTCCCCCCCCCCCCCCCCCCCTCCCATAGAAAGTCAGGTACCTGACTGAAGAGCAGTTCTGCTAAGCAGTGCATCTATGAATATAGGTGGTGCTCACTAGGAAATTATAGCAACATCCAGACTATCATCTCTGTATAACGCA
The DNA here is from genome assembly GCF_023898315.1 of Schistocerca nitens. NCBI lineage: Eukaryota > Metazoa > Arthropoda > Insecta > Orthoptera > Acrididae > Schistocerca > Schistocerca nitens. The sequence continues at coordinate 359,558,784 of NC_064616.1, read as the reverse complement.
GAGAGAAATAAAAATGAGGTGGGGTATCACCAAAACAGTATTGTGCCAGTCCATCAAAATGACAATGTGGTACCTCAGCAGTGTAGTGTGCAAGTGAATAGATTAAAAGCTCATCTGGAAAATAAGCCTGAAGCCAGGATCAAACAACAGAACTAGCACAACTGCTCAATAGTCAGTATATGTTGAATATGACAGGATTTAAACTGAAGGTTAGTGACCACTGAGTAAACTCAATACAGATATTAAAATCTACTACCACAATGTCCAATTCTTAAACAACAAAACTGAGGACTTAAACATTTTGGTAACCAATGAGCTCAGTGATATCTCACAGTAGTACACCTTACAGAGCACTGGCTCTGCACTGATGGAATTAAGTTAATTTCACTGCCAAATATTGAGATGTGTGACACTACTCCAGAAGTAAAGATGAAAATGGTGGTGTAGCCATTTTCTCAAAACAACCTTCCCTAAAGGAAATAGAACTGTATGAAATCTTTGAAAGTGTAGCCATAAAACTTAGATATCTAAATCTCATTGTGCCTACAATTTACTGTCCCACTCCAGTAATCTTACTGTAATCTTAAATTATTGTAATCTTAATGACTTTCTGCTCAAATGAACGTGTTTTTAAGCAAATTAAGGCAGTGGAAACATAAGCTCATTATATATGGTGACTTTAATAAACTTCTTCACTCAAATTAGAAACAGAGAGACATTATTCAAAACTGTAAAATCTTACAGTGTGCATGGCCTTGTGAAGACAGCCTTAGATCAAATCATTGCAAAGAGAAACAAACTTAGCCAAACACTACAAGTATACAATGCAGAGTTTAGTGATCACCAAGCTGTCATACTACATATTTATGTCAAAAATATACCTCAAATTTAGTCCTACCTAAAACTTTATGAAGGTATTACACTTCAGATAACTTAAACAAACTAAATGTCTTCCTAAGTAAAGAAAAGTAGACAAAGATGTACACAGCCAATGATGTGCATATAAAATGTAATACATTCCTCGACAAACTGATCCACCGATTTGAAAAGTCACTTCACAAAAATCAGTAAAAATAAGTAATAGAAAAAAAAACCTCCTGCAAAACTAAGAGAAATCTTCATATGTTGTGTAAACAAAGTTATGACTCCCCTCAACTAACCAAATACTATAAAAGCTAAATATGTATCCCAAGAAGAGTGATGATACGGGCTAAAAGGTTGCACAAAAGTCAACTCCAGCAACAAAGTAGAATCAGTGTGGAATATTATAAATAGGGAAAGAGGGGAAAACAAAGCTACTTACACAAACATGGAAATCAAACAGAGCAATTAACTGATTTCTAATCCTGAAGTTGCAGTGAACACATTAAATATATTCTTTGTGGGCATAACTGAAAAACTGATCAGAAATAATCCAAATATAAACTATCAACCAGAAAATCACACATGTATAGTATCTATATTCATCACTACAGTTACTGTAGATGATGATGCCACAGCCCTCAGAGAGTTAAGAAATTATTATGTTCCTGATTTTGATGGTATTCCAGCAACTGTCATAAAAATGGTCTGCATACTATTATTAAACCACTAACTTACCTCTGCTTTTCTCAGAAGCACGGAAACTATCTAAAGTAATTCTTACTTTCAAAAATATTGATAATAGAGACATGAACATCCATAGGCTTATAACAATTTCACCATATTTCTGTAAGTACCTGAAAAAATATGCACAAAAAACTGATTGGCTTCATAGATAAAAAAGGATTCCTGGTTTATCCCAACAAGGGTTCAGAAACACTAAATCTACAGAAATAGCAGTATATAACTGCATTAATATGATACTGGATCAGTTACATACAAAACAACCCATACAGGCATATTTCTAGATCTGTCAAAGGTTTTTGACACAGAGGATGGTAAAATATTGCTAGATAAAATTCAACAGTATGGTATCAGATGATTTGCAAATGTATGGACTGAATCATTTTCAAGCAATGGCATACAGAAAGTCAGCATGAAGTACACTAACAAAACACTCAGTTCAGTAACTTGAGTCCTATCTAGCAGGAAAAGTGTTAAACAAGGAGTCCCAAAGGACACAGTGTTGGGACCTCTACTATTCCTCCAGTATATTAATGACTTCAACTTGAATGTAGCTGCACACAAAACCATAATATTTGCAGGTGACATAACTGTACTGCTCAAAGGGGCGAACACAGAGGCAGTACAGAAAACTGTGAATGTAGCTATTGAACAACTCAGCAACTGGGCTACAATCAACAGATTAATCGTCAACACTGAAAAGAGAGCTTCTATGAACTTTCACACCACAAAAAATGAAAACGCCAATCAACTATTCATAACAGCCAATAAACAACCATCAGTTACTAATGCTGTATTCAAACTGAAATGGAATAAACGTACTGAAAAGGTAAATGCAAGAATAGGTACTGGATGCTATGCCCTTAGTGTGCTGCAGTCTTGTGCTAGCCAGAGTGTATACTACACATAAATACAAGCCCACCTAAAATATAGTATGTTATTCTGGGGTAATTCTAGGAATGCCCTGAGCATTTTCTGAATCAAGAAGAAAGCCATCAGGATCATTGATGGATCAAACTTAGAGACACATGTAAATGCATCTTAAAGAAGTTGGAGATCATAACACTTTCTTGTCTATAGATTCTTGAAATTGTATAATTTAAAAAAAAAAAAAATTACATAGTGCCTTCTAAATCCAGACTCAAGAAAAAAGTGAAATACACAAATGTAAAACAACAATAAATTCAAATCTGCATGGTTACATGCAAACACTCAATTTTGTCATAAGGGAGCATTTCATATGGACCTCCAGCTCTTTCACAAGCTTACCTCATGTATAAACTCTCTTGAAGACATCATTCAGTTTAGTAAAGTAATGAAGTTTTATTTGCTGTGATCTGTGATCTGTAAATGAATACCTAGAAAAATAAAACTTTGGTCCTTTCCTGTGTTGTTTATAAGTGTGTTTGAAAAAGCAACAGTCAAGTAATGCTGAATTAAATCTGATACTGATGTAAACACAGGAGACTGTACTAAATGGCCTGTCAGCCTTTTGTTACATTCACTGAGAAGATGTATGAGTACAACATAATCGCTTTTATTCAGATTTTGCATATTAGGAAATCCAAACATCCACTCTTTGCTATTGTAAAATTGCATATTAAAACACTGTATGCAAAATTTCTAGTTTAGAGGGATGATTTAGTTGTAGGATGTGCTCAGTTGCATTAATTTATTTTCCTCATGGAAACTAAAGGCAGCAAAATTGTGCTGCAGAATCCCACATTCACACTGGTGCCCCTGCTTGGATTTCCATGATTTTACTGCTCAGCAGTACAATATGCAACAGGCTCAATTGTTAATCTTCGTGCCGATAGTAGTATATCTGTATGATGGTTATTATAAGGTATTATGGCTGTGTATGGCATTGAGACAAAATTAAACTATATACCACTTGCATACTTCGTCTTTCGCCCTACCATGTGTACATTATCCATAGCACCAAAATAAAAATTACAAGATTTTGTTGTTACAACCTCTCATCAAGGCTTCCAGTCAGTTCACTGTGGGACCTGGTGGCCCGTGGTAGTTTGTAGCTAGCTGCATGTCTCAGAGTGTAGCTAGCTGCATGTCTCAGAGCTGTTCAGTAGCAATTTTTTTGGTGTGGAAGAGTTGACAGCTGTCAAAATGCAAGTAGGGGATTTACATGGACAAAGGTGTGGATGGAGACATAATCAGGGTCATATGTTGTGTTGAGGAGGACTGAGTGAAGCAGATGGGAAAGAAGGTCTTGAGGTTGTGGGAGAATGAGGACAGGGTGTGGCCATGAATACAGGTCATGAAGATATCATCAATGAATCTGACCCAGGCAAGTGGTCTGGGGTTTTGGGAGACTAGGAAGTTTTCTATAGATGGTCCAGAAATAGTTTGGCATAGGAGGGTGCCATGCAGGTGTGTATGGGTGTAGAACAGATTTGTTTGTATACCTTCCCCTCCCAATCCACACCTTCATGCTTCTTCATTATGTGCCACACTTCACTAGCTATGGTACACTTGTGTCACATGTCAAACCCATGTACCTCACACCATTAACTCCCAGATTCTTGGCCTGCACGCTTTCTGTCTCACTTTGAACCACTATCTACCCATCCTCAACCCTCCTTCTGCATCCTGCCTCTTTCTCCATCTACTCACCACACCTGACATAACCTTCAAGTCAGTCCAGTATTGCACTCCTGATGTTGTGTGTCCAGCCAGTGCAACACAAATGGGAAATAAACTCTTCAAAAGTTCTGCTACATGTCCATGGAAGAAGACAAAGACTGCTGTCTACTCAGAAATAATGTACATGACTGTCAAATTCTGGAACCAGCTCTGGGTGTTGACTTCAAATAATAAAGAGAAGTAAACTCCACTTCTTCTCATCAGAAAAAATTACATCTGAAATTGTTAGTAAATCACCTACCCACAGAACTGACAGACTGGTAGCTGTGTCTCATGTCAAAGTATTAAAAATAAATTTCTTGTCGCTTTGTGAAATTAAGCAAGCTGAAAATAATGTTTAAATACTCAGAATTCGTGTAAAAAACCAGTAACAGAATTTGTCAGACAGTCATGGTTTGTGAAATCTGTGACTGTGTAGTTCAGGCCAGGTGACAATAATGAGCACATTAGGGATTCATTTGCCATATTTTGCTTGGTTGCAACACAATGGGCATTCCATAGATAATTCAATGTTTATGATGTTCCAACAAGGACAACAATTTTATTGATGTAAGGAAGCTGGAGGTAACTGGTGTACTAAACAGTGACAGTGGGAATCATAGACCATCACTGAGTGCAAATTATTGATAATTGAGCCAGTAGAAATGCATTTAATATGGTACATGTCAGAGATCTGCAAATAAACTGGCATTGTGTAGTGATAGGAGAGAGGCTTCATTATACTAAGTAGTGGCATCAGTCTGCCATATGGTACTTTCAGTGTTGATTCCTGGATAGAAAATGAACTGGAAGTAGCTGTGGTATTCATGTCAACATCAAAAATTATAATTTTGGTTTCATATCATGCACCAGCCAGTGATACTGAAGCATTTGCACAGGATTTGGAGAAAATGATTTACATTTGGAAGAATTGTCTGACCACATGTTTTTATTTTTTGGAGACATAAATACTAACACAACACTAAAGATGCCTATACAGCTTAATATGTTAAGGTAACACAACTTGTATTAAGGATAATTTAATGAGACCAGAAAAATCACTAAAAACCAGTGTTCTTTGGTATCTACGTTTTAACAGAGCATAGAAGCATATGGTTAAAATGAAGAACTGAAATTTCTGTATTACATAGCAGTGAGATTAAGTACATCAGGACTATGAGTAATAAGAACAATAGTTATACAGGGTTGTCCATATAAACTGTAACTACTTCAGTGCATCATAATTTCCCTCCAAAAGCTCATAGAAACAACAAAGTTGTTTTAATGATCTCTGTGGCTCTGTGAGAAGTACTGCCCATTGTTGACAAGTTGATTGTTGTTTCTGTGCATGAGGTCCTTTGTCTGGTAATATGCTGCACTTACTCAACTCATGTTAGCTAATTTCTAGCCTTGTCAGTCATGGTTTGTGAAGTCTGTGACTGTGTAGTTCAGGCCAGGTGACAATAATGAGCAAATTAGGGATTCATTTGCCATATTTTGCTTGGTTGCAACACAATGGGCATTCCATAGATAATTCAATGTTTATGATGTTCCAACAAGGACAACAATTTTATTGATGTAAGGAAGCTGGAGATAACTGGTGTACTAAACAGTGACGGTGGGAAACATAGACCATCACTGAGTGCAAATTATTGATAACTGAGCCAGTAGAAATGCATTTAATATGTTACATGTCAGAGATCTGCAAATAAACTGGCATTGTGACCACACTGAATGCAAATGATGCAAACGTTGAAAGAGACTATGAGAAAAGAATGTGTTACAGTCATTACTTTCAGGGGTTTCTTATTCATTGTCCAGATGTTCTCTCCATAACTTGTCCTAGTTCCATCTATTATGTTATGTCAACACACAAAATAACGAATACTGGGCTGGTGTAAACCCCCATATCAGTCATGAAACACCACTGCATGATTGAGAGGCTGGAGCGTGTTGCACAATGTCAGCTTTCAGGAGTGTTGGCCACATTTTCTTTGATATGACTGTAGACATTACAGTTTGTAAGGGCACCTTCAGTATATTTATGGAGCAGCTGGATGATGCTGAACTTACAAGATGGAGCAATGTGTCACACATCTAACTTGTCAATGAAACTTGTAACCAGATTCTTTGATGGCGAAAGTCTCAAAAAATTGGTGGCCCCTGATCACTTGACTTAAACCCCACCCCTGGAAATTTTTTTGTGGAGCTATCTTAAAATCTAGGTGTACAAAAATAGACCATAGACAACTGCATAAGTTTGTGATGCCTTACGCATGAAACAAGGAACAATAGCAAGGATGCACTTCACAGAATATGGATGCTGGTAGAGGGGACTTGTAACATTCACTGTGAGGACTTTGTATGTACGTATGTAATCTCCCAATTGTGTATTATCAACTCCCAAAATTGCAAATGTGTCACATTATTGGTTAAAATGTTACGACTTGTTAAAGCAGTTCAGGTTTATATGGATCATACAGTATAACACTATTAAATGGGAGAACATGAAATGACAACATTGAAAATGTTCACCTTGTGATTGCATTTAAATTATTGACTAATGTATCCTCAGACACTTAATACCTCTTGACCTAAGACAATTGAAAAGATGAATAAAGCAACTATCAGGAATCATGATCTAATGTCTATGCATAAAGGGTTCACACCTGATCTACAAAGACTTAAAGCAAGTAGAAGATAGAAATAAGTTAGCTAAATGCAAGGTGATTGATGATTATGAGAGTGGTTTGAAAAGTTCTCAGAATGGAATAGAAAAGAAGTACCTACATCTGTGAAACATTTTTTTATTTTTTTATTGAAGTTTCCTTGTAGATTAATGCACTTGGTCCAACAATGTCCCAGTGCCTTGATCCCATCTCGAAAAGAGTTTCCTCTAGGCCTGCAAAACAGTTGTCAACTCTGGCTATCAATTCTTTGTTTGAATTGAATCTTCATCCACCAAGAAAAATTTTCAGTTTTTGGAAGAGATGGAAGTCTGATGAAGCCATATCAGGTGATTTCATACATTAGTTAATGTAATTTTGCCATCGCGACAGCGGCAGCACATGTGTGTTGTGTGGATTTGTCTTGATGGAGGATGACTTTCTTCTTTGCCAAACCTGGCCTTTTTTTGTGTGTCTTTTGTTGCAATTTGTCCAGGAGGTTATCTTAATATTCTCGAGTAATGGTTTGCCCAGTGGGGAGATAATCTACAAACAGAATCACCCTCGCATCCCAGAACACTGATGGCTTGACCTTTCCCACCAAAGGAATTGTCTTTGCTTTCTTTGGGGGCAGAGAATCAACATGTTCCCACTTCTTTAACAGTGGTTTTGTCTCTGGGGTACAGTAGTGCACCCAAGTTTCATCTGTGGTCACAAACTGGAGCAAAAAATCTTGTTTGTTTCTCCTAAAATGGGCAAAACAATGTTCTGATATATCCATTCTCATGCGTTTTTGATACAACATTAAGAGTCATGGCACTCGTCTTGCAGATAATTTTTTCATTTCTAATTCTTCAGTTAAAATGTGATATAGCCTTTCAGCTGATATCTGGCAAGCGTGAGGAATCTCACACACTTTCAGTCGGTGATCCACCATGAACATTTTGTGCACTTTTGCAATGATTTCTGCAGTAGTGAAACATCTTGGCCTACCACTGGGAAGATCATCATTTAAGCTCTCCCATCCAAATTTAAATTCATCTGTTCACTTGGCAACAGTTGAATATGAAGGAGCTGAGTCCTCCAGTGTATTCTGGAAATTGGCATGAATATCCTTTGCTTTCACACCTTTCTTTACAAAGTACTTAATCACTGCTCGAATCTCAGTTTTTTTCCACATTCACAAATCACTATGCAGGAACAACAACAGAGCCATGTCACAACCACACCTCTCTTCCAAGAGCACTGACATGCCACATGTTTACAGGCAACAGTCCAATGAATAGCACGTGAACAACTTGTGCTAGCGCTGACCTCTCATGGTGATTCCGAGAACTTTTCAAATCATCCTCATACAATCGTAATTCCCATAGCAAAATATACAGCTGCATGGGATGTTATAAAGATCCAAATTGATGGGAATGGTGCTCACAAGATACACTCTTTTATATTGGTAGCATGGCAGGAGATTTCAGTACTTTCCACATTAATGTATTTCATATAAATAATATTGCTACAAATGATCAAATCCATAATAATGACAACATTTAGAACAAATACTATAGTGCAATGGGTGGTATCCTCTGCCATGCACTTCACAGTAGTTTGTAGAGTATAGATGTAGATGTTAACAAATCTGCTAAGAATAACAGCTGTAACATCTCTACACAAAAATAGCAACAAGTTGTGCTCTAATAATGGCCTCGTAATCAACCTTGTACAGTTCCATTCAAAAGTAGTAAGGTATCACATGCAGCTTGAAAGGTGTCAATATTTGTCTGTAAATAACATTTCCAGTGCCTTCCAGTATGGTTTGTGCCAGTTTGTTAACAGTGAGAGCTGTTGAAAATATTGTTCTTTTGCACTCTCCAAATTATTATTACCTGTTAATTTTATGCTTGTCAATCTCAGCAAGGCATCTGACTGTAAGACAAAAAACTCTGTTCAAAAAACCTTGCTGAAGTTGTTTTCCATATTTGGACCATTACTCATTAAAATTTACATCAGTGACATTTACATGCACATCTACATCTACATGCACCCTCTGTGAGCCACCATTTGGTGTATGGCAGGGGGTACCCTGTACCAGTACTAGGCATTTTCTTTTCGGTTCCACTCACAAACAGAATGAGGGAAAAATGAGTGATGCCTCCATACAAGCACTAATCTCTGATCATTTCTTCATGGTCCTTACACAAAATGTACAGTACTGGGTGCAGAATCATTCTGCAGTCAACTTCAAATGCCGGTTTTCTAAAGTTTCTTAATAGTACTCCTCAAAGAGAATGTTGCCTTCTCTCTGGTGATCCCCATTTGAGTTCCCAAATGATCTCTATAATGCTTGTGTGTTATTCTAACTTACCAGTAGCAAATGTAGCAGTTAGTTCCTTAGCTGATTTGATGTCTTCCTTTAATCTGACCTGATGTGGATTCCAAACACTCAAAGAGTTGTCGACAATGGGTTGCACTAGTGTCCTAAATGAGGCCTCCTTTACAGATGAACCACACTTTCTTAAAATTGTCCCAGTAAAATAAAGTTGACCATTTGTCTTCCTAATACAATCTTTCCTTACTCATTTCGTTTCATATTGGATTGCAAAGTTATGCTGAGATATTTAATCAATATGACTGTGTCGAGCATCACACTACTAATACTAAATTAAAACATTACAGATTTGTTTTTCCTACCTATCTATTGTAACTTACATTTTTCTGCATTTAGAGCTAGTTACCATTGATCATATTAAATATAAATTTTGTCAAAGTCATCTTGGATCCTCCTACAGTTACTCAACAATGACACCTTCCTATATACTACAGCATCATCAGCAAGCAGTTGCAGACTGCTTCTTACCCTGTCCACCAGATCATTTAAGTATACAGAAAATGACAACAGTCCTATCACACTTCCCTGGGACACTCCTGAAATATACCTTTGTCTCTGATAAACACTTGCCATCAAGGACAGCATATTGAATTCAGTTACTTAAGAAGTCTTGAAGTCATTCACATACCTGGGAACCTATTCAGTATGCTCATATCTTTTATAATAGTTGGAAGTGTGGTACTGTGTCAAATGCTTTGTGGAAAACTAAGGATATGGAATTTTCCTGTTGCTCTCCATCCATGTTTTGTAGAATCTCATGTGAAAAAAGGTCAAGCTGAGATTTATATTATGATGCTTTCTAAAACAGTGCTGATTTGTGGACAGAAGATTTTCCCTCTCAAGTAAATTATTTTACTGTGTTCAAACTGAGAATATGCTCAAGGATTCTGCAGAAAACGAATATTAATGGTAAGTACCTGTTAATTCTTATCTGATACTGGTGTGTCTTCCTCTATATGCATTGAACTGCTGTACCTTATTATCACCACTGCTTATTAGGACTGTGTACATGCCGAATTGTGAGCTTATGGACATAATGTAATTCCACTGTCAGTCCAAATGAAACTCTCTGCAAAATGTAAATAAGTGACCTAAGCATTGCCACTTCTTTTGACCACCAACCCACCTCTGGAAAATAGTTTTGGACTTTTTATGCCTACTCAGTTATCAGTTTTCATATTTAGCTTAAGGTTAATACTGTTCAGAATCCAGTGATATGTGAAGGAACTGATACTTTATGTGCCTGCCCAGTGTACACTGATCCTCGGTAATTTTTCTAGGTACAGCCTTAGATTTTCTGGTACATATTGTTTTATAATCTTCAGTAGAACCATGTTTCTTTGAAGCACACTGGATTCTGTTGGTCCTGCAGGATGAAGTGAAATTGAAATTACACAGATTGGAACAGCAGCAAGTGCTTCCATCAATGTACTTTACTCAAGGGATGTCTCTGTTATTGGATGTACATAAGCCTGGTGAACTTCAAAGTGTCTGCCAGTGCTTATGTGAATGTGAATTCCTGACCCTTCTACCTAACTGATGATCTGTTTTCCAAATTGATAGGCGGTCAGTTCACATCAGAAACTAATCTTCAGGAGACTTATTTACAGCTTGCATTGGCCAAGGAATCAAAGAAAGTATTGGATTAAGTATGCCTTTTGACCAGTGTAATAGGTTGCCAGTTGGGGTCAGAAATGTGCTTGCTTTTTCCAAAGATTTTTAGAAGAGTAGATAGCAGATATTCCTCATTGCATCATATGTCATGAAGAAATCCTGGTTACAGGTCATATGAAACAGGAAAAGCTATGCAATTTGCACTGGTTTTTCACTGTTCTGTCTGAAAAGTCTCCTAAGTACATGTTTTCTTAACAGTCATTTTTTCAACACTCTGTCACTTACATATGACATGTCCATAGTAAAGAGGAGTTACAACCTGTCCAACACCATATCAAGGCAATCAAGTCTTATTTGTGGAAATAAATTTCATTTATTTTCTGACCTCAAGCCTTTTTGTCTTTGATTGGACACAAGAGTTAATTGCCAGAGTGGACAATTCATCATTGACCCTTTGCCTACTCGGCTATGAGTATTAGATACATTAATGGCTGTCCCAGCAACATTCTAATCCACATGTCTTCTCCAGCCGCGCTACAGGCTGAGATTTTGTATCTGACAAACAGAAAACTGTATATGAGACCTGAGTCTCCTGCCATGTACAGTGTTCAAATAACTTACAGGAATGCAGCTGGGTGATGTCATGTACAACTCTTAATATTTTGACAGGAGCGCACCAGGACATTTACAAGGAGTAACAGAAGCAAATAAGTGCTGTGCAAGGGATTTTAATTCCTTGGTTTTAAGAGAAATTCCAAAAAAATATCACTCACACCAATAAAATGGGGCATGCCATTAGTACACACATCAAAAAAAGTTTTGCATCACCCTGGTTCCCAGAACTCCTGAAGATATATGTTGACTGTGGATATTGTATCACAGACACAGTCCCTTTGACTCTTCAGAGATGTCACTAAACCTGCCCAAAGATGTAAACAACTATGCATGAGCAGCACCTATTAGACAGAGGGGGTACGACAACTGATCAGTTCCAGTCATTCCACCAGATAGGAGGTACATGGCTTGTGTTGTCTGTAGTTCAACCATGCCTAGACAGTCAATACTCAGTTCAATTGTTTCCACATTGTTACTTTGTGCCAGGAAGGGCCCTCAACAAGAGAAGGGTCCAGGTGTCTCAGAGTGAACCAAAGTGATGTTGTTGAGACATGGAGGAGATACAGAGAGACAGGAGCTGTCGATGACATGCCTCAGTCAGGCTGCCCAAGGGCTACTACTGCTGTGGATGACTGCTGCCTATGGATTATGGCTCGAAGGAACCCTGACAGCAATGCCACCATTTTGAATAATACTTTTTGTGAAGCCACAGGACATTGTGTTACAACTCAAACTGTGCACAATGGGCTGCATGATGCACAACATCACTCCCAACATCCATGGCGAGGTCCATCTTTGGAACCACAACACCATGCAGCAAGGAGCAGATGGGCCCAACAACATGCCAAATGGATCGCTTAGGATTGGCATTACCTTCTCTTTACCAATAAGTGTCACATATGCCTTCAAGCAGACAATCGTCGGAGACATGTTGGGACACAGCCCGGTCAGGCTGAATGCCTTAGTCACACTGTCCAGCGAGTGCAGCAAGGTGGAGGTTCCCTGATGTTTGGGGGTGGTATTATGTGGGGCTGATGTACACCGCTGGTGGTCATGGAAGGGGCCATAATGGCTTTATGATAAGTGAATGCCATCCTCCGACCGATAGAGCAACCATACCGGCATCATACTGTCAAGGCATTCGTCTTCATGGACATAAATTCACACCCCCATCATGCACATCTTGTGAATAACTTCCTTCAGGATAATGACTTTGCCTGACTAGAGTGGCCATCATTTTCTCCAGATATGAACCCTATTGAACATGCCTGGGTAGATTGAAAAGGGCTGTTTATGGACAACATGACCTACCAACCACTCTGAGGGATCTACGCCAAATCGCCATTGAGGAGTGGGACAATCTGGGCCAACAATGCCTTGATAAATTTGTGGGTAGTATGCCACAATGAATACAGGCATGCATCAATCCAAGAGGACATGCTACTGGGTATTAGAGGTACCGGTGTGTGTAGCAGTCTAGACCACCACCTCTGTAGGTCTCACTGAATGATGGTACAACATGCAATTTGTGGTTTTCATGAGCAATAAAAAGGGCAGAAATGATTTTTGTGATGATCTCAATTCCAATTTTCTGCACAGGTTCCAGAACTCTTGGAACCGAGATGATGCAAAACTTTTTTTGATGTGTGTAGGAAACCTATTCACACTGACTTGTATCAGCAGGCTGATAATTGTCACTTCATACATTGTTTCCCAAGGCCCATGTTGTCGTGGACCCAAAGTGTTTGTCAGCTGAATTAGCCCATTTTGAAGTCACCTTTCTTCTGAATTGTTATAGTGAAATCTTATCAGATATGCATTGCACTACTGACCAACTGTGCTCCAGGTTTCACCGAAGTCTATGTTCTTTTTGCTTTATGCAGAAAGTATTTTGAACAGGATTGGTCATATTTCACAGAAATATGATGTGAAGTGTTTTTCTTGACCTCCATCTAATATCAGGGTCCTTTTAGGTTCTGTAAAGGATGGTCTGCGTTTGTGTAAGGTGGGTATCTACTGTATTCCTTCCAGTTGTGGCCTGTGATGTATTCGTCAGACTGTTAGAACTTCATAAGTCCAGTGTACTGCACATAAGCTGCACACACACTTACACTAGCCAAGAAAATCCACCATTGTAGAACATTTTCTTGGCGCCAGTCATCCTGTGGAATATAACAACACTTAGGGACTTAGGGTCTGGCATGCCCTTCTAGGTATTTTGATAGCATTATATTGGAATGCCATTATTAAGGAAGCTGTCAAAATAAAATTATCAAGTAACCTTACAAATGGAGATGGTGATCTTTATTTAAATTCTGCATGGAATCTTACTCTTTTCCTTGTCAAGAAACAGAGGGACAGAGTTAACACTACCTCACTTGTTGAATGTTGATTTCACTATCGATAAAGTCTGATGTCGGGCATCTTTTATTCATGATGGCTCTAGTGTTTACAGTGTGTGTGAGTGTTATCTTTCTGGAGTTCCTTTACAAATTAAGTTTTTAAATTCCTTTGCGCAGCACTTACTTGCTGTAGTTATGTCTTAGGTTGGTTGGTTGTTGGAGAAGGAGACCAGACAGCGAGGTCATCGGTCTCATCGGATTAGGGAAGGACGATGAAGGAAGTCGGCCGTGCCCTTTGAAAGGAACCATCCCAGCATTTGCGTGGAACGATTTAGGGAAATCACGGAAAACCTAAATCAGGATGGCCGGACAGGGGATTGAACCGTTGTCCTCCCGAATGCGAGTCCAGTGTCTAACCACTGCGCCACCTCGCTCGGTTTGTTATGTCTTAAAAATGGCAGAATTTGCTCCTGTTGAAATACTGGCAGTTGTCAATGACATCACCTGGCTGCATTCCCGCAAATTATTTGAACAGGAAACTGTAATTTTTCAGACTGACTCCAACAATGAGTAGTGTTCAGAGGACATCCTAGTAAATTACCCCAGAAGGATCCCCTGTTACAGCGTGTTTTTCAGCATGTCTGAGCAGGATGGCAGACCAGATAACTAACCTTAGCACTGCTGGGCCTCCACTGGTTTTTCTTACAATGTCATCAACTCCTGATTTGTCAAGGCACCTGCTGCTACAGACGGAGAACAAAAATTGTGATTGGTGGTGCCTGTAGCTGTAAGCAGTGGTTGCTTCCCTGTCATATTGCCCTTGACCAGAATCCACTCAGCAGTGGCATAACCTCTCTGTGAAGTTTGTCAGACCTTTCATGAGCCATGTGTCTCATCCTACTTGGTTATTTTTCTCATTTTCACTGTGTTGTTAGGTTACAAGAGACAATGTTGAAAACTACAACAACAACAGCTGCTACTAGTACTACTACTACTATCACCACCAACACACCTCAATAAATTTTTTCTATCAAAGGTACCCTCCCCCTCTGCCTCATGGCACCTTAGCTTAGTGACAGGCAGCAGCTTACAACATCTTCCATCTGGTGATTCTGTACCTATAATGGCTCAAACAAGTGATAACACCTCTGTTTCATCCTGTCTCCAACGGCATGACAGAACATTTTGTCTGAGCTTTTAAAACACAAATGCCACAGGCTATGAACACAACCACATCAGAATTGGCTCTCAACGTCTTCCTGGTTTCTTATGTAGTGGCACTCATCAACAGCCACATATCATGAAAGAAGATGGGCATTTGGTCCTTACGTCACCATCTTGCCTGGTGCTGGTAGTCCCCATGTAGCTCAGCCTTAGCAGCCAGATCCCACTTCACCTCCTCTCCAATGTTAGAACACTGACCACAAGGAGATAGCAGCTGAGACCTTGTGCAGCATCAGCCCATTGCCACCACACAATCCTCCCTTGCACTGACAGGTCGTTTTGGGCCCTGCACACTGATTCAAGGAAGAAGGGACCTAGTAAGCCTGTCCAGTGTACCAGTGGTTCATGCTATACTGTTGATATGCGACACTATACTTTAGTTTGGCAGTCCAGTCTCATTTTTAACTACTAGCAAATGTGTTCTTCTCCATAGTCAACTGAAGTATTGATCGCAACTCTGTGCTATATTAGTTATTCTTTGTACTGGTCATGTTACAACTGTGCACATTTGGGGTCTGCTTATAGCAATGTCTGTCTACAGCTATTAACTTCTACTTCGGTGAACTGTAATATCATGTGGCTAAGTGACTAATATTCACATCACGGTCACTTATGCATGAGATGTGCTTGCTTGTGTGTGTGTGTGTGTGTGTGTGTGTGTGTGTGTGTTCTGTGTGTGTTTCCCTTTACTGTTGAAGGCTGTGGCTGGAAGACTCGTGTCTGTGTGCACCCTGACATGTCTTTATAGTAAGTAGCAATCTATCTTTTCCTACAATGTTGATATTACCAACTGTAAATTCCATTGTTTAAACAATGTAGTATTTATTTTGCATTTCACTATAATTGAGAGGTGTTAAATGAATGACTTTTGTTATATAAATTAGGGATTGCAAA
This sequence comes from Schistocerca nitens, assembly GCF_023898315.1. Taxonomy (NCBI): domain Eukaryota; kingdom Metazoa; phylum Arthropoda; class Insecta; order Orthoptera; family Acrididae; genus Schistocerca; species Schistocerca nitens. Next base: position 359,542,795 of record NC_064616.1, on the reverse strand, counting down.
GTTGTGTAAGTCTACCCTCTTTGCACATATTTCTTACAGCTGAAAAAGACTTTGGAGCATTAAAGCAGGTACCATCTCAGAGCCATTAGTACAGCATTCATAGTAGGATATCAAAAACACACCATCAGGCAGTAACTATAATTTATTTATTACCTCTTATGTCAATTAATAGTTAAAGGTATTCCATTTCCTAATGTATAAGTCATTGTCCATTGCATGGATTACTTTTTGAGTATGACTCCTGTCAAATGATGCCCCCTCTGCACAATACATTCATCTAGGCGGCGTTGGCAGCTTTCCATAACTCAGCGTAACGTATTCACTGTGACATTGCCGATGGCAGTTCTGATGCGATCGTTCAACTCAGGAATGGTGGCACAGCGTGTTTGGAACACTTCTTGCTTCATGTAGCCCTCAAAGGAAAAAGTCTGCACATGAAAGCTCAGGTGAGCGAGGCAGCCGGGAAATGTCACCAAAATGGGAAATTACGCTACCGGAAAGTGTCTGTCACAAAAAAAACCATGCAAATTCTGGCTGTATGTGGGGTCGTCCCGTCTTGTTGAAACCATAATTGTTTTACATCCACATCGACCATACCTAATTGGGGAAGAACGAAGTCTTGCAGTATCTGTAGGTGGCGTTGACTGATGACTGTTACAGCCACACCCCTTTCATCCTGAAAGAAGTAAGGGCCAGTAATCTCAAAGGAAGCAACTCCACACCACACTGTGACACGAGAACTGTGGAAGGGCTTGATGTTCAGTTCATGTGGGTTGTTGTGGCAGCTTCTACCACCAAATGTATCAGAATGACCAAATGTAGTGGGAAGACACCACATGTAGTGGGTGGTTGTCTGGAGTTGCTGTATTAAAACTCGTCCGAGTCTTCCAAATGATTTATTGTTTCGACTACAGCGCCCCCTTCACCTCGGTCTGCATTACAGGGTCCTGCACTGTTGAGGCCACCACCCCAGTGACCCAGTGGAACACGCTGTGTCGAGCTGGCCCTGTACGCCAGCTGCAGAGTTCTGATTACGTCAGGATGGCTGTGCCAACAGCCGACTCAGCAGCCACCGTCCTCATTTCCGCGTTGCTCCACCGAGAGCTGTTGGCTGGCCCCGCTGCTGCTTCATCGTCACTGGCGTAGCTGAGAACGTGGCAGCAACGACCACTCATGATCCGGCATCCGAAACTGCGGCCCTTGCCTCGGAAGTCTCCGGCGTGTGTCGGGAGCTGAGAGGACTGCCCGTGGTAGCAAGCCGAAGAGTGGCCCACAGCTGGCTGGCTGCAGACCCCGCGTCGGCTTCACAGTGTCGAACCAACGACGCTCCATGGACTGGGATGCTTTCGCCCCATCTGTTGCTGTGTGCAGCCTGGCAGAGTGACACGCCCCGCCGTCCAGGAGAGCTGCCACACTTGAATGAATCTCGTTAGAAAACGGCAGCTATTTATACTTGGCTGTGCGCCCCTGTTTTGCTGACACGCCGCTCTGAGTCTCGTATTCCCCACACCCCGGTTGCGCCAGTGGGCCCCTTCTGCCTGTAGCTTGTGACATGCAAATCGCTGCGTTTACTCTTTTCAGCGGTTCGACGGTCCCGTGGCCTCCATTCCATTTCGGAACCGCTTGTCAGCGTAACTTACTGCAAACTGGCCGGCACCTGGCTGTAGCTCGTGTTCGGAATATCGCACAGAACTAACTTTCCCTATCCTAAACGGAGGTGCCGCTACATTATTCCCCTCTTTGGAAAGACCTGGTCCCCGGGTCGACCCTTAACTAGCTCTTAACTTGCTTGGGTCGGCACCTATGGCATATTTCCTTGCTACTATAAAACTTAAATGTGGTCTAGTACCCTCTTAAAACCATGACATGAAACAACACGTAAAAATTCCTTACTGGATGACCACTGCTCGATCAACTCCTTACCTACTCGTCTCACGCCCTCGGTATCCAATCCACTAGGACTTGGAATACACTTGGTTCCCTCTTGGAATTAGCTCTCCGCCTGATCAGAAAGAAAACAACACATAACAAAGTTAAGGCTGCGATGACACTTGGTACAGAGGTGCTCAAAATGATCGTTATTTGTCATTGACTTTCCCTATACTGCGCGACATGTTGAACAGGCTATTCGGCTGATATGCGTCGCTCTTGCTCTAAAACGAACTGGTTTACGGATCTCAACAGATCTGGCTTCAGAGTTTGATTTAACAAGGTGAGATTCTGCCTTGGCAAAAACTTTAAAGTGGCTTCTGGCCAGTACAGCTGTGGCTGCGTAACATAAATTGTGTGACTCCTGAAACTGACGCTGGGAGATAGAAGGTTGGTCCAATTATGTTACACTTAGTTCCATTGATTAAAATTCCGCTGCCTTCGAGCTCTACACGTTTCGCTTGCGTAAACACTCTTTGCTCAAAGCAACTTCCTACTACTACCAGATTCTCGTATGTGGGGAAGATCCAAAGCATCCTGACCCGTTGCAAGCTCAATTTTGGCTTCACGATGGTCCTTGGGCAGTCTATTCCTTTCCCCCTGGCTAAAAATAACTGCACCGTGAATGTGTTCCATATTTGTAGCTTCACAAATTTTCCTCCAACATTTACTATTTTTGATCCAAACTCAACACCGATTGTGTGACTACTTTCATCCCTGATTTTACATTATATGAACTGGTGCAGTAAACACGACTTTCCTGACCCAGCACTGTCGATAACTAAAAATTTAAACAAGAAATCGTACGACTATGACATCGTTCAATACATATTTATTACGGCTTTGCCGCAAAATTTACTCCGACGCATTTATTTCTCCAGAACTGCGTTCGATATTTCCTCCAACAACAATTCACATACGTCAGACGCTACACTTCCCTTTTCAGTGACCTGAGGACAGTTATAGTAGCCCTTTGTGCCATACTGAGTCGAAGGCTTTGCCTACATCAAGTAGCACTATCCCGCAGTAGCCTCTGTCGTTGAAGCCATCTGTGGCTGCTTCCACCAGTCTCATGATCTGCTGTGGCGCGGAGTGCTCCTGTCGGAATCCGAATTGGAAATCCGGCAAAAGTCGCTCGTTGGTGATGTGGTCTCGTATGGGAATAAGCAGGAGGCACTCATAGATCTTGCTGAGAGTTGGCAAGAGGCTAATCGGCCTGTAGTGCTGCGGGAATAAAGGGTCTTTCACCGGTTTATGTATCGCGACCACTTCCGCATGTTTCCAGTATGCTGGGAACTCGCAGATACGAGTAATCTCGTTGAAGACGTTCGCGAGGTGTTCGATAGCCGAGGACGGGAGGTTTTTAACTAGCTGGTTGGTGACACTGTAGTTTCCTGGTGGCTTTTTTGTAGGGAGGGACCTTATTACTTTTGCCACGTCTTCAGGGGCGAATAGTGGGGGTTCGTCCTCTGGGTTATCCTCAGCGTTGAGGAAGACAGCCAGTTGACGACGGACTACCTCTTCATGTTCTTCATCCTGGGGTTCTGCCGCTTGAAACTGCTTCTCAAAGGTGTCGGCGAGGGCGTTGGCCTTTTCAGCATGGCTGTTTGCCAGACCCCTCTCGCCGTGCTGTGGCGGCAACCTAGCGCGTCTTTTGGTAAATTGTTTGGTTGCTTGCCATAGTGTGATCGTCTACTTTGAGGCCTGTGAGGCAGGTTTGTCATTGCTGGTTTCTGTGCTCATTGAGCGCTACCTTCAGCTCTCTCTGTAGACGATTGAGCAGCCTCCTGGTGACCTGATTTCTGGTGATCTTCCACTCTTTTGCCACTCTATTCTTGTGACGGATTTGGGATAGTAAATGTTCCGGGAGTTGTACTTTTGGGGGCGGGCCATCCCTTTGTGGGGGAGTGGCATCTTCCGCTGCCTGCAAGATGGCTCCTGTTAGGTCTTGTAGCGCTTGTTCTACTGTTTCGGCAGTAGGCGGCGGAGCGTGAGCGATATCGGGGGCGACAGTTTCTCGGTATTGCTCCCAGTCTGTACGTTTTTAGGACGTCTGGTACCATGAGAGTGCTACCTATTCTCCCACATCTACCTCTAGAATCACTGGGTTGTGATCGGAGGACATTATGTTGATTGTTCTTGCGGTCACAAACCCCACGATCCTCCTAGTGAGGGCTATGTCTAACACATCGGGCCTACCTCCATTTTTTTGGAAAATGTTTGGGCTCGACCAGACCCCATGTTTGGAAGTGGTGGTCGCGCGCTAGTCGCTGCAGTTTGGCACCTGCTCTGGAGGTTACTGTAGAGTTCCAATTGGGGTGTTTGGCATTGAAGTCACCCCCTCTATTATGAGTTTGCCTTCAGTTTACCCTAGTGCAGCTATGTCTCCCTCGTGTATCTCGTCTTGTGGGGGTCTGTAAATTGCAACGATTGTTGGGGGTCCGGTGGCAGTGGTTACTTCCACGGCCACTGCTTCAATTTTATTGGTAGCTGGTATGAATACTTGGTGGTGGGGGATCCCTCTTCTTATGTATTTGGCCACTCCTCCGCCTTCGGTTGGCCTATCTTTACGGTAGCTAGCATAGTTGGGGACTGTCACTTTTATTCCCGGTTTTAGATGGGTTTCCCCCATCATACATATGTCGATGGAGAACTCCGTCATGAGTTCTCTGAACTCGACCTCTTGATTAACAATGCCGTCTGCGTTAAAGATGCACACTGTCAGGCCTTGGATATTTGGTCGTCTGTCCATGATGGGGTTTTGTAACTACTGAGGAAGTCACAGAGGGGAGCGACAGCTGGACTGCTGCCTGAAGGGCAACGAGGGTCTGAGTGTTCTGCTTCTGGGCCTCCCAGAATTCCTTCATCATTTCCGTGACGAGGTTCATGGTCTGGACCATAATGCCTAAAAATTGATCCGAGAGGGTGGAGTGAGTGTGGGGTTCCCTACAGCTTCCTCTGTCTTGGTGGACCTGGTCATTGTTGTGTTTTTCCCGGTGTTGTTCTTGCGTGTGTGTCTGGTGTTGTAGTGACAGGGCTTGCGTCGATTTCTCGGCGTTTCCGTGGCTCTTTGGTGGAGAGACCACTTCTGCATATGTTGCCGATGCCGCAAGTTGGCGAACTTAGGCATCACTTCTTGCAGCATCCTGTCAATACCAACAGGACGAGACACATCTTACGACGGGCGAGCGCGGCCCTAGTACGAGAACACATCAGGGTCACAAGAGTGGAACTCGACAAGAACGCCAGAAGCCTGCTTTCTCTACAGTTGTGATTGGGTTTCTGTCTCCCTGAACATACCTGGTACTGGATACAAGGCATTACCATTGCCAATGGTCAATGATCCAAGAAGAAAGCCACCAAAAGGCAGTGCAAGAAATTCCTTCGACTTCCGGAAGTGCGACAACAGAAAGAAAAACCATCTCCCAACAAGGTGGTCATTAATTGTAACAAACAAGGAACTGGATGGGCCAACACAAGAGGTGCTGTCCAAGGGCCTAAACTTCAAAAAAACCATCTCCCAACAAGGTGGTCATTAATCTAACAAACAAGGAACTGGATGGGCCAACACAAGAGATGCTGTCCAAGGGCCTAAACTTCGCCCCGGTTCCGAGGACCCTGCCGAAACAGGACATCATAAGTGGGGTAGAGCAAGCCATAAGGAGACTATCTGAAGAGGCTGCAGAAGAAGTAAGAAGAAACGTCTGCAAAGTACTCGACAAAGCAAAGATGCCGAAGTATAACATTTCGTCGGCAGAACAAAAGGCACTACGGACACACAGGGAGGACCAGAACACAGTGGTCTTGGCAGCAGACAAAGGGAACGCTACAGTGCTGCTTAAATCAGAAGACTATTGGCAAAAAATCGACGCCCTCCTGCATGATCCTGCCTACAAACGACTAGGGAAGGACCCCACCACAACAGTGACTCGCAAGACCATTGAGATTATCAACAACTCGGGATTAGAGAAGAATATCATCAGGAAGCTGTACCCGAGGGCACCGGCACCACCACGTCTCTATGGCCTCCCAAAGGTCCACAAAGAAGAAGTCCCATTACGACCTATTTTGAACACTATTAACTCGCCGACATATGGTGTTGCTAAGCATTTATCACAGATGCTAAAACCCTTGGTGGATTACGGTCCACACCATGTGAAAAACTCGGCTGAGTTTGTGAAAGTACTACAGGGCGTGTGGCTGGAAAATGAAGATCTACTACTCAGCTTCGATGTGACATCCTTATTCACACGACTACCAATAGAAGACTCCTGGCTTTACTCGAAGAACACTTTGAGGAGCATATCATCCAGCTCTTTCGCCATGTGCTTACCACCACCTATTTCAAATGTGGTGGGAAGTTCTACGAACATATAGATGGTGTAGCTATGGACTCCCCCCTAGCACCAGGCACAGCCAACCTATACATGGAGCACTTCGAAAAGCTAGCACTGGACACTGCTAAACAGAAGCCAAAAGCCTTCTACAGGTATGTTGACGATACTTTTGTAGTTTGGTCACATGGCAGGGACAAACTGCTACAGGTCCATCAACACCTCAATGGTATACATGAAAATATCAAATTTGCCATGGAGATAGAAGAGAACAGAAGCTTACCCTTTCTGGATATCCTGATCACAAGAAACATGGACGGCACCCTCGGACACCCAGTGTACAGAAAGAAAACACACACGGACGTCTGACTTGATGCCAACAGCTGCCACCACCCTGCGCAACGCAATTCTGTACTCAACACCTTAGTGCACAGGCCCGGGTCCATCTTCGATAAGGCAAGTTTGCCATGAGAATTGCAACACCTCAATGACACCTTCAGGAAAAATGGACACAGTGAGACACAAATAAGGAGAGCTCTGAAGATCGACCACAAGAAGATAGAAGAGAGACTGGATGAAGACGAAGCAATGGGCTGTGCGTTCTTGCCATACGCGGGTCCTCCGCCGGCCAAGATCGCGAGAATTCTCAAGAAACATAAAGTGAAGACCGTTTTTCGCGCAGAGGGAAAAATCAAAGACCTTCTCGGTTCAACCAAGGAATCACTAGGTCTGACGGCACCTGGTGTGTACAAGATCGGATGCGAATGTGGGATGCAATATATAGGACAGACGCAGCATTGCATCTCACAGCGCCGCAATGAACACATCAGGCACGTACGCTCAGACAAACAAATCTGCTGTAGCGGAACATATTACCGACGCGAAGCATACCTTCGATTTCGAGGACACAAAGAAAATATGCAGTACAAACGGATTTTGGGACTCAGTAATCAAAGAGTCCATAGAAATACGGTTACACGACAACCTAATCAACCGCGACAGTGGCTACCATCTCGGCACAGCTTGGGAGCCTGCAATCAGGAAAATCAGAGAAGAACGTTCTGTTCCACCAAGGGCTGTGGACGGAGCAGAGACGGATACCAGGACACGAACCCCGCACGCGCGTCTCCCCCCACTACCGGCCGCTCCAGGTGCATCGGGCGATTCCGCGAGCGCGTGATTGGCCGACGGCGGGAAGCGGAGAGCGGTCCAGCAGAGATATCAGCCCGCGACCGACGATATCCCGACACTTCGCCTGAAGATGATGGAGACGCATTCTATCGAAACGTTGCTACGAGACGACGACGCTACTCGGCTGACAACCCGTGAAGACTTCATATATAAAATTCTCCGAGAAAGCCTGCAATCACAAAAATGCTCCTGTCATAGCACAAAAGAAGGTGAATATGTACTGGACATAGTTAGGGATGCAAACGAAGGGAACTTGCTTTTTCACTTATCTAGCTGCTTCAAAAATATTTAAATCAAAACATCTTGACATTTTCGCACTTTTTATGGGTTAATACTGCTTCATAAGCGCAGCGAGCTCTCTTAGCTGCAAGGTGTTGGCACACTTGCATCTTGCGTTTTGTAGGCTGAAGTCCATGATCCTGTGCCGAGAATCCAGAAGATTCTCCAGCAATAGTAAAGAATATTTAATATCATACGGCTGAAAGGCATAAATGTAATAGTTAAATATGTTCATCTCGAGGGATGAAATTTCTGGAGGTTGGATTTGTTCCTGCGGGACAAGAAAACAATTTTTTGATTTGTGGGTGAAGGGGTGCTGATTTTTCCCCCAAATTTACCCGCAGTTACATGTACAGTGAGGGGTGTAAGAACAAACAGACACAAAATTATATGCTCCTACAGAGTGGGATGCATCCACAATAGAAAGTAACCTTGCATATATAGTAGGAAGTATCCCAGACTGAGGATATTTGAATCCTAAACTTAAATGACACGTAGCGACATACTGCTCGAAATAGCAGATGTCGTGTTGGATGACATGATTTCATGTGTCGTGCTACACGACATAACAATATGTATCATGTTACCTTACTTGACACGATGCGCTGTATTACTTGACATTGTTTCTAGTACTAACAAATAAAAAGCGAAAATGTGTCAAGTTGTCAAATGTCTATCAAGTCGTCAGGTAAGTGGAAAAGCTAGTTCCCTTCTTTTACATTCGTAACTCTGCCCAGGACATATTCGTCTTTTTTGTGCTGTGATAGGAGGCTTTTTCGTTCTGGTTATAAACACGGCTGAACGCCCTAGAATTCCATTTGACAAAAGGGATCACATAAAAAGAGAAAGTACTCAACTACACAAAAAGAAAGGTATTTAATGCAGAAGTTTACCAGTTGTGGTTGTAATGGGAACAGTGTGCTTTTCCGTTTCTTCCGCATCTTAAATCTGTTCAATTCCTTACCTCCGCAGTCAGGACTTCATAGTGAACATAGCGGGTCGATGTTCGTTCATTGTTACTACCACTGATTTTTACTTACTGGAAAATTTGTAACGGTGTCCACACAAGACAACTGAAGAACTACTTTCTGAAGAAATAATGCTCGCGGGCTGAAAGACGAAATTAACATCTTCGATTAAATGCAAAAAAGCCTTAGGCAGTGCATGAGGCAAGTTATTTAAGTGTTAATTATCATGCAGGGTTTCTTTACGATGTATCAGGGATACATGACCCCGAGAGACAACTTAATTAAATTAATCGTAACAAAGGAAGGGTCAGGAAGCCCGAAATATAACCGCTTCCCAGAAGGAAATCTATTGTCGGTACAGCGGACTGTCGTTTGCTTTAGCCAGGTCTAGGAGATAAGATGGAGACTGGTTTGAAAGTGCTGTAACGCCGAGCGAGTTCTCGGAAGAAGTGGTCTGGGCGTCCGCGTTGGCCGCCAGGAAGTGATAAAGTAGCCGCTCGACTCGTCTGTCAAGCAGACACGCACGGAAGTCCTTTGATCCGTCCCTCGCGTCACCCACGGTGGCTGGCACGCCGGTTGCGAGCGCTCAGCAGTCGCTTCCGCTGGTCTGAATCAGCATCTGTTTACGACCTTGCTCCCTTCGATTACGTGCATTCCGCCTCACCGGCCGCTGTTATGCCTTACTCAACGCCAAATGCCACGAGCTAGCTGACGTGAACAATGAAACGTACTTCACGGCCAGCAGAGACGCTAACTCGATTGGTGATCCGATCACACTTCTTGACATTCCTGTAACAGCCGTCACTTCCTCTAAGTCGTCCTCTTAGTTTCTTCCATGAAACTCCTATAAGCAAATTGCTATAAGTAAAAAGATCTCGTTAAAATGCAGATTACTCACGTACGCTCAACTGCGTATAGAAACATTCTTATGTGGCATACACCTCTACATGTACAGTGAAAGTAAATCGTTTTCTTCTCTCTGCATTTACTTTAAACATTACGTTGATTCTATTACAGGGTCGTATGGTTTAATACACTATATATCATGTATTTACCGGTATGGTTCTAAACTTAATCCAAGTGAACGAGCTGACATATTGGGTGAGAGTATAAAGACATAAACAGTGGGTAATCAAAGATTACGAGAGGTCTATTAAGTGACGGAATTATCATGATTCCCTAGGAGACCTTTTATTATCTCTAAATTAAGCATGCCGTACATGTGATAAGCAACACACAAAAATTAATGTTTATGTAATTGAAAATGCGTATATCACCGGTCTGTGCCGGAGTGTCAGTCACATTAGTATTTATTATAGCTAAAAGAGTATAGATAAGTTAGTCTAAGTTCAGCACAAACCTTGAGTTATGCCACGTGCTCTTTCAGTCAGAAAAAAAAGTATGAAAAAAAAGTCCCACAGAAGTTGCATGAAGCGCTTACCCATTTTGTCCTCTGTTGCTCTGTGTAGCCTTGATCATTCTCAAGTTAGCATGTATGTAGAATTGTTCAAGTTAACGACTTTATAAAAAAATGTAACTAAATAGACATCAGTGCCTCATGAACAATGGCAGTCAACAATGCTGTACAAAGTAAATTATCTTTAAACGCGATACTTGCAACTTTACTGCATTCTGTAGTGCAGCATGCCAGTTCAAGTAAACTTTATGAGGTCCTGGAAGACCATACCGCCTACCCATTCAGACGCGGCTGGAAAACTGCAGTCAAGGATGACACTAGCACGACACACTTCAAGGCAGTTGGTATGCCTGAGTGATCAGTTATATGCACTATTGGCCATTAATACTGCAGCACCGGGAAGGATAGAAAATAACCAAAGTATAACTCTTGCGTGTATATTTTAAGGTAAGAAGATTATATGATTAAATTTTTGGGCGATTTAGAAAAATAAAAAATGTAAATTTAAGTGCACGAAGATATCAACTATGTCGATAACAATAGCGTTAACCCGGCTGGGCATAGGGTCGAAAGTAGCTTCGGTGAGAGGTACGAGTATATCATTCCATTCTGCTTCAACTCTACGCCAGAGCTCATCGGTGATAGCGGCTGGCAAGATGTGACCTACCAGTCTCTCCACAAACCATGACCAAATGTTTTCAGTGGGTAAGATATCTGGAGAAGGTGCTGGCTGGAGCAAAAGTCGCACAGACTCTGTGTCGAGGAGGGTCAGGAGAGCACAGGCCAAAAAGTGTCTTGCGTCATCTTGCTGAAAGATATGATCAGAGACACCTCAAAGGTAAGGCAAGCCTACGTGACTTAACATGTCAGAAACATAACGTCAGCTGCCTGAATTAACGGCTCCGTGAATATCAGAGGTGATATGGTTATGTACATGATTTCACCTCATTCTATTACACCTGGTGCTGGGTAGAACTCCGAGTAGCCTAAAAACACGGATATTTCCGAACTTGGACGCGTCTGATAAGACAATGTAGCGTCATTCCTGTGTCCAATGTTGTTGTTGGGCGCGCCCCGCCCTGATGCCACATCAAGGGAAGACGCAACAGTGGTCGTCGTGCTGGCTGTCCGTGGTGCTTCAGACGTTGTCCCACAGTCATTGTGGACTCATGTCTTGCAGCAAGCATGCGTATTTCCTGACTGAACTTTCGTGAGGTGGCTGTATGATCCTGGACGGCCTGCCCTTTCTGGTACTAGTCGCGTGTGGCAGTTGATATCCTGTATGGCCCTCCCGAAGCCATCGACTCCATATTCACATAACCGTCATGGGATCCAGACCCAGCGCGAACAGTGTTTTCATGGGACTTTAAATTATACTCTTGATAGGCCTTGACCCTGATGCAGTCAGTTAACGACACTTTCTGGCAGACGTTTCTCATCCTTACACAAGGAAAAACACGATATTCTCGCGAACAGTTAACATTTAGACTCGGTTTATGAATGAGGAACCTGCTGCCTAATATATCCTTATATTCATAATGCATATTGCGTTACTCCAACCTATTTTGTGCGTCTGTGCTGAAATAGTGAACATTTTCGTATCCAAGTATGCTAATTTGAACGCTGTCTTCATGTTACTACAGTTATAATGGCCAGCAGTGTCCTATAAACTGCTTGGACAGATCCGCCACGAAGCCGTTAGGAACAACTTACGTTCATTTTCTGATATCTCTGATCTGAGGTCATACTGATTTATCATATCCTTTCATAAAAGGAACAGTGTTCCTCAATATTGTGTTTTGAGTGTACTCCAGTTTTTAACTGCTGTACACCATATGATCAAACTTGACTTAACACCTGTTAGTGAACATTAATTCTGAGTGTGTCCACTCTTCGCTTCTATGGCGGCCTGAGCTCTGTTGCGGACACTTGCAATGAGGTGTATGAGTGTATGCAGAGGAATCGTACCTCATTCTTCCTCGAGAGCCGAAACCAGAAAAGGTGGAGATGTTGCACGGTGGGTTCATATCAGGATTCTGGGCGGGCCAGCCCGCTTCAGGATGTTATTGTGCACAGACCATTATCTCATAAATGCTGATTTATGACATGCTGGGCCGGCCGCGGTGGTCTAGCGGTTCTGGCGCTGCAGTCCGGAACCGCGGGACTGCTACGGTCGCAGGTTCGAATCCTGCCTCGGGCATGGGTGTGTGTGATGTCCTTAGGTTAGTTAGGTTTAAGTAGTTCTAAGTTCTAGGGGACTTATGACCTAAGATGTTGAGTCCCATAGTGCTCAGAGCCATTTTTTTTTGACATGCTGATACACTCATTATCTCCAAACTGTTCTTCTGCTAAGCGCAGTACACAATGATGTATAGGTTAATATCCTTTCACATTTAGAGTTTCTTTAAGCGTATTAAAGGGACCATACCCAAACCGCGAAAAACTCCCGCGTATACTAACATCAGCTTCTCCAATTTCACTGTTGTCACTACACGTATTAGTAGGTAACATTCTCCAAGAATTATCCAAACGCAAACGCTTCCATACGATTGCCACAGGGTACAGCGTAGTTCATCACTTGCAGATCCATTGTCCACTGGCGTCTCTCTTTACGTCGCTTGGCATTGAGTACAGAAATGAGTGGCTTATGAGGAGCTGCTCCATCACTGTACCGGATTCTCTTTAGCTCCGTCATTGTGCTAAGTGGATTGCTGGTAGCACTTTGGAACTTACGAGTGTTTCCTTCTTCTGGTTTCATGTGAGTTTTTATATTCACTCTCTGCAGTACTGGACGGTTCCTAGTCGTCATTACATGACGTCTATCTGATCTTGATTTACCTGTAGTTATTAATTCGCGTTTCCACTTCACAAATACTTCAGCACCAGTCGACTTGGACAGCTTTAGAGAGATTTAAATGTCCATAGTGGATTTGTTACTCAGGCGACATCCAATGACTGTTGTATATTCGAAGTCGCTGAGCTTTCCTGACCGACTGATTCTGCCGTTACTGTTTCTCTTTTGCAACACATATCTCCCCACCTCCTTTTATACTGGCGGCTCTGCCTCTCGTAACTTCCAGCAGTCAATTCCGCTATACATAGGGGTGTCCAGGTACTTTTGATCAGATTGTACATTTCCGATGTGCAGCGTTTCTGAGATTCGTGAGCTCTTTTAGATCATACGTTAGCCAAGAAGCTGGTTTTCTCCTCACTTCTGTGGTTCTTGGGGCTGGCGAGGAACCTAGAAGGAGTGAAACAACAGCACTGTACTAATCACTGATGTAAACAAATTTTTATGATTATAGCCGGCCGCTGGTGGCCGAGCGGTTCTGGCGCTACAGTCTGGAACCGCGCGACTGCTACGGTCGCAGGTTCGAATCCTGCCTCGGGCATGGATGTTTGTGTTGTCCTTAGGTTAGTTAGGTTTAAGTAGTTCTAAGTTCTAGGGGACTTATGACCTCAGCAGTTAAGTCCCATAGTGCTCAGAACCATTTGAACCATTTTTTTATGATTATATGAGAACATTTTATTTTATTTTTATTATTATCAAAGTCCTATGCATTTGTGGCACGTTAAATATACATGGATATGACTATATGTTATATTTGTGGGGAGGGGAGGTGAGCCAGGGTGAAAGGGGGAGGGGGAAGTGGAGGGGAAAGGGGTGGCGGAGACAGTAAAAACTGTGACTTCACCTTCCCAGAACTAAAATTTTTACCCGTACCTGTTTTGGAGACTTTTGCCGGGCGGTGTGGCCGAGCGGTTCTAGGCGCTCCAGTCTGGAACCGTGCTACCTCTACGGTCGCAGGTTCGAATCCTGCCTCGGGCATGGATGTGTGTGATGTCCTTAGGTTAGTTAGGGTTAAGTAGTTCTAAGTTCTAGGGGACTGATGACCTCAGATGTTAAGTCCCATAGTGCTCAGAGCCATTTGAAGCATTTGAACCATTTGCTTTGGAGACTATAATTGCTTTATTGTCGAATAAGCGTTTTAGTAAATCTATATGCTCGTAATTTGTCATTTATGTCAAGGACTACGCTATCTTTAGTGCGTGGGGCTCACATTCAGACACAATGAAGTGTGTACACTCCCTGTGTGTATTTAGTTACTGTTTTTTCCTTGAGAATTGTGTCTACTGCAACATGAGAATTACATCGTGGGCAAATATCTCACGTGTGGATATCTGATCGGTACGAATAACTCTGTTACTTTATTTAGTTTCGAATATATTAATCTGGCTACGAATCTTGTCTGTACGATCGGTAGGTGTCAACTGAAATACCATCGCACTTGAAGAATAAAGCATGCGCTTGAATTTAACAGAGCAGGGACTACTGAACGGAAAATTTGTGCTGGTGTCGCTGGGAAAAATTATGTACTCGTCTGGCGAGTCGAGAATTGGAGGGCAGTTTCGTAATTGGCCGTCCTGCCTATTTTTGAGGGTTTGTAGATGACACTAATTACGCACCTTATGGTAAGAGATCTGATCTCAAGAAACGTATATACCAGTCGTTCTTCGTAATTACAGTTATTCACACTAAGGTCCTTTATTTTTTATGGGCTGGTAACAATTACTGAGAATTTACTATGAGTGCGTTTCTCATTCCTACGAATGGTGAATTCAGTGAGAGTGAACCAGTACTGATTTGCGGCAGTGAGAGTGGATTGTTGCGCACCAGCCTATACCCCACGGTCTCGACGTTGATACTTTGCAAACGCTTCACCAGCACTGATTTACAGCTCTGGGTTCTGGAGCGCTGGGCGATAAAGCATTGTTAGCGGCACAATGACCTCGACTTGACGAGGCAGTGACGCTGAGACCAGAGAAGTTTACGAGACATAAGATTTTTGGTAGTCAATACATCCAAGCCTTTGCATTTTAAATTATAGGTGACCTGTTTAGAAAAGTGTTTGGAAAACGAAGAAAGAATAAAATATTGGGGCTTAACGTACCGTCGACGACGAGGTGACTATAGTCAGGAGACATGTTTGGATTAGACTACGGTGAGGTCGAAAATCGGCTGTGGTCCTTTGAAGAACTATCTGGGAGTCATGATTTAGGAAACTCCACTGAAAAACTAAATATCTTTGCCCAAATGGTGTTCTGAATTCCTCTCTCAGCTGTGGTTATAGGACCCTAAACGATGTGCCAACTCGCTCGGTCATTCAGATGAACCTTGCCTAGCTTTCCTGTTGTAAATGGAAACTGCATACAATTGGTTAGTAAATTTAAGTACTTAATTTACTCACTTTCAACATGCTGCATGGCAACAGGCAACAACTTACTATGATTCAATGAAATCACAAAACCGTCAAAGTTGCACAGAAGTTTGTTTTTATTTAAATGGCGACCAGTTTCGGACATTGGGCCATTGTTAACCCATCCACATCCACAACTACATCTACATTTATACTCCGCAAGCCACCCAACGGTGTGTGGCGGAGGGCACTTTACGTGCCACTGTCATTACCTCCCTTTCCTGTTCCAGTCGCGTATGGTTCGCGGGAAGAACGACTGCCGGAAAGGCTCCGTGCGCGCTCGTATCTCTCTAATTTTACATTCGTGATCTCCTCGGGAGGCATAAGTAGGGGGAAGCAATATATTCGATACCTCATCCAGATACGCACCCTCTCGAAACCTGGACAGCAAGCTACACCGCGATGCAGAGCGCCTTTCTTGCAGAGTCTGCCACTTGAGTTTGCTAAAGATCTCCGTAACGCTATCACGCTTACCAAATAACCCTGTGACGAAACGCGCCGCTCTATCTCCTCCGTCAACCCGAACTGGTACGGATCCTACACTGATGAGCAGTACTCAAGTATAGGTCGAACAAGTGTTTTGTAAGCCACCTCCTTTGGTGATGGACTACATTTTCTAAGGAATCTCAACCTGGTATCCGCCTCACCAACAATTAATTTTATATGATCGTTCCACTTCAAATCGTTCCGCACGCATACTCCGAGATATTTTGTAGAAGTAACTGCTACCAGTGTTTGTTCCGCTATCATATAATCATACAATAAAGGATCCTTCTTTCTATGTATTCGCAATACATTACATTTGTCTATGTTAAGGGTCAGTTGCCACTCCCTGCACCAAGTGCCTATACGCTGCAGATATGTCCTACCATAGCACCATAATGTGTGAACGCAGGTCACAATTCTAGTATGTGTGGCTAAGTGCAAGGTACTATTTGCATACGACAGTCCATTGCTGCGTACAGAAAAACTCCCAGCACTGCACTTCGTATGCAAATAGTACCTTGCACTTAGTCACTCATACAAGCAATGTGGCCGGCGTACACACATTATGGTGTTTAAGGCAAGTCTTATGTGAATGGCTCGATAATGGACTTAAGTCCGAAACTGATCACCATTTCAATAAAAGCAAACTTGTTTGCAACCTTAATAGCATTGTAATTTCATTTAATTACTTAACGTTTATGTTTATTTGACTGTATAAATTCCTGATAACTCAATAAATGCATAATGCCTCGGTTTTTGCGTGAGGTCCAGTTTTATTCCTATTACACTCTCTCGAAAACTCACTCTAAAGTAACCTGAGCTACAACATTTGCGGAAACATTATGCAGCAGATTAATCGTCTTTATTTTTCGAAGTAATATGAGGAGTAGTTTTCTGACGATTTCCGATCCAGGAGGCCCTTATAGTTTCCGCATTATTTTCCATCATCGTCCTCCGTCGTGTAACAAGCTGGCTGAAAGTCGTGCATCTCTTCCCTCCGCCAGCTCCCACTTCGCCTATCGCCTTCCATTGTTTCCTAATCGAGAAACAGCTAGTCAGGCGGCAGTTCGCTACTTACGAGTAGTTACAACGCTGTTAAATTGGTGGTAAGACCTTGACATGCCATGTTTTATGACGAGCACAATACTAAGGCTCTCGTCGAGTAGGACGAAAGTCTTCTCGTCTGATTTTGCGAATGCGTTGGTATCCGTCAGCCAAAATTCAGCTGCACTTTTTTTATTATTGTTTATTGTGGCTCTGGGGTTTCGGCGGCATAATTGCCTTTAGATTTATCGCGATTTTTCAATACTGTCTTCCTTTCTTTATTGTTATTTAATTCGACTTGCGACACATGGGCAGGAGGTAACATGACAGCAGTAACACTCCCCGCCCCCTTTAATCTTCTGTCAAAGATATTTAAAATATGTGAAAGTGATTGCAAACATTAAAAATATATTAAAGTTATATGTTATTCACAAGTTAAAAACACATGATCTTTTTTCAATACTTTTATAAAGATAAATGGCCACGTTTGTTGATGATTACATACACTGATATCTTCCACTCACAATTTGGTGTTTTTGGTAGTGATGGTGATGCATGGTTTTGTGGTTATGTGGATGTACAGATGACTGAGAAGCGGGATTGTTGATTTTGAGGATAGGGTGACCTGAAGGTGGCGTGAGTTTTTGTGGGTGAGTGTAGGTTAAAGGATGTGGTATGGAAAAGTTGATGACCCTGAGCTAAGCTGTTGAATAGGAAAGTAAGATAGTGGGGACGAGAAGAGCCTTTTGATGGACAAGGAACAGTCTCTCTCAAATCTAAAGGACGTGTAAATTATTGGGGCGGTCGTTAAAGTTACTCTGAAATTTTGTTGAGTATGTGTAGGTGTAAACAGTTTTTTTATGTTTTATTGTTATTGTTGTTTCATCCCCCTAGTCGCATCTCGTCGGTTCTTGGGCTATGAGCGATACAAACAGCCAGTCATTGACTCATGTAGTTTTAAAGTAGAATATTAAAAAAAAGGATTTATTTAAATGGGTTTTTGGATTACTAAAAGTTGATTTATATTTAAAGTATTTGAAATATCTATTGGCGTATTTTGGGTTTTTGAAAGAAAAATGTGGCGCAGAAAGAGGGAAGTTCTTAAAAAACAGCATTGTACATTTAGTGAAACGGAAGTTCCTGCTCTGGGAAAGAACAGAAATTGAGAGGGAAGATTAGAGATTATGTACCGTGTACATGTGGATGTAGGCTAATAGGTAAGGTGGCTTGTAATGTGAAGATGAATAGGGAAGATGTGTGGGGCCTGGCCATGGTATGAGGAGGAAAGGAACAGGAGCAGGAGCAGATGGAGACGGATGGGGAGCCCTAAAGTTAGGAACGACAGGGAGGGAGCAATTGGAGCTGATAGGAGAGACTGGCTTGGATTTAGTGTCTTGGAGAGAAAATAAGTAGACTTTTCGTTGAGGGTGAGTACAGATCATGTATAGGACAGTGTTGGTTCAAATGGCTCTGAGCACTATGGGACTTAACAGCTATGGTCATCAGTCCCCTAGAACTTAGAACTACTTAAACCTAACTAACCTAAGGACATCACACAACACCCAGCCATCACGAGGCAGAGAAAATCCCTGACCCCGCCGGGAATCGAACCCGGGAACCCGGGCGTGGGAAGCGAGAACGCTACCGCACGACCACGAGATGCGGGCTAGGACAGTGTTACTGAAGTGTGTCAATATAGGCAGGGCAACATATCGTGACTGTTAATCTGAAGAAAAAAATGGTGTTGTTGGAATTGGGTTTGAGGATATAAGGAATTGTTTAGCATAGACAAGGAAGGGTGGGAATTTGGTGAGATGGTAAAAGATCCTTGTGAGTGGGACAAGCAGATGTGTAAGTCAAGACAGCGTCCTTTGCATTCAAGGATTTGGATGGAGTGACAGAATTTTGGTAGAGCGAATATTCAGGAAATATTACTATTGGAGAGAAAAGATTAGGTGAAGCTATTTTAGTTGTTGAGGATTGTGGAGGGGTGTAATACTCACGTTGACGCAGTTAATAAATTTAGTAGCTTTAGTAATGCGGGATCTCTGGATTATTGGTTAATAGAAGGACTTTCTTGTTATTTGCCAGTTGCGTGATAGTCCGAGGTATTTGCGTTTATTGGATGGGACTGTCGTAAATGAGCAGATAAAAGCCCTGTATGTGTAAGCTGCAGGCTGTTTGTCCTATAACTGTGGCATGTATTTTATAGGCATTGATCTGACTGTACGTGGGGGTGGAAAGGTTGAAATACAGACGAAGAGGACATAGAAATTTATGGCGGGCATAGTAGATCGCTAGGAAAGCAGGGTCATTAGTGCAGCAGAGGAGGTGGACCGTAGGAGGTGGTTTACGCATGTCAACAATGTAGGCGAAGTGTGGGAGTGGCTCTTTCTGGGTACACCGGTAGCAAGGTGGGAAACACCAATACAGCTGTTGGTTATGGTTACAAAGGAAAAACCATACTTTTAATGAACACAGACATTTATAAATGAACAAAACGGCGAAATTCAGGGTAAGGCATGAAAAATAACAATGCTCATATAACCTTAGCTACACAGACATACGTGAGTTATGGCCCTAAACAAATCCTAACTTGTAGAATATGTAGAATGATGTAGCAGTAATAAGCGACAAAGATTAAGATAATCCACAATTAGGCCTGGCAGCTCCCTCACTGGTGTGAACACAAGGATCAGAGTTACTTTTAGCTCACCACTGAAGACATATTTAAGGAAGAAGACTGTGAAAAGAAGTGTCAGTATGCTTCTTCGACAGTAATGGGAGCAATATCACCTTGCGAGTGAGTTTAATTTTGGCCGAGTAAACAGGGCTTGGGAAATATAGCTATTATACCGTAATATTTCTGCTACCGCATGGCATGTTACTACGCATACTTCGTAGTACAAAACATTGCATTTTGGCAGCGAATCCAGTCACCCTTGGCTACTAATTCTGCAGTATAATAATTCAATAAACATAATCCACAATTATTCTCATTGTTTGCTGGCGATTTGAAGGTTGGTACACTTCTTTCATCATTAATCACATACGTACATTTCTTTTTATTGTTCTTGTTGCATTTGCTCATTTCTTTCCTTGCGCCCTACTGAAAAAGTTTTCTCTTGCTGCGGAGGTTTTCCCGGTTTTCATCTGAAGTGAGTCAAGCTGATGTCTGTGTTTTCCTGTTCCGAGACGATATTTTTTTCTCTAGACTTGGCAAAATGTCCTTGACAGAGTCGTGCTGAGGAATGTTGCTGGATCCTGGCGTTACGGATTTTCCGCGTTCTTCAGTTACATCTTTTGAAGATAAGGGCTTTTCTCCCATAATGCTGTTAGTATCTTGACTGGTGGAGATCGAAGGAGCAGGAGCCTCGAGTAACGTTGAAGGTGAAAATTTCTCCTCGGGAACAATGTCTTTGCAAAAGTGCATTATTCCTGTACATTGGAACGCTTTCAATGCGCACCTAACGGACGCAGTTTTGCTCCAGGCAGCACAGAAAATAGTACAGAATCGCTGTTTTGAAATGCTTTCATTGGGACTGCGATAAATCCAGTCAGTTGCATTTCCGTGATACTTAGCCTTTAGGGACTTGAAGAAAGTTCTATCTAATGATTGCAGTACATGAGTACTATGAGGAAGCAATCCCAAAAGTTCTATCCCTTTTTCCCGACAATATTCTACAGCATCTAAGCTGCTATGCCTGCATATTCCTTCTAAATTCTGAAAATATTTACTTACTTCTGCCTTATTTAACCCTTCATCTCCGGCTCGCGAAAGACCCTAGGGTTTTCTCAGGCTAAGGTGAGTGTGTGTCTTAACAAACGCTCTAAACCAATCGATTCCAGCAACCTTTCTTTGTAAGTTCCATGGATGTTTCAAATTATTTTTCTCAGCTAACCGAAATGCAGCTTTTCTTAACTAGAGTGGCGACAAACCCAATCCTCGCTGTTCTAGAAATAAAGCTCTCTGGACCAAAGCATCTTCCATTTCAGAACTGAGTACCATTGGATGACGAATTATTTTTTTCTGTAGGACTAGTTGGAGTTAATCCAGTTTGCGTTTTCATTTTAATTCGCATTTCACCATGTAAAGTCCTGAAAGGAATCTAATACAGCTGGACTCCATTTATCGTAATTTTCTTTTCTGCTCTTTTTCGTGGCATCTAGAAAATAAGAGGTCGCTTTAAAAATCGTGTAGGAAAATGCTTAAATAGACAGAATTTCTTTGCAATAATTGTGTATAATATGTCTATGGCAACCAATAGTGACGGACAAAACCAAAAAACTGCGTTGATCGAAATTGTACTAGGGTATCGAAATTGTACCATTTTTCTGATTGAAAATGTACTATTGGCGAGAGTGAAATCACGAGTAAATAGTAGTGAATTGTACCAAGAGATGGCAGCACATGGCACAGAGGCTTTCCCTGTAGGTGCCTCAGGTCACGCCCGGACGAAAGACAAGTATCTAACCTAACTAATATAGAATTTGCAAGGGCGTGGAAAATAGAAAATTTATAAGAGCGCGTTAGGCTAAGTAGCTTCACTTACCTCTCAACAGGAAAAAAATTTATATCTCCGTAGCATAAAGTGGTGTATTCTTGGAAAAGACAGAAGGAGCTGTAGAAACCTCCTACACTACAACGCCACACAAAGGCTAGTGCTACCAACACTACGAGACTGAAAAATGATGTGAAACCTTATGTTGATCGGAATTGTACCTATATCGAAATTGTACCACCTTACCTACCGTAAATGTAAGGGATCCTGTTAAACATCAAATCCCCGACATCGCTGCGGCCGGAAAAATATCGTGCAAGAACGGGACCACCGACGCCAGAAGAGAATCGTTCAACGTGACAGAAGGGCAACCATTCTGCAAACTGCTGCAGATTTAAATGCAGGGCTATGAACAAGTGTCCACGAAACATCATCGATATGGGCTTTCGGAGCCGATAGCCCACACGTGTACCCTTGACAACTGCACACGCAAAGCCTTACGTGTCGCCTTGGCCCGTCAACAGCGACATTGGACTGTTGAGTGGGAACGTGTTGCCTGGTCGGACGAGTCTCGTTGGAAATTGTATCGAGCGGATGGGCGTGTACGGGTATGGAGACAACCTCATCAATCCATTGACCCTGCATGTCAGCAGGGGACTGTTCAAACTGGTGGATGCTCTGGAGTGATGTGGAACCCCTGATACGTCTATATACGACTCTGACAGGTCAAACGTACGTAAGCATCCTGTGTGATCACCTGCATCCATTCATGTCCATTGTGCTTTCCGACGGGCAATTCCAGCAGGACAATGCGATACCCCACATGTCAAGAATTGCTACAGAGTGGCTCCAGGAACATTCTTCTGGCCACCAAACTCCTAAGACACCACCATGACTGAGAATATCTGGGATGCCTTGCAACGTACTGTTTAAAAGAGATCTCGACCCCCTCGTACTCTTACGGATTTATGGACAGCCTTGCAGGATTCATGGTGTCAGTTCCCCTCAGCATTGCTTAAGACATTAGTCGAGTAGATGCCACGTCGTGTTGCGGTACTTTTGCGTGCTCGCGGGGGCCATGCAAGATATTCTACATCTACTTTACATCCATACTCCGCAAACCACCTGACGGTGTGTGGCGAAGGGTGCCTTGAATATTAGGCAGGTATACCAGTATCTTTGGCTCTTCAATGTAGAAGGCGAAGAAAAAACGGATTAGTTGATGGAAGACAGAGCAGATACAAACACAGTGTGTCCTGTAGAGAATCAAGTACACTCAAATTTATAAAAATTTGTGGATTAGTCTTCCAAAAGCGCTTTTTCTGAGAATATGAGGTCCGGTGTGCCGGCCAGCCTGTGGATGGCGGTTTTCCATCTGCCTCGGCGAATGCGGGCTGGTTCTCCTTATTCCGCCACAGTTACACTATGTCGGCGATTGCTGCGTAAACACTGTTCGCACGTACGTGCACACCATAATTACTATACCACGCAAACATAGGGCTTACACTAGCTTGGAATGAGACGATCCCGGGTGGGTGGGGAGGTCTTCTTTGGGCCGAACCGCACAATAATCCTGGGTCCGGTTTGGGGCGGCGGTGGGGTGAGTGGACTACTGTAGCCTCTTGTGGGGTTGTGTACCACTTAGGGCTACGGCTGGGACGCAGCCTCTCCGTCGTTTCTATGTACCCAGTTCAATACATACATACAAAGTTCCTGATCATCAGTCCCTTAACCAATACCCTAGACTTAATTCGAAATCTCTTGACACTGTCCTCAAAGAACACTCCAAATCTACCTCAATCCGCTTACCTCCTGGTGTAACCAATGGCTACTGAAGATCAACCATTCCCAAACCCTAGCAATAATTGTAAGAACAACCACACACAGCTTCCGCCTCCGTTACTTCTACCTCAACATCTACAACCGTTCTATTCAATTAACTAACAAACTAAAGTGCCTCAGATTAACACATGATCAAAAACTGACATGGACACCTCATCTACTAACCGTTCGCTGAAGTTGGGGATTACACCCCTCCACTATCAAAATGGTTCAAATGGCTCTGAGCACTATGGGACTCAACTGCTGAGGTCATTAGTCCCCTAGAACTTAGAACTAGTTAAACCTAACTAACCTAAGGACATCACAAACATCCATGCCCGAGGCAGGATTCGAACCTGCGACCGCAGCGGTCTTGCGGTTCCAGACTGCAGCGCCTTTAACCGCACGGCCACTTCGGCCGGCCCTCCACTATCCTCCACATATACAAAACATTTATCCAACCTATCTTTTCGTATGCAAATGTAGCATGGCTATCTGCCTTCCCTAAATTTTTTAAGTGCCTCCAAATCCTCGAACGTTATGTATTCTGCCTTGCTTTCCGTGATCGTTCTCACGGCCCCCATCCCATTTGATTATGTGCCATCTCATCAAATACCCACCCCTCCTTAACCGCATGGAAAACCGCCGCTTATCCTGCTCTACCAGCAAACTTATTCCACTAATCCCGACCTTTCCCCTCTGATGAACAATCATGGTTTGCTGCCACACCTTTACAAATACATCTCACGATCCTTATACCTACACACACTCCGTATCAGATCCCATCGCAGCTTCAACCGACTCCCTCTTCCAGAAAATGAAGTTCGCTGCTATATTTATCCATCCTACCAACTATAACTCTTTCCCACCTGCTTCACTCCACATCAGGGCTTCACCTTCTCTCTTCCCTCTCAATTTTTCCCCACGCCTTCCTCTCCTGATACCACAGCCTTGTCCACCCACCAAACTCATCCTTTCTTTTCATCTTCCCGCTATTCACTCTTCCTGAAGAGGGGCAGAGGCGTTTTCCGTAGTTGCTGGATGATTGACTGATCTGGTCTTGTAACGTCAACCAACATGGCCTTGCTGCGCTAGTACTAAGAAAACATGGGGAATCTACAGCCGTGGCTTGTTTTTACCAGGGGCATGCTGCTGCATTGAATAGTCTGGGGCAAAGGAATAAAAGAGGAAGCCGCCCTGTAGAATTCTGCAACGAGTATGATTGAATCATCGCCAGTACTTGATTTAAGAATCATGTAAGAAGACTGTGTATGTGGAAGACACCTAGGAACACTGGAAGGTTTCAGAATGATTGTGGAACGGTAATAAAGAGATTTCGGAACTAGATTTTAAGGTGAAAGACATTTACAGAGGCACATATGGACTCTGACCGTAATCTATTGATTATGAACTGCAGACGAAAACTGAAAAATTTGCAAAAAGGTAGGAAATTAAGGAGATGGGATAAGAGGTTGTTGAGAGTTTCAGAATGAGCAGTATGCAACGTTTGACTGAAAGTGGGGAAAGGAAAGGAATGAATAGCTTTGAGAGGTGAAATAGTAAAGGCATCAGAGGATTACACAGGTAAATAGACAAGTCCTAGTAGAAATCCCTGAATATAAGGAGATATTGAATCTAACTGATGAAGGAAGTAAATATAAAAATCTAGCAAACGAAAGGGAACACAGGCATCTAAAAAATGAAATTGACATAGGTGCAAAACGATTAAGCAGGAAGGGATGGTGGCCAAATGGAAGCCTGTAGAAGCATGCGCAAGTAGACGAGAGATAGACACAGCAACTGTAGGAATGTTAAGAGCTCAGATAGCAAACTAGTGGTATGCAAAAAAGGAAAAGCTGAAGGATGGGAGGATTAGGGCCTCTACAAGGGAAACGAACTAGAAGCCTACATTATAGAAAACGAAGAGGAAGTAGACGAAGAATAGGTTCAAATGGTTCAAATGGCTCTGAGCACTAGGGGACTCAACTGACGTGGTCATCAGTCCCCTAGAACTTAGAACTACTTAAACCTAACTAACCTAAGGACATCACACACATCCATGCCCGAGGCAGGATTCGAACCTGCGACCGTAGCAGTCGCACGGTTCCGGACTGCGCGCCTAGAACCGCGAGACCACCGCGGCCGGCGAAGAATAGGTGGGAGATGTGGTAATATGAGACGAATCTGACAGCGTACTGGAAGGCCTAAGTAGAAACAAGGCCCCACGATTAAATGACGTTCTCTCAAAATCCTTAAAAGAGCTAGCCATGACAAAATTATTCCACCCGGTGTGCAAGATATATGACGCAGGTGAAATACACTCGCGTTTCAGGAAGAATATAATAATTCTAATTCCAAAGTATGCAGGTATCAACAGCTGTAAGTCCTACCAAACCATCAGTCATGGTTCTAAAATATGACACTAATTATTTACGGACGAATGCACGAGACTGTACTGATTCTACGACGTATCCTAGAGAATAGGCTGAAGAAAGCCAAAGTTATGTTTATTGCATTTGTTGATTTAGAGAAATCTTTTGGCAATGAGGACTGGACTACACTCTTTCAAATTTTAGAAGTTGGAGTAAGATACTGGGGTCGAAATGTTAGTTACAACTTCTAGAGAAACCACACTGCAATTATAAGCCTCGAAGTAAATGAAAGGGAAGTAGTCGGTCAGAAAGCAGTGAGACAAGCGTGTAGCCTACCCCCGACGTTATCCAATCTGTACAATGAGCAGGCTGAGAAGGAAACCAAAGAGAAGTTTTGAAATGGAATTAAAGATCAGGAATAAGACATAAGACTTTGCAATTTGCATTGTAATTCTGTCAAAGACAGCTAAAAACTTAGAAGAGTAGTTGAACAGATCGGATAGTGTCAGGAAAAGAAATTATGAAATGAACATCAATAAAAGTAAAACAAGGGTAATGGAATGAAGTCATAGTAAATCAGGCGATACTGAGGGAATCAGATTACCGATGTAAAATGAGACACTGAAAGTAGTAGATGATTTTGTTATTTGGGCAGCAAAATAATTAATGATCGCCGAAGTACGGAAGAAATAAAATTCAGATTAGCAATAGCATGGAAAGTTGCTCCGAAAACAAGGAATTTGTTAACATTTAGTATAACCCTAAGTGTTAGGAAATCTTTTTTCAAGGTATTAGTCTGGAACGTTGCTTTGTATGGTAGTGAAACGTGGATGAAAGGCAATTCTGACAAGAAGAGAATAGAAGTTTTTGAAATGTCGTGCTACAGAAGAATGCTGAAGATTAGATGGGAAGCAGGCTAACAAATAAATCGAAAGGTGCAATCAGAAATTTAGACGCCACTAGACTAAAGATATGGGTCGGTTGGTAGGACACATACGAAGACATCAAGGAATTATCAGTTTGGTAATGGAAGGAAGCGTTGGGGGAGGGGGTAAAAAATGTACAAGAAGACCAAGGCTTGAATAAAGTAAGCAGCTTCAAGTTGATGTCGGCTGCAGTAGTTACACAGAAATGAGGCTTGTACAGAATAGACTAGCATGGAGACTGAAGACCCCACCAACAACAGACGATAAAAACATCCCAGACAACTAATTAAATGCATCGTCATTGTAAATAAATTATGACTTGTATAAACTTTATAAAAAATTTGAAAGTAAACCAAAATCTATTTCTTATACCTGGGAAAAAGGGTAAAGGTACGACTGAACTATGGAGAAACGAACAGTGTGGAAATAGGAAGGGGAGTAAGGCAAGGATGTTGTCTGTCGCCAAGTCTCTTCAACCTGTATGGAGAAATACTGGGGAGAGAAGCGCTGAAAGGATGCGGAAACTTCTAAGTAGGACGACGTCTCATCAACGCCATCGAGTATGCAGACGACCTGGTAGTGCTCGCCAAAAATCAGAGACAGCTGCAACACATGATGAACAATTTGCTGGAAACGGGAAGAAAATACGGCATGGAAATCAACATCGAAAAATCAAAAGTGATGCGCATATCAAAACGTGAGAAACACTTGAAGATACCTGTTGACAATCGGGAACTGGAAAATGTGAATCAGTTCAAGTACCTGGGAAGTTTTATCACAAAGGATGCCCACTGGACCAACGAAATCCGAGAAAGAATCGCCGTGACCAAAGCTGCTTTCAACAAGAAGAGGACTCTGCTGACCAGCAAGTTGAGTTTGGCATTGAGGAACAAACTGATAAAGTGCTACATTTGGAGCATTGCACTGTATGGAGCAGAGACATGGACCATGAGAAAGAACGAGAAAAAATACTTAGAGAGCTTTGAAATGTGGTGCTGGAGGAGAATGGAAAAGATCAAGTGGACAGATCGGATAAAAAATGACGATGTACTGCGAGGAGTAGGAGAGAAGATAAGTATTCTGCGTACAATTCTTCAGAGAAAGGCCAACTGGATTGGACATGTACTTAGACACGAGAGACTCATACATGATGTCATCGAAGGGAAACTCAGAGGAAACGCAGGACGAGGAAGAAGAAGAATTCAACATCTGGACGACATGAAAGATGGAAGGAGATACAACAGACTGAAGGAAGAAGCTGAAGACAGGGAACAGTGGAATCAGAAATTCTCCGTACGAAGACATGGACCTGCCACTAGGCAGAATACTACATAATAATAATAATTATTATAATGTATGTCAGCTACTGCACACTGATTTTAGGATACTGTATAATAAATAACCGGTTTTATTTGCTCCGAATAAATTATTAATAATGCATAAATTATTAATTGGAATTAGAAGAGAAAGGACTATAAAATAATTGTTGAGAAGCTATTATTTTCCAAAAATATGATTCTATTATAATTTTAGATGCTATTTCCTTGTTTCGAGCGAAGCAAACTCATCAGCTTGGCATGTCAGTCAAACGAAATTTAGCTGTGTCGTATTCTGTCGAATAGATAGCTGAATTGGACAGTCTGCTTCACCTATACTCCACCATAAGTAGTGTTTTTATCATCTTTAATTTGCTGAAACTATTTTGAAATGGTATCCCAGTCACTGAAATTTTTTTTGCCGGCCGAAGTGGCCGTGCGGTTAAAGGCGCTGCAGTCTGGAACCGCAAGACCGCTACGGTCACAGGTTCGAATCCTGCCTCGGGCATGGATGTTTGTGATATCCTTAGGTTAGTTAGGTTTAACTAGTTCTAAGTTCTAGGGGACTGATAACCTCAGCAGTTGAGTCCCATAGTGCTCAGAGCCATTTGAACCATTTTGAACTGAAATTTTTATAAACATCTCAAGCTATTTCGGTGTCGTAGCCAATACTTCGAAAAAAATTCAAAATATCCGAATGGGGAGCTGCGGCAGTGCTCTTCATAAGCTCTTTCTACTGGAATTTGAAAGTCGCGGTTTCGGTAACTAGTTCAGCTGCATCGATATTTCGTCTATACTTACCATCAAAATCTGCCGCATATTTTTCAAAATATGATACAGAGCTCTCATTTAAGACGTTGCTAACGGGAAATTAATGTAAGATGGAGTGGTATGGTATATATGAGTTCTGTTTCCAGTTTCACTTATTATTACATCAAATAATTTCAAGCACGCTAGGTCGGTCAAACAGCATACTCTATTTGCTTCAGCACCCACTCGCCAACCCTTAAGATCCTACAATACCGGAGCCAAGTTGCAGCAAATATTCCATTGTTGAACATGAGGTAGTTGCATAGTCTGCAGCTGTATGAAACAAATGTACTGTTCAGGGTTGGTTCGAGAACTTTTTTCAACACAAGCGATTAATATAGTCATTTGGCGCCTCTCCTCTCGCTCTTTTTCCCTCGTACATATTCAGCCATGCCAGTTTTCGCTACTAATTGTGTTGCGCACTGATTATACTTTGTGACCTCTGGTGCTCCTTTCGGCTTGGCGTCTCAGGCGGTGGCTTGTGTCGCATGGGCCTTAAACCGTCCCTAGCACTGTTGACACATACCCATGTAACGCCTGTTCGGCAGTAGTCATTTCCTTATGATGCCGCTTGAAAGACCTGACACTGTGACAACATCGTGCATTTGTAGTTTCGGGTAGAGAGAAAGGCTTCTTTTCGCTGTCATGGCAGGTGAACTCACCTACTGTCCCAGTTAATTATTAAATCGTCTTCTCTTCTTTCTCTCTCTCTCCCCCCCCCCCTTTTTTTTTTTTTTTTTGATCGGTTTCTGCGCACTTGGCGGGGGCCAACCTCAAGAAAGGCATAAAGGCATCGGTACAGGCACGGCCCTGGCAGTGAATCACGAAGAGGTTTACTGTTGCAATTCCGTTAACGCACATTCCAAGAAGAATTAAACATCGAATTAATTCGTCCTCACAAAAAGCCCGTGACGGTAAAATCAGAGAAATGTACGTTTGTGGAGAGGTTACTGACTTTTAGAAAAGCAGTTTCTTCGTGTTCTTTCTGGGAAACTACTATTCTTGTTTAACAGACCATTACTTTCTCTAAAACATGTGTATAGTCGTGATAAAATCAACAGAAAACTCTCACGAAATGCTAGCGTTTCATGCAGAGCTAGACGACGCGCCCCTCATTTCTGCGTTGACGGTTGAGCTGCGCAGCTCGGGTGCGCATGAGCAACGCAGTGAGCTGGCTCAGTGTTACCAGCGCTCTCGAACAGGCTGGACGTTCACAAAGTTGCGACCTCAGCGCTCTCTGCCGGGTTGGACGTCATAACGTAGCAACCGCACAGGCTCGCCGACTGCCTACTGTTCTGCGTCCCGAAGGTGAGTGTTCTTCTCAAAATGTTATTATCACGAGTAGAACGTTACCATTTTTGTTTTCTGTCTACTGCTGCAATGAAAATTCACTGCTCGAAGTTGACATTCGCAGAACGATAGTATCGCTTTCTTGTTGGTTACACTTCTTTTGGTCACTAAGTGAAGTTGTAGATGTCGCCTCAGTTTCGTCTTTGCTGTTCTAGTCCAATATTAGCATTCAGTTTGTCGGCCAGGGAGGAACAATAAGCGTAAAATTTCATATAAAAAAAGTGTTGTTGTTTGTCTGCGACCTCAGTGGTTTCATTACAGCAATATATTCATCTAGTGGCCAAATGGTTTATTTGCTTTATTTAGTTACGAAACATAGGAAAAAAAAGTCCATTTATTTTAAGCTTCTAACATGAGCACTGGGTCTCATACTCTGTGAAGTATGCAAATATGAAATACGCTAAACCAAGGCAGCATTTGCAGATATATCGTCATGCAAAACACTTAATTGTTTTGTACTCAGATTTCGCAAAAATTTTCAGCCGTCTTGAAGAAGATGAATAGAGAGTGCGCATCTTAAGTAACTGTGTGACCTTCGTGTGCGATATTCCTAACGGCGATTTCAAAATTCAGTAGAACAATGTTAGAACAAATAAATAACAGTATCTGCATCAATGTATACCTACAAATCCTGTTTTGTTTCCTGCATACACGGATAATAGACGAAAAAATTGTACTCTGTTAGCGATCCAACCACCTTTTTGTTTGCCGAGTGATAATTTATACTGAAAGTTAGTGACTGGCATATTTGCATAACAACGTCACTGACGTGCAAAAAGGAACACTGATTAATTTTCGCCGGCCGCGGTAGCCGTGCGGTTCTAGGCACTTCATTCCGGAACCGCGTGACTGTTACGGTCGCAGGTTCGAATCCTGCCTCGGGCATGGATGTGTGTGATGTCCTTAGGTTAGTTAGGTTTAAGTAGTTTTAAGTTCTAGGGCACTGATGACCTCAGATGTTGAGTCCCATAGTGCTAAGAGCCATTTTGATTAATTTTCTGAAACTCTTAAATT
This sequence comes from Schistocerca nitens, assembly GCF_023898315.1. Taxonomy (NCBI): domain Eukaryota; kingdom Metazoa; phylum Arthropoda; class Insecta; order Orthoptera; family Acrididae; genus Schistocerca; species Schistocerca nitens. The sequence continues at coordinate 359,511,778 of NC_064616.1, read as the reverse complement.
TTTATGTGTACCTTTCATATAACGTTCTCGACTTATATTTCGACTTTCTCGGGGAAAACAACTCAGAGCAGAAGACAGGCTTGAGGCAGATGCATTTTGCGGTGTAAAATTGGTTTCATGGCGCTAGTCTTTTCTGATGCCGCCTGACGGATGGTGCAGCATATCAGGAACTACAGAAGCGTCCGATTCCATCCGTCTGCTTGACCCGTGACGTAATCACTATGGCGGAAACAGCTACGTTCAGCGTATCCAGTATGGCGATTATGACATCACTAGATACACACACACACAGACAGACAGACAGACACACACACACACACACACACACACACACACACACAGTGTCTGCTTGACCCGTGACGTAATCACTATGGCGGAAACAGCTACGTTCAGCGTATCCAGTATGGCGATTATGACATCACTAGATACACACACAGACAGACAGACAGACACACACACACACACACACACACACACAGTCTCTCTCTCACTCACACACACACACACACACACACACACACAACAAACGCGAAAAAAGCACTCCGTCTTCAGGCCACGAGTGGCCTACCGGGACCATCCGACCGCCGTGTCATCCTCAGTGGAGGATGCAGATAGGAGGGGCATGGGGTCAGCTCACCGCTCCCCAGTCGACATGATGGTATTCTTGACCGAAGCCGCTACTAATCGGTCGAGTAGCTCCTCAACTGGCGGCCTGGATGGTCACCCATCCAAGTGCCGACCACGCCCGACAGCGCTTAACTTCGCTGATCTCCCGGGAACCGGTGTACCCACTGCAGCAAGGCCGTTGCCCACAACAAACGCGAAATCAGATATAAATGACATAATGTCTCACTCCAAAAATAAAATGAGACTAACGGGTTAACCGTGGGAAATGGGGGTTTAGGGCGGTGACAAGCTAATTATACAACCATAAAAAATATCACATGATGCCAAAACAAACAATATCAAGAAAAAAAACCAAAATTACAGCATTCCGCTACACCAACAAAAACCACAGGAATCGGATATTTCCCTTGACGTATATTGGGGCTCAACGACAGCTGTCGATACCAAAAAACTAACACCTGCAACTGCGAAAAATGAAATCGGACAATCTGTTGACGTATATGGCTCAATTGCAGTTGTGGATACCAAAAAAACAACACCTACAACTACGAAAAGTAGAACCAAGATACCAACGTCTTAACAACCCAAAAATCTCACATCACTACATCAGTTAAAACACAGTCAACCTACCATAAATACACAAAACATCCCAATTACTATAGAATAAACCCAAAACAAAAATTACTTACTAACAACAGCATGCAGAGATACGGTCTAAATTGTCCACTACAAACACGCGCGATTACTTACCAACAACAGCATGCAACGATACGATCTAGATTGGCCACTACAAACACGCGCGCGCGCGCGCGCGCGCGCGCTCACACACACACACACACACACACACACACACGCCCGCGCGCGCACGAACACAACGAAAACAAAATACTACTAAACCACCCAGAAATTCTACCCATAAACCAACCCCAAATCACCCACATCGCCCTTTCACCCGGACCCCCCCCCCCCAAAAAAAAACACCCACAAATAAAAACACAAAAATAAACCAAAATGAATGGCACTTTACAAAACAACAAAAACTGTAACCAAACTGGTCGTCTACGACATAATCAGGAAACAGTCCTCCCCCACCCCACCCAGAACTCGCTCCATTAGCTCTACAACAAATGCCCACAACCTCCCCCCTCCCTCAACACCCACACAAATCCAACCCACCCTTGGCTTATACATCCTACCCACAGCTTCAAAAAAAAAAAAAAAAAAAAAAAAAAAAAAAAAAAAAAAAAAAAAAAAAAAAAAAAACCGAAGAATGCAATAATCCGCAACAACACACTTCCGCAAGCAATACTCGTCTAAATGATATTGCAGGTTGGAAAAGTGCCTCTTCCCCCTTCCTATAATTTATTTAATTGCTCCCCAAAATCCCCCTATCGTTTCAGTACAGGCCCCAGTTTCATCCTCTTTAGACTCAATGCTGTGATTAATAACTAAATGGTCAAAACCCCTCTTCCCCAAACCCCTATAGCACGAAAATGCATCAGAAAATATAGTGTTCCTCTCCACAATGTATTCTTCAATCGAACCCACCAATTCCCTCTTAGTAAGGCCGTCCAAAACCCTAAAAGCGCAATCGGCATACTCATTCCCCTCCCCCCCCCTCCCCACACACACCCACAAACCTACCCGAGAACTACCCAATCCATACTTCCTGTTACCGAAATGCTATTCATCAGTCCCAACAATAACCCCCAGCCCACCCAACTTCACCCTACATTTAATATACTCAGAACAAACCTCTCGACAAAACGAAAATAAATCCAACACCGTTCTCTCACTCACACCAGTTTCATGCGCACAAAAACTGACAGTGGACCTATAACAAAATAATAACGAAGCAAAACAATCTCCCTCATGGGCTGGGCATCCTAGGTTTTTCGAACCAGGTGCCGCGTATAATCGACCGCCAGATATTATCCCGCCGACATCGCCACATGTACGCGTCCTTGGTCCGAGACGCCGAAACTCTCGTAAGCCTCACATTAATATCACAAATGCTGCACCTCTGCAATGAATCCAAACAACTGCAGAAATTTAATACAGACATCCTGTCTTCACCCATCTCCGCACGTGAAGGTGCACTAGTACATTTTACTGTCATATCCATGCCTAACAATAGAAACCATACAAGAATTAAACTTCTTTCCACACAACAAACAGCAAACCAATAAGACCTAACAAATACGCCGAACACACAAATAACAAAAAAACCTTAATAACTCACTGAAAACACTTCCAAACCATGTTACGTCACCAACTACGTACACCTACAGCGACGTTACAACTGTGGCAAAGAATCCACAAATGAACCCAATACAACACGCTACATTGAGCACATGCATCACCAGAGGGCACTATCAAACACAGCAACATGACATCTACAAACACAACCAACCCAAAAACTCCGTGCCTTAGTGACGTCACTCACCACAACACCATTACGTCACGGATCAAAGTAGACGGATGGAATCAGACGCTTCCGTTGACCCGCGTAATCTTTGCTTCATGGAGTGAAGTATTACTTCATACATAAGTGACGTGACAAGAATAATATAAATGACTTACCTCAAACCAAACAACTCAAAATCAGAAAAGGTTTTGCTAAAAAAATACTGGAACAACCTTCCTCTGTCATACTCACTGAAGAGAATGATGGTGTACAAGGTGGTTATAATTACATGTTCCATACATAAGCCAGTGTAGACGGAAAACTATTTACCGTGTGGGTACCAAACTTCATAGGAATGATGGTCAGTCTGTGAGCTGCAGGATTTGCTTTTTTAGTAGTGTTAGTGTCATTCCTTGCCCTTAGGCGCCGGTAGTGGTACGGTGACATACGGTTCAGCAAGCATCAGTGTGCATTACTGTTTCGGATAGTTAACATGGGTCTGGACAAGGTGAGCAAGGATTTTCTCGTAAAGCTGCTGTGTCAAAACAACAGCAATAGTGCTGCTACTCTTCACGAGTACCGACGCATTAAAGAAATACGGGCAGGTCCTCCTTCCGCATCGGGGTTGAAAAGCTTGATTCTGAAGTTTGAATGAACTGGCGATTAAGGAATTGCTCCTGGAACAGGCCGGCAGGCAAATTGCGCCACATATTATTGAAGAAGTTACCGTTGCCAAGGCTGAGAATACTGGACGCAATGTGCGATCCTCAAACAGCAAACGAGCTGTGTCACGACAGCTCAACATTCCATGTTGCATCGTTCGAAAAGTATTGCGAACAGCTGCGAAATGGTATCTGTAGAAACTTCACATTACTCATCAACTTTTGCCATGTGATGCAGACCTTCGAGTAGACTATGCTCTTACGTTTTTTGCAAGGATCATAGTTGACATATCCCTTGGAACATTTTGTAGAGTCGTGAACAACACTTTACGCTCACTGGGGCAGTGAACAGTCACAATTGTCGCATTTGGTGATCGTCACAGCCAACGAATGTTCATGAAGTTCCCCTACATAGTGAACACGTCACTGTTTGGTGTGGCTTCACCGCACAGTTTATTACTGGTCCATTTTTCTTTGAGGAACTACCCCAAGGACCAATGATATGCAGCGTGAACAGCATACATTACCGTGATGCGCTTCGCCAATATGTGGTCCCTGCTCTGCGGGAGAGAGGTGCTTTGGACTCAACTGATTTGATGCACGATGGAACTCCACAGCACATTGCTCGCGAGGTCATACGGTTACTCCGTAACACATTTGGTGAAAACCGAATCATTGGCAGATAGTTCCAAAACTATGTGACCACCAAGATCACTAGATTTGAAACCGTGTGATTTCTGGCTATGAGGTTACCTGAACGACAGGGTTTATCAACTGGACACGTTGGAGGTTGAAGATGAGGGTAGCTACGGGGATAGCCAACATCCCACCTGCGAAGTTTCGGGCAGCAGTAGAGCTTTCTCTGGTGCGGTTCCAGGCTATCGTGGATGGAAGTGGTCGTCACATCGAGCAGAGTTTGTAAACCGGAACAGGAACATGGTACCCAGTTAAATGTTATCCTCTAATGTGGCAATTAAAATGTGTTTCTTTTAGTGGTCTAGTCGTTATTTCTCTTCGGAATGTCCTTAACAAATGTTTCGACAAGGTTTCATTGTCCTATGATCACTCGTTTTTCATGGGGGTCGTCATAGCTAAAAATTTATTATATCCATCCAGTATATTAGAACCAGTTTGACCACTTCCCGGCAGTCAGCAGCACTGTTCAGGGAACAAAATATACAATGGTCACCTTTCCCGCCCAGGTCACTTTAAGCCACCATCCCCTAATGTAAAGCAGCGGTGTCACAGCCGCATAGGAATCATCAACCGATCGGTAGGGCAAGGTGGTGTAGAACGATAGTATGAGTGCCTCTGTATATGGTAGTTTTATCTCAAATGGTACTCTTTGTCAACGGACTGGCTTATTTTCTGGAGAATTGGTTTTAGAATCACCATTTGGCCACCCTAGTATCGGCTTGCTTAGTTTCAGTAAATACCTCTATGAAAATATAAGGATTATTCCACCAATAATGTTATAATTGATTAAAGACACATATCTGAGCAACCAAGAAAATGCTTTGAGTCTAATAAGATGTGCTTCAATTTTATTTATTTATTTTTTTACACGTCTAGTACCATATTAACAAACCGAGAAGCACATCTCTATGCTCATGGAACGAATCACTACATGAAATTAATATCTGAATAATTAATAATAGATCGAATCAAACTTACATGATCCTATGCAGATGAAAATACGCTAAGTATATACTATCATATCAATAATATAACACAGAAATTTGCTTGAGGTTTTTCGAGAAACTCCCCTAGAGAATAGCGTGAGCCATTAGGAAAAACTTCAGTTTAGACCTGAACATGCGAGGAATACTGCCGGGATTTTTTAATTGTAGCGATACCTTATTGGAAATGAATGCAGCAGAATACTGAACGGATTTGTGCACTAGCGTGAAGGATGTGCGATCCAAATGCTAATTGGAATCATGCCTAGTGTTAACTGTGTGTATATATATATATATGATCTTCAACTTTTTCCGAAACCTAAAGAACACCTTCGAAGACTCCACTTTGATAGTGATGAAGCGGTGGATGGGAAAGTGAGAATGTGGCTCCGTCAACAAAGTCAAACAATCTGCAGTGACGATATCAACAAATAGGTCTCTATTCCGGACAAATTTGTTCGTCGCCGGGGTGTATATGTCGAGAAATAAATATATAAACCAGAAGGATACCGATGTAACCCACCAGGTTAGCCGAGAGCGCTAATGCGCTTCTTACTGGACTCGGGTAGGCGCACCGGCACCGGATCGAATCCGCCCGGCGGATTACCGTCGTCGGTCGGTGTGCCGGCCAGCTTGGATGTGGTTTTTAGGCGGTTTTCCACATCCCGCTAGGTGAATACCGGGCTGGTCCCCACGTTCCGCCTCAGTTACACGACTCGCAGACATCTGAACACGCTCACACTATTCCATTAATTACACTCGACGCAGACAGCAGGGGTACACTAATTCCGTCCCGGGGGGTACAGGGTGATGGCAGGAAGGGCATCTGGCCAGCCCTTTCCACTAACCTTGCCAAATCCGTTCCTAATAATGTCGACCCTGCGTCAGTGCGGGACATGGCACCAGTGAAAGAAAAGAAAGAAAGAAGGATACCGATGTAAAACCTTTTGTTTTATTTAAAAAGCTTCAAGTGTTGTCCCACAAAAATTTTGGAAGCATTTCTTTACAGCACGCCCTCGTATGTATTGCGAGACCAATGCCAGAGTTCCCCAACTGCTGATCAAGGGTCAACTTATACCACATTTTGCTCGAACTGCCCATTTCTCAATTAAAAATACTCTTTTTTAAGGGAAAGAGCTACCCCAGAATATGATGCCATGTGTCATAACTGAATAAAAAAGTAAGCAATGTACACTACTTTTCGTGTTGGACTATCACTTATTGCAGATACTGTTTCTCATAATAAATATAGGGGCATTGAGTTATTGAACAAGTTCCTGAACAAGGGCTTTGCATAGCAGTTTACCGGTGCTCGAAACACTTTGGAATTTAGATTGCTCAACTCACTAATCACATGCCATTCTGTAAAATGCCATCATGGTTTGACCTGTTCAGAAATATTTCGTGATAACATAATCAAACGTCTTAGTTAAAGAAACGGCTAGTGTTCGAAACTTGTTTATTTCGTCTAGTGCCTCACAGAGAAAACAGAATATAGCATTATCAGTTGTTAAACCACTTCCAAAATCAAACTGTACATGTGACAGCAAATTATGGAAACTGAAATGATCAATTAACCTTCTATATACAACCTTTTAAATAATTTTAGCAAACACCGATTATACAGAAATAGGTCTAAAATAGTTTAGCTCATCCCTTTCTCCTCTCTTATAGAGCTGTTTCACTACTGAGTATTTTAATCGTTCAGGAAACTGAGCATTCCTAAAGGAAAAATTACAAATGTGGCTAAGTTCTCGGCTAACATATACTTCACAGTGCTTTAGCATTATGCTAGATACCCCACTATATCCATGAGAGCCCCCAGATTTCAATGATTTAATTACTGGCTCAATCTCGCCCCTCTTACTATCGCGGAGGTACATTTCTGATAGCAGTCTTGGAAAGCAGTTTTGTAAGAGAGTTATGTGATATCCCATAGAAACTAAATTTTCATTTAATTCGCCCTCTGTACTCATAAACTGATTGTTAAATACTGTGCATACGTCTCACCTACCAGTAAAAAATATTTTTACTACGTGTTGACTTTATATCCTCAATCTTATGGTGTTCGCCAGATTACTCACTTCACTTCACTGAGACTAGCTGAGTACCTGGCGTTGCCTGGGTATGTATTTACAATATTCCAGTCGTCTATTAGTCCTTTTCCTCCTTCCTCCTCTCTGTCCGCCCATTTCCTCCACCCCCCCCCCCTCTTTGTCCAACTGCTCCGCCCCCCCCTCTAGTCCGTCTGTTCCTTCCCCATCTGTCCACCTCCTTTTATCACCTTGTCCTCTCTAAGTCCATCTCCTTCTCTCTCTGTCCGTCTCCTCCTTCTTCTTTCTTTTCTCTGTCCATCTCCTCATTTTCCCTCTCTCTGTCCAACTCCTTCTCTTCCCTTTCTGTCTATTTACCCTCCTCTTCTCCCTGTCCCTCTCCTCTACCCCCTATATGTATCCATCTCCTCGTTCCTCCTCTCTCTCTCTCTCTCTCTCTCTCTCTCTCTCTCTCTCTCTTCATTTTCTCTTCCCCTTTTCTATCTCCACGTTATCACCTCCACTCCAAAAGGAATTGCTGGTTCTTACTCCCACAGCACTTCTTTCCAGATAGAAATTAATACGTACACCAAGTTTGGTTGAAATTTTTCGAGGAGTTTACGATGAGCTTCTTACCCATGTCTTTGCCCGTGTAAGCACATGTCACAAATATTTCACATATATTTAACAAATCTCACACACATTTGTACAGAAATTTCACCTGTGCCTCTATTGATTTTCGCCCTATAGTTTCATTTTCACGCAGTTAAATTTTTATGTCATATCTTCTGAATTATGTGTAGTACAATGATATAATTTTGCAGGTACACCCAATAGTGTACGAGGCTACTGTCTGCAAAATGTGTTGCAAATACAGTTAGTAGCGTAGAAGTAATAAATTAGAAGGTGGTTGCAAGTCATTAAGTGCCTTCATTCTCAAATAATGGATGATTTTACACTGAGCTGACAAACGTCTTTTGAAAGCCATATGCACACATACAGATGGTGGTAGCACCACGTACACAAGATATAAATGGGCAGTGGATTGGCGGAGCTGTCATTTGTACTCAGGTGATTCATGTGAAAAGGTTTCCGACGTGTTTATGGCTACACGACAGGAATTAGCAGATTGAAATTTGGCACTTCCTTCGAAAGTACACGGTCGCTTCCCTTCTACATCCCTCTCTAATCGGAGAATGTGCTCCGTGATCTCGTTCTCTATGGGACGTTAAACAATAATCTCCTCCTAGTCCTCGCCTGGGCTCGTGACCATACCTGTTGGTCATTGACTGGAAATGGTTATGTTCGGCTACTTGTGGACCTTTTGTAGCAACCAAAGATGGAACATTTAAAATGACAATGCGCCATTTACCCAAGCCATAGGTGTTCGCGACTGGTTTCAAGAACATTCTGGCCAATTCCGAGCGAATGATTTGGCTACCGAAATTGCCTGACACGAATCCCATCGAACGTTTATGGGACATAATCGAGAGGTCAGTTCGTGCACAAAATCCTGCACCAGCAACACTTTCGCAAATACTGACGGCTATAGAGGCAGCATGGCTCAGTATTTCTGCAGGGGACTGCCAACGACTTGTTGACTCCGTACGACGTTGAGTTGCTGCATTAATGCGGCAAAAAGGAGGTCCAACTCGATATTAGGAGATATTCTATGACTTTTGTCACCCCAGTGTAGCTAACCATGTATGTCTAGCCTTGCAAGAGTGGGAGGGAAAATTACACAAATTCCTTTTGCCCAGGTGGCGTTACCACTGAGTTCGTCGAGGATCAGTACGAGATCAGTGCGTAAGGCATTCCACTTACTATTATGCTCAAAAGTATCGGACCTGAATTGCGTTTCGGCTGATTTCTAAGCAACCCACACAACGTAGCTCTCATACTAGATTTCTGCTCTTCTTTCGGTAGTCATTTGACTATACAAAAAGGTTACTACAAGAGGCCACAAGAGACATCTGCCCTCTATGGCTATCAATCTAGATACAGCTTAATATTATGATAAGTCAGACATCAGAAAACACGTTATTAGACATGACACAGTCATTACGCTTCTAAACTCAAATTATTGCAATAAATGTTCGGGAGGACGACGGTTCAATCCCGTCTCCGACCATCCTGATTTAGGTTTTCCGTGATTTCCCTAAATCGCTTCAGGCAAATGCCGGGATGGTTCCATTGAAAGGGCACGGCCGATTTCCTTCCCCATCATTCTCTCACCCGAGCTTGCGCTCCGTCTCTAATGACCTCGTTGTATTGCAATAAATGACGTTTCAAAAACTAAGTTCCAACTTGAAGTTACACGACGAACATTTTTGTACTAGACTGGGACGCGGGGCTCCAATACTTCAACTATTATTCTTATTAGATAAATGACGAAATGTATTAAATACACACTGTGCGATCAAAAGTATCCTGACACCCCCAAGAACATCCGTTTTTCATTTTAGGTGCAGTGTACTGCCACCTACTGCCAGGCACTCCATGTGAGCGACCTCAGTATTCATTAGACATTGTGAGAGAGCGGAATGGGGCGCTCCGCGGAACTCACGGACTTCGAACGTGGTCAGGTGATTGGGTGTCACACACCTAAACATCCCTAGGACCACTGTTTCTGATGTGATAGTGAAGTGGAAGCGTCGAGGGACACGTACAGCACAAAAGTGTACAGGCCGATCTCGTCTGTTGACTGACAGAGACCGCTGACTGTTGAAGAGGGTCGTAATGTGTAATAGGCAGACATCTATCCAGACCATCACACAGGAATTTCAAACTGCTTCAGGATCCACTGCAAGTACTATGACAGTTTGGCGGGAGGTGAGGAAACTTGGATTTCATGGCCGAGCGGCTGCTCATAAGCCACACATCACACCGGTAAATGCCAAACGACGCCTCGCTTGGTGAAAGGAGCGTAAACTTTGGATGATTGGACAGTGGAGAGACGTTGCGTGGAGTGACGAATCACGGTACACAATGTGACGATCCGGTGACAGGGTTTGGGTATTGCGAATGCCCGGTGAACGTCATCTGCCAGCGTGTGTAGTGCCAACAGTAAAATTCGGAGGCGGTGGTGTTATGGTGTGGTCGTGTTTTGCATTGGCTAGCACCCCTTGTTGTTTTGCGTGGCAGTATCGCAGCACAGGCCTACACCGATGTTTTAAGCACCTCCTTGCTTCCCACTGTTGAAGAGCAATTCGGTGATGGTGATTGCATCTTTCAACACGATCGAGCACCTCTTCATAATGCACGGCCTGTGGCGGAATGGTTACACGACAGTAAAATTCCTGTATTGGACTGGCCTGCACAGAGTTCTGACCTGAATCCTATAGAACAATTCTGGGATGCTTTGGAACGCCGACTTCGTACCAGACCTCATCGACCGACATCGATACTTCTCCTCAGTGCAGCACTCCGTGAAGAATGGACTGCCATTCCCCAAGAAACCTTCCAGCACCTGACTGAACGTATGGCTGCCGGAGTGGAAGCTGTCATCAAGGTTCAAAAATGGCTCTGAGCACTATGGGACTCAACTGCTGAGGTCATAAGTCCCCTAGAACTTAGAACTACTTAAACCTAACTAACCTAAGGACAACACACACATCCATGCCCGAAGCAGGATTCGAACCTGCGACCGTAGCGGTCGCGCGGTTCCAGACTGTAGCGCCAGAACCGCTCGGCCACCAGCGGCCGGCTGTCATCAAGGGTCAGGGTGGGCCAGCACCATATTGAATTCCAACATTACCGATGGGGGGTGCCACGAACTTGTAAGTCATGTTCATCTAAGTGTCCGGATACTTTTGATCACATAATGTAGCTTCAATCACAAGCGATATAGTGTGTGCAGGTTTAATCTTGAAATGAGATGGTGGAAAGTTTTGTGTTGGACGGGGATTAGATCCACCACCTACTCCGTTTCTTAACTAAGTACAATCGAATGTTAGAAACCGTAGTTTTTCACAAATAGCGAGATGAGTTAGACTTAAATGACGAGCCGAAAATTTTTATTTTACCGGAATTTTAACCCAGCACTTTACCTCGTTGACTTTTAGTCCGAATACACGTTAAAAATCGGTTTATTTCACCAGTAACGAGATGTGCACATGTCTGATATGGAAATAACCTGAGAAAAATTTATGTGCTGGCTGGGAGTCGAACCCTGCACATATCATCCTTGATGACTAAAAACGAAGAGGCGTTGACTATCGAATTCATTTTGACCCGTAACTAAAAGTGGCATGATTGAACTGAAAATGATATGACGAAATGTTCTGTGTCTGAATGAGAGTCGAAACCGGCACCAATCGTTACAGTTGGAAAGCACGGCGACGTGTTAAAAATCATAGCCATTTCTCACATGTGCGCTACACGATGGAAACTGTTGTGCCAGACCAGAATTCAAACCCAAAAACGCGCTCTTTGTGGAGACCTTGGGATGTTCGGAAGCTTGGGAAAACAATGAAATGCTGGAACTGCATTTTCTCAGACTCAGTGAAGGAGAGGTCAGAGCTCGAATGGCAGTCCAGCGCTGATATTTGCAACAGCTCGAGTTCAGATATAATAAAAAGTATTGAGCCACTGCGTATGAGTTTAGTTAGTTTAGCTTAGTTTAGTTATGTCATGTTCCGTAGATCATTTTCACGATTATTTTATCGATATGATGTGGAGCAAGTCAGATTGCAATATACATAGTACTAATATTAATATTACTGAAATTTTTAGTTCTACACATGCAACTACATTTATAGGTACAATTTTTTTTAAACTTCCTGAACATAAACCAATGCATAGGTCAGTATGAGTCGTCAAAGTCCGCCTCCGTAGCGCAACGGTAGCGTTACCGACTGCCAGGCAAGGGGTCCCGGGTATCATCACTGACAGGCAAGTCGCCGAAATGGCGTCAACTAAAGAGACTTGCAAAACGGCGGCTGAACCCCGAAGGGGATATCCCGGCCAATAAATGCCATACGATCATAACTTTTTTTTTCAGTCCTCAAAATGTAACGTTGTGCATATAGTGGGACAAACATGATGTTTTGTGTTGAGGACTGCATGTCAAGGACGTGTCCCTGGAAACTGGCATTAGTTTTAACAACTGAGGCCCCTTGCAGTCACAACACACGCAAAGCAACCGAGGAAATGGCGACTAGTGTTGCTACTCGACGAGAATGCCCGTCTATACTCTGCCGATTTCACAAAAGAACCTGTCGAGGAGCTTGACTAGTAAACAGTTCATATCGCACTTCTTCTTGTGATCTAGCGCCCTGAGACAATTATCTTTCTCGCTCCTTATCGAACAATCATTAAGAAAATTTGTTTGAGGACTAAAATGCACGTTAAACTTGGGATTGACGTCATCTTTACCTGTAGATCAGTAGCTGTCTACAGGCTGGAATTCAAGAACTTCCTGTCCATCGTGAGACTGTTTTATTTAATGGAGGGGATACTGTTGATGATTAATTTCTCTCTTACGTTTTCCGGTTGTATTTAATAAACCAACGAGAAACGGTATAAAAATATGCTCTGTTGTAAGACAAATGAATTACGATTTACCAGAATATGCCTGTGGCGGAGGTATAATGTAGTAAAACAAATACTATCTGTAAGACGATCGTTGCATTAGCAAGATATTACGTACTTTTGAGCCCGATGTGGTTTGTGACAAATGAAGTCCCGTGTCCTAATGATGAAGCCTTTCGGAATTACTACGAAAATATATAGACCTTACAGTGAAAGTAGATCCAAAAAGAAACCCAGTTAATGAATTTTTCAATCTCCCACATAATTAATTGAATTGTGTACTCACAAAAGACTAATATGTGTGTCGGTATAAACAAAAAATGTAACTTTTAACAGGGATGCAAGGTCACAGTTTCTTAAATTTTTAACCTTTAGTTCTAGGCGGTACTACATCGCAATTGCGATGAGATTTAAGATTGTGAAGTTAAGTTTTCCTTAATGTTTTTCGATCTGAAAGCTTATTGCTCGAAAAGAGAAGAGATAAAACGCAGACAAAATGTTTAGGCATTTAACAAGATTAACGAAGTAGCCATGCTTCCGTTTAGCTAGCGAGCCGCTACTGGTATGAGAATGCTGTCACTGCGGAGTTGTTGATTAACAGAGGTAATTAGTAGCGCTAAATATGAGATTAGCTTTAGATTCTGTGTGGCATGACCTTCCTGGAATCAAATAATAAATTTGACGCCCACTGCAGTGTTACATGTTTAGTATCATTCAGATTATTTATTGGGAATGACAACGAAAAATCCAGTGAATTTAGTAGAACAGTTCTGAACCACACCAGGAAGTAAATCGACGATCACTTAGTTGCCAAAGGTAGTCTACAATTTTATATAAGATGAAGGTGAAGGGGAGAGAAGGGAAAGGAAGAGGAAGGAAGTCATGATGTCAGTTACATCGGGACTTTATGCGGAGTCAGCGGCGCAGAATGAAAATGTGTGCTGGACTGAGATTCAAACCCTATGTCTGCTGCGTTAGGCAGTTGCGTTAACCACTGCGCTACCCGGACACAGGATTTATCGCACTTGCGCGGAATGTCTAGGTACGCACCTCGTCCGACCCACACTCCCACCTTGCATCACCTATCTGCAGCCCCTTGCGTGTCCTCTATGCTCGCTACTTTGTGATTCCCACAGGAGGTCGAACGTGATTGTGCATTCGCACTGGAGGTGGTGGATTCACAGTCCATCGAGGCGACTCAATTATATGAATGAGTGATGTCTCCTCTATCGGGTGAGCTGTCGTAGCTATTTTTGTTTTTTATGTCTTACGTGTTCCGCAAACATAAAACCCATTCACCGGAATTAGTTCGTTTTTGTAGCATCGCCTGATAGTATTAACATTATGAGTAAATAACATTATTTTCATTATTGTTCACTTATAGCAGTTTCACTTAAGAATGCTTTAATTGGCATCACCTCTAACACATAACGCCACAAATGAAAAGACAACATAATACTAGTTTCAAAACACTAACATTCACGAAGGCATTTCATACGCTGTGGATAACACACAGTTTCAAATCAGAAAAGCAAACGCTGTAAAGAAATCTTTGGCAGTGACCGCATAATAGGGCTAAAAAGCAGCGAAGAAAATGAATCAGTTGAATGAACAGAGTGCAAGTTCGATATTGTCAGATAGTGTGTGAGACTGTATTGCTGATGGTTAACTTATTTCATATTCTTATCTGCTGTGTTCAATAAACTCCCGAATAAACGCTATAAAGTGTACATTTTACTAATACAAATGAATTGCAACTTACTATTGTAATTCTACAACAAATGTTGTCCATAATAAAACAAAGGACCCATTAAACGAACGCCACCAAATCGTCATGATTTAGAAAGATATAACTTACTTTTCGTATAAAAATCATCTGACTAAGTGCACTCCACTGTGCACTCCTTTGTGCACTGAAGTAGCGCTGCAGAGTGACCGCGAAAGTATGGAAATGTTGCAGTGTGGAACGACACATAACGAAATCCAATTAACAAATTATTCAGTGCCCCAATTCAGTCACTACAATTGTATCTTCATAATTAAAAATTATCTCTACAGAAGCAGAAAATGCAGGAATAGAAAGTGTGCAAGTCGGTAAGTTATTCACTTTTAGATCTAGAGGATACTGGATCAAGGTAGCAAAAAATCTTATGAAGGAGAAATTTTTTAAAGATTACTTTATGTATTGTCGATCTGTCTGTGTGCAACTTTGTCACAAAAGAATAAAAATCTTGTCTTGGCGAGATTTCAGCCATAGCCCGCAGCTCGTGGTCGTGCGGTAGCGTTCTCGCTTCCCACGCCCGGGTTCCCGGGTTCGATTCCCGGCGGGGTCAGGGATTTTCTCTGCCTCGTGATGGCTGGGTGTTGTGTGATGTCCTTAGGTTAGTTAGGTTTAAGTAGTTCTAAGTTCTAGGGGACTGATGACCATAGATGTTAAGTCCCATAGTGCTCAGAGCCATTTTTTTTTTTTTTTTTTTTTTGAGATTTCAGCCAACAGTTACCACCGTCTTCCCTTTTAAGGGTGTAGACCAGTAGTTCTCAACCTGGGGGTCATTAGCCCCCTGAGGGGTAAAATGAAATCTTCCGAGGGGTAATACTGTTTCACTCACGAAACTAAATTATTTTCAGAAGATCATTACTATTATCACAGTTTTGTAAGACTCTAATACTGATTACATAAGTTATCAACAATTACTTTTTCTCAATCAGTAGCATTAGTGCGCAGGAGGTTACAGGCTCCTTACATAGTCCACCCACTACACACCCACACGATGTACTTGGTCCCGTACATTGCTGATGTTAAAAGTGAGACAATACGTAACAAATGCTGAATATCTCAGGAAAATATCTTCTCCAAGCTGTAGAGAGTACCTGCAGCAGTCCAGAAACTTCTTCATTACTCGCATAGAAACAGGTAAATGAATTAATTGACAGCACGACACAGCAGTAACTACACACAGGGTACTATAGTGCGGCACACGGTATTATTATAATTATAATAATAATAATTATTATTATTAGTGGCTGTCACAAAATCATAAACTTTCTAACTCTACGTCGTTCCTTACGTGAGAACCATTGCGACTATTCAATCAAAATGACACGAAAATATCAAGTAAATATCAGAGGTGTACACATTCCGCTTTTAACCTGCTCGTGTTCGTCTGTTAGTCAGGTAGGCATGCTGCAGTACGTTATCAGCTGAACGGGCAGGCTGCTCTACTCCCATCCAAGCCAAGCTACTGCCAACCCAAGCAGGCTAAAGGAATCTTGTTTGCCTGCTCGTCTTCCCGCTGTGCTACGCTATGTGGCAGTTTATTCCGTACGCTTTCACTGTAGTGTTATGAGCAGGGTCCAGGAGTTGATAAAAAGTATTTTTTTTTACTCGACTATCACAAGGCGAGGCTCAATGAAATATATATTCATTTTTGGCCATTGTAGGCCAGAAAATGGAGCATTTTATTTGTCCTTTTTTTAATTTTCGCCGTATTTCGGACTTATTAATTTATTTTGATATTTACGGTTTTCTCTGATACTTCACCCACTTTCAACTAGTACTTGGTGTTCACGATTCAAACCATCATCAGGTCACATGGTTTCTGCCGTAAGCAGAACCATCTCTGAAAGTAGAGATCTCTTGCGTCTGAGACCCGAAGATGTCTGGTTTACTGCAACGCCGACTAAAGTAAGATTTTGGACTGAAGACCACAACTGCAACGACAGGAACAACATATACATATTTGAAACTTCCTGGCAGATTAAAACTGTGTGCCGGACCGAGACTCGAACTCGGGACCTTTGCCTTTCGCGAGCAAGTACTCTACCAACTGAGCTACCCAAGCACGACTCACGCCCCGTCCTCACAGCTTTACTTCTGCCAGTACCTCGTCTCCTACCTTCCAAACTTTACAGAAGCTCTACTGCGAACATTGCAGAACTATATACATATTTCTCAAACAGGTAGCTTTGTCCTCCGGTCTTCTGAATGATATGATGCAAATCGTCACGACTTCTACTCTTGTGCTAATCTTTCCAGCGGTACTAAACTTTTTCAGTTATATGCTGAATATATATATGTCTTTCCCTACAACTTTCTCCCTCTACAGCCCTCAGTAGTAACATGGATGTTTTCACCTACTGCCTTAACATATGTCCTGCCACCCTGCTTTAATTAATAAATTCTACATATTCTTTTCGTCGTCGTTTCTGCATGGAAGCTCCTCATTTATTATCTTATCACACACTTAATTTTCATTTTTCTCTATATAACCACACTACAAACGAATCGAGTCTTCTCTTTTCAGGTTTTGACATGAAAATGTCATTGCATCACTAAAATTTTCAAAGATGTAGGTTACTCTGCAAAAGTTATAGAATGAGCCAGTCCAATAGGTAGAATACATTAGGCATTTGCTTAGTATGACAAAACCTTGAAGAGCAGCCAGGATCTCAACTTTCGGCTGTTGTTTTGAGCTTTTGTAAAGAGGCGCTAACTTGTGAAGTGGAGGTAGTGTATTGGATGTGAGGCGGAGACGGGAACGAGTCCACAAAAATGCATTATACTATTGGGAACTTTCATGTAGGATATGCTAACTTTCATTACAATTCTGAACATTGAAAGACAGGTGGCAGGGAACTGATTATTTATTAAGTTGTGGCACGTAGAACAGGTACAGTGACCATTTCGCTTGTGGACCAGATAAGATTTGTTACGCAAATTATCTGTCGAATTAACAGGATCGGTATTTGGCCCAAGCGACACAAGCCGCTTGGGGGGTCACTGTGAGAGGGTTCCCAGAGCGGCCACAACTGTTCGATATCTTCCTATACAGCACGTTTCACAATCAGTAGCAGCCGCTAGCGGCGCCCCTGGCGCCCAGATGAAAAATATGCTGTGCATAACACTTTTTTTGGCCTTCCAACTGATTTGATGCGGTCCGCTACGCATTCCTCTCCTGCGATAATTCTTCATCTCAGAATAGCACTTGCACCCTACATCCTCAGTTATCTGTTGGATGTGTTCCAGTCTCTGTCTTCCCCTAAATTTTTTACCCATGACAGCTCCTTCTAGTACCATAGAGGTTATTCCATGACGCCTTAACACATGTCCTATCATATGTCCCTTCTGCTTGTCAGTGTCTTCCATACGTTCCTTCCATCGTCGATTCAGCTGAGAACCTCCTCTTTCATCATTTCATCAGTCCACCTCATTTTCAAAAACGGTTCAAATGGCTCTGAGCACTATGGGACTTAACATCTGAGGTCATCAGTCCCCTAGAACTTAGAACTACTTAAACCTAACTAGCCTAAGGACATCACACACATCCATGCCCGAGGCAGGACTCGAACCTGCAACCGTAGCGGTCGCGCGTCTCCAGACTATAGCGCCTAGAACCGCTCGGCCACTCCGGCCGGCACCTCATTTTCAACATTCTTTTGTAGCACCACTTCCCAAACGCTTCTGTTCTCTTCTGTTCCGATTTTCCCCCTTTCTATGTCACAATATAGTAGCAAAAATTGACAGGGATGAGAATATATGAGTGACAAGGAGGGAGGGGGGTGGGGGGGGGGGAGTGCCATATGATAAGTCGCTTGTGTGGAAAATTTTTATCGAAGAGGCCCTGGGAATTAACACAATAACTGTAGCAACGGTGGTGACAACAAGTTGCCGAGAGATAATCCTGTAAAACAATGAAGAGTCTGGCGCATGTCAGCAACCAGTTCTGACTGTCAGCGCATACTACATTGTCTTTGAACTTTCACAAGGCAGGCTACACTACTTTCAGGGCAGTTGCGACTCATTATGCATGTCATCAGAAGATGAAACTGAAATTAGGGTCACCGACTGAGTCAAATTCAGCCGCAAGTAGAGATCTATTCAACCTAGTACTCTGTTTTAACTATTACGCTATGTTAATTCTCATACGAAGTTTCTGGTACTCTAGGGCAGTGGTAAATGGGGCCCGAATCAATTAGCAACTAACAGCCGAATTCAAAAACGTCACCTAACGTTAAGAGATTCTTAAGGGCATAGTTTTCCTGCTAAGTAACAAACGAAAATACAGAGATGGTAATATTTTAAAATTTTGATTTCAATTGCCTTTGGTAAAGTCGGCTGTGAGCCAAGTGAAGTTGGTCGCTTACCACAAGGGCAAGAGGGGTTAATAGCACGGCCACTGCAGGTTAAAGGATGTGAGAGGGGGAATGTTTTACTGTTTGCCTTCCAGTACGGGGGCGTGCGCGACTTGTACCGATCAGCAGCTACGGTACAAATTTTGTCACTTACCAACGTGGATTTGTGCATACGCATGATAGAAACGACCCTCTTAAATGGAGTTACGTAGTTGACGCAAGGAATATGAAGTTAAGTTAAGGCTGCTGTAATACAACATACAACACTATGAGTAGAAGAAAAGTGACCCACGAAACATTTAGTATACTTTTGTGATAGTGTGCTTCTTGAAATTTATCCACCGGATAGAGTATTCCGTGAGGTTTCAGGATTGCAGCCGGATGGCATCGGCTTCTTGTCATGATATTTCGGCTGACAAACACTGAAGAATCTTCAGCCATCTTCAGAATGGGCGTCAGCCGAGATATTTAGGCAAGAAGCCGGCGTCATCCGGCTGCAATCCCGTAACATCATGGAATATTTGTGGTCGACTCTCATTTTCCATAATGGATTTAAATAGAGGTACAGTTAGTGTTATTAATGAACCTATCATTTCACACAGACAACACAACAACGCTACGTCAGACAGTTATACTGTCACAATTTTGGGGTCAGCGAGGGTGGTATCAGTCTGAAACAGAGAGGAGCCGATAGGAAGTTTTCCGAATGGTGCCGCTGACTTAACGACCATTATGTAGGGGCCGGCGGCCAACCTGTTTCGTCCTTACTATAGCTAGTTTATTTGGAGCTCATTATATACAAATTTATGCAGGTTACCAATCAATGATAAGTTTCCGCCCCAAGACATCAGTATTGTTTCTTAAGCTATGAAGTCTGACTACCACTGATGTGACTTTGCTACTATGTAAAACTAGGAAATCATTGTAAAGCAAACATCGCAACCGCAGGTGCTGCTTAGAGAATTTACCCCACACTCGGCATGATGTACCTCTTACTGACATATTAGTTTTCCTCCGTCCGACATGCACTGCATTTTGATATGGTCGTTGTCCAGACTCATTTCACTTTCATTGACAAAGTAATATAATCGATCGTATTGTAATCATTACAATTTTTTGTACTAGTACTTATTATGATTACAGCAGACTGAACGGTAGGTTCGCTTAATGAAGACATGTTTCAGACGTCAGCGTTTTGTGTTCCTTTTGACATGTGCTGTTGACAGCTGCATCTCCCTGCGCATTAGCAGAAGCACGAATCGGATTTGCTCTCCACACACTAGTCGTATGAATTTGCGTACGAGTTTTCGCGCCCAGTTTGCTTCTTTGATTTGAAACCTTATACCATATTTATGGAAGTACTCTTAAAAAATGTTTACAAGTCCATAATAACCAAAAGAAGAAAAAGTGTCATTGCCTCTTAGTGTTTGCAGGATAACTCTGGCTGATACTGGCAAATAAAAAGAAATGAATCGCGTCCGACTAATGGGCTTCTCGGTTTGATGTTATGAAAAATAATAATACGACAGCTACTGAAGAGTAAGGCTGTCTAAATAATTCCCACTGCTCTTTATTTATGATATTTGCATTACAGCTGGTGAGCCTGTGTATTATTCGTAACAATGATTTAGATCAAAATCATTGGGCTATACTTCAAATATTTCGGCTGCCAGTCAAAGTGGTAGCAGCCGGCGTCGGAGCGTCTTCGAAAGACGAGCTTCGCCGGCCGCGGTGGCCGTGCGGTTCTGGCGCTGCAGTCCGGAACCGCGGGACTGCTACGGTCGCAGGTTCGAATCCTGCCTCGGGCATGGGTGTGTGTGATGTCCTTGGGTTAATTAGGTTTAAGTAGTTCTAAGTTCTAGGGGACTTATGACCTAAGAAGGTATGTCAAATAGTAAGGTTTTCGGTCCCTTGGCGGTGTAAAAAATATATGCTTGTAGGTCAATGCAATCAAAACACACAGTCATATATGTTACTTATTTTGATATTCGCAAACTCACTCATCAAAGCTTATAGTATAACAGCCTGTATAAATATTGGACTTTGTGGTCAAGCGGTAAAGTTCAGAACTGAGAGATCACGGGACCAATTCTTGGTCGGATGACGTATTTTTGAGTCTTACTTTTACCCCGCCTTCACATCTTAACGATGTCAGGAGTCGCCAGAAACAACACTTGGTTCGGATTACACGTTAAACTGTTAGGTCCCTTTTCGCCGATTGGACAAATGGGGTAGGTTAATGAGACGTAAGTCGCTGAAGTGGCGTCCAATAGGAAGACTTGTGCCACAGCACTGAGCCATAAGAAATTATTATTATTATCTATAAAAATAATTAAGTTTGTACAGAAACCTCAGAGCACGAATCCAACTCACACTTCTCTGGTTTTTCAAGTAAGTTCTTCTCAGGTGGATTACATATATCAATACTATTCACATAACATGTTGCATGTGAAAAGTTCGCTACGATATTACCTACTTAATTATCTCTGTGTGGGGTGGTGGTCCGTTGAAATGATTCTAGCTCCGCATGCTTAAGCTCTGGGTTCGATTCACACATTAATCAACCATTTTGAACCGTGGTGCCAAATCCACATTAAACGATACGTCCCTTCGCTATCTACTTTAGGAGAGATGTAGTTTGAGCCATGTCAGAGGCGGAAGCCGCACCTGGTAGAAACTATGTCACCAGTTTACTTTCTTGCCGAGAACTTTTATTTTTGTGTGAGTGAGCTGGTTGTCATGTAAGGTCATAGCGTCCTTATTTGTTATTGCTTCTAAACTTGAACAGTTGAAAATATTCGTGCTGGACTGGGATTCGATCTCAGGTCTCTGCTTTCGTTGGGTTTGGCCCCTTCGAGACGATGCAGTTCCATCGTTTCATTGTTTCCCCAAGATTCCGAACTCGTCAAAGTCTCCACGAAGAGCGCGTGTTTGGTTTGAATTCTCGTTTGGCACCAAGGTTTCTATCGTGTTATTTCAGGCTGCAGCATGCGCACACCAAACTACATGTGTCACATGGGTATGATTTTAACGCCTCACCTTGCATTTCAACTGTAACGTTTGGTGAGATTTTCGACTCTCATTCAGACACAGAACTTTTCGTCATATCATATCCGGTTCAAACATGACACTTTCAGTTACGGGTGAAAAAGAATTTGGTAGTCAACGCCTCTTCGTTTGCAGTCAACAACGATTACATTTGCAGGGTCCGATTCCCTGTAAGCACCGAAATATTTCTCACGTTATTTCTGGTTCAGAGATGTGCACATCTCGGTGCCGGTGGAATAAACCGATCTTTAACTTCTATTCGTGACGAAGTCAACGACGATAGGTGCTGAATTTGAATTCCGGTAAGGCAAACCTTTTTCACCCCGTCATTCCAAGTTCAGTCATGTAGGTATTGGTGAAAAATTACGATTTCTCACATTTGATTGTGCTTAGTTAAGAATCCGATTAGGTGCTGGATTCGAATCCCAGTCCAAAATAAGACTTCACCCCATGACATTTCAGCTTTAAACCTAGGCACACTTCCTTATTTGTGATTCAAGCCACATTTAATGTTTCGCGGTTTAGTTATTAGGATTGGAGTCCCAGGGCAGTACAAAATTTTTCATCAGATTGAAACTTGTCTTTTGAAATGCCATTTGTTGTAATGAATTTGAATTTACAAATGTAGTGACTGTGTCATGTATAATAACGTGTTTTCTAATATTTGCATTATGATAATATTAACCTGTATCTGGATTGCTAGTCACAGAGAGCAGACATCTGTCGTGGCCTCTTGTAGTAACCATTTTGTATAGTCAAATGGCTGTATCGAGAAGAGTGCTGAGGACTTGCAAGGCTATTTCATTGTGTGGGTTGCATACAAATCAGGCGAAGCCCAATTCAGGTCGTTCGGACAGTTTTGAGTATTATAGTGCATTCTGGTCCTCATTTTCTTTTAGTTTTAACTTTCCCTCTAGGTAACGATTCTGGCACTTGTGATAATGTGCCTAAAGTACCCTTATTATGTTTAACGCATCCTACAAGAACAGTGGACATTCTCGTCGGTAGCTGTAACTTCACGTTCACAGTGATGTCGTTTCTATGACTTGATATGGCCCTTGATGTTACGCAAGAAAATTTTTCTCGTTTCCCTTTGGTGTGCAGTGGTTTGCCAGCACAACCTAATGATAGATTTCTTACTGAGGTAGGTTAATAACGCATCGTCACAGTTGTTCTTGCAGCTCGAGCTCTTTCATATTCTCTTTTTTAATCCATTTCCACACTTCCTCTAACATCTTCGCAAACTTGTTCATTGACTCCCCATTTTCCCAAATTTAGGCTTAATCACTTTGAAAGGCGATCGCATCTTTCTACCATATACCATCTTATATAGTGAGAGTCCAACGCAGTCATGTACTTTAGATTTGTATGCAGCTACGATAGTGAGTGCACGTACTTCTGAAGTACTAATCTAAAGTGCCATTCGTTTATCAAAGACATAATATGGAAGCACCAATAATTAGTATGGTGAGTAACATATAGTTAACGTATGAAACGAAGTATTTTTGAAAAAAAAGTGACAAATGGAATGTGAAAACGATATGGATATACCAGCTATATGTGGTACTATAATATTTTACAGCACATTTCGCTTAGCCAGTTCAAAGTGTTTCATTTGTGTCTTTTTGATCAGCATCACATTATTTGTTTTGGATTTAAACAGTGACATCCAGCACTGAGTATGAACATGTACATGTTTGCAAACCACCTAAAGAGGGTCACAAGGCCGAAACCGGTCGTGTTCAAATGTGTGTGAATTCCTGAGGGACCAAACTACTGAGGTCATCGGTCGCTAGACTTACACACTACTTAAACTAACTTATGCCAAGAACAACACACACAACCATGCTGGAGGGAGGAATCGAACCTCCAGCGGGAGAGGCCATGTATTCCGTGACATGGCGCCTCAAACCGCGTGGCCACACCTCGCGGCCGGGTCGTATGTTAAATAAAGTCACCTACTGTTGTGAATGGTAGCGGTTATTATTCTACACCCTGAAAGTACCATTCGACATTTAATTCTCGCACCTTCTACGAATTAAAAGCAATAGTTTATGCTTCTGTTGTTGTAACTAAAGTGAAGGGCGAGACTCACCTTCACAAAAAATCTGTGATAATTACTGGATTGCATGATCCGTAACAAGTGATGATACGTAAAATACCGTTGTATCAGATTACATGTGTCTAAACGAAGAGGCAGAATCGCCATTCATATACGAATTTGTAGAAGTCAGTTTCACAGTCACGGCTGACTAATGTCGTCGTATGGTCACAGTAATGGGGAAATTTAGCAGTAGTCTGAATGGAGGGAAGAGTAACGTCCCACCAGCAGCAAAATATTTAAAAACGGAGCTAAAACTGGAACGGACAATAATGGGAAAAGAAATTGGCCATGGCCTTTTTAAAGGTCTGAAGCAGTATAAGAAAACTACGCAAAAACTGGATGCACGGACCGAGACTCTGAATTCTGTGTCCGCCTCCGTAGCGTAGCGGTAGGGTTACCGCCTACCACGCAGGGGCCCCGTGCTCGACTCCCGGTAGGGGACTGGGTGTTTTGTGTCCATCATCATTTTCATCGTCATTGATTCGCATGTCGCCGATGTGGCGTGACCTAAAAAGGACTTGCAATACGGCCTAACTCCCTCGAATGGGCCTCCCGGCCAACAATGCCATACGATCATTTCATTTCATTTTGTGAATTCTGTGCCGTAACCACTCCGGAAACTGTCTCAGTGGCAGCCATTTGAATCATCTTTCCTAGAGTAACGTATTATGGCACACCAATTTCATTAAAACTGTAAAATGTTAGATTAATGTATGCACCTTTCTATTGTGCCACTCTGGTCAGGACTACAGTTTGCCTTGGTGGGTAACACAGCAATATGACCGATTACTATCTTAAAAATTCATGAAGCTGCAACAATAAATAAACAGGCGTTAGGTCCCTATCACACAGGAGGCCATGTCTCTGGAATTCAGTGAGCGCTCTCCTGCAGGCATTCTTTCGTGTAAAATCGGAGCCGAAGTCTCGGTTATCGCAGATGCCTCCTGCCTGCGTGTTGATTTAGAGCTGCTCCGCTTCATGTTCCATGGAGCATTTGCTCAAGTAACCATAGTGACGTGGAATCATTTTACATTCACAGTGCACATTATATGTACATATGGTAACCTGCGGTCATTTACTAAGGGTGTTTCCCGTAGAGGCACTGTTCGTGGTTACTGCAAGTTTTATCATTACGAAGAAACTCAGTGTACGAAAAAAGCAGATTTGGTTGTGGGTTGTTTGGGGAAGGAGACCAGACAGCGCGGTCATCGGTCTCATCGGATGAGGGAAGGAAGTCGGCCGTGCCCTTTCAGAGGAACCATCCCGGCATTTGCCTGGAGTGATTTAGGGAAATCACGGAAAATCTAAATCAGGATGGCCGGACGCGGGATTGAACCGTCGTCCTCCCGAATGCGAGTCCAGTGTCTAACCACTGCGCCACCTCGCTCGGTCGCAGATTTGGTTCCACCTATTTATCTTCCTCTGGCTTTAGTTAAAGAGCATTCCATTGCCTGCTGAGACACTTCGAGCAAAGTGTCAAAATCCCTTATACATGGAGTTCCAGGATTAATGGTAATATTCAGGGGTATTTTGGAACGATCATTCGAAGAAAAAAAGTCTAGTAAACATGGGCTCTAAAATCTTAAGAACTATGAGCACTTTTCCACCTTCGGTAACATGAAACCAATTTCTTCTCATGCAAGCTCTTTGTTCTCCATGCTTTGGGAGGAGGTAGCGTGGACCAAAACAGGGAATAATTGGGTAGTTCAAAAATGGCTATGAGCACTATGGGACTCAACTGATGTGGTCATAAGTCCCCTAGAACTTAGAACTACTTAAACCTAACTAACCTAAGGACAGCACACAACACCCAGCCATCACGAGGCAGAGAAAATCCCTGACCCCGCCGGGAATCGAACCCGTGAACCCGGGCGTGGGAAGCGAGAACGCTATCGCACGACCACGAGATGCGGGCAATTGGGTAGTAAGCTTGGGATCAAAAATGCATACCTTGTTCAGTAGAAGATATGTGTAACACAGTAGCGGTGATGAACAAGTGCTCATATTTCTTAAGGTATTCACATTACGGCTCATTTTTACTGTACATTTTGTCTTGTTTTGATTCATAGTATCACCTCTCAGAATACGGAAACAAAGTGCTTGCAATAGAAGAGAATTGTTTCACAGTATCGAAGACGAATAACTGCTCATAGCTATGTTTACGAGATATTTTTGCTTCGAATGATCGTTATTGTCATATTCTTTAATACTGATCATTCCTCCTGGGACATCTTCAATATCATGTACATATTTCGTTTCAAGTTTCAGCTTTTTATACTTTATTTACATGTTTAGGAAGGAACACTCCCACAGTATTGGTCTGTTTTGCACTTCCGAAGTGATACTCTGCTCGTCGAATTTATCACTGTTTCTTTACAGTCCATACAGATACAGAGAACTTTAACTATACTGTCCACTAATGATTACAGTGGGCAGTGGGCACAAACAAAGGTGCTGGAGACTTGACAGAGTGTATCGGAACTACGAGCACGGCTAGCGGCAAGCAGCTCACTGCGTCTCGTTCGAACGCTCCGCTTTGGCACTGTGTGAAGCGAGTAGCGGCGATTCACTTGACAAATTACACGATGACAATAGCAAACCGAAGACGGAACTCTGCGCCTCTCGTTCGAAAGGGCGCATATGACTCAATGTAAAGCAAATGGCATGAGCTCCGTGTTATTTGGATGCACGGCCTCCTGTGTGAAAGTGCCCGTAGTCAGCGCTACAGCACTGGGCCTACGGCGTGTGGGCGGCGCTCGCTACGTCAGCAGGCGTACCGCGCAGCCGCCAGAGGCGGCCCACCTCTTTACTTGGCACGCCGAATCGCAGCGGAGCAGATCAGAAGCGTCCGGTAACGTAGAAAGGCCCCGTATTTTGACCTGCCTGGCCCTTTGCATCCTCAAAGGGGACAAAGACAAACTACCTGCCCCCTTCCGGTGATAACTCTCTGCAAATCAAGGAGGACTAGCTTGCTCACGTGGATTAGTTGCAGCCAAACTGCACAATTGTGCCTTATTACCTGAGAGTAGAAGGTTGCTGTTAACAAAATGCGAATTTATTGCCGACGAGAAGGATAAAGCAGTGACAGAGCTGACGGGAAAGGTGTCCAAGGATGAAAGCAAAATATTAAAGCTGAGCAAGTCGATGGTGCGCAAATTACTGCAGGAGAAACATGTTGCTGAGATAAGTGGAGCTGAAGTATTTACTACAAATAAGAACATAAAAGAGCACACAATAAATATTCCATTGACCATATGGTAAATGTGTTACTAGACAGCTACTGCCGCGGTATTATGAATGATACAAGGGAATACAAGCCTAAAGAGAACTTCATTGATTCTGTCTTACAGAAGTGGAATTCAAAGCACGCAAAGGAACTCTGCCAAGGGGAAGGACAGGGATTAAAAAATGATTTAAGGTTCCAGGCACTTCACCATGAAGCTGTTCACCCTGCTGGGTCTTCGTTCTTGAGATGTTCAAATGGCTGGTTCAAATGGCTCTGAGCACTATGGGACTCAACTGCTGAGGTCATTAGTCCCCTAGAACTTAGAACTAGTTAAACCTAACTAACCTAAGGACATCACAAACATCCATGCCCGAGGCAGGATTCGAACCTGCGACCGTAGCGGTCTTGCGGTTCCAGGCTGCAGCGCCTTTAACCGCACGGCCACTTCGGCCGGCTTCTTGAGATGTCGTTGCCGGAAAGTAGACAATATGTCTTTAATTATCATTCTTAAAAACTAGTGTTTTGCGGTGCAGTGTGATACTGTAGTATCGTGGTATCGTACTACCTTGCAGAAAGGTGCTGCTTCGATCCTAGTCATAAGTGAATTTACATTTCATTCTTTGTTTTTCTTTATTCTTACTCTACTTGCAGTTGAAATAACTGCTTTCATTATTTTGAGTACAAAACAGATGACGAAGAGATAAAATACAATAATTTTAACTTGCACTCGACGCATACAAACTTCTTTATTATGTTACGATTTATCATTTTTAGAGTGATAGTGATCATGATAACAATGGTAACATAAACTGCTCTTGCCCCATGAAAATTATATGGACAGTTTACTTCAGCAGTTTTCAATTTTCAATAAATTTGTGGATAAAGCTAAATCATTAATATTACGCAACAATACTGCCACAATAAACCAGCGTCCAACAAAATCGCGCACTAGCATTGAGCTGTATTCCTCAAGCATGCTCCCTATCTCAGTAGTCCGGTTTAATGGCTCTCCCGGAAACTGGCCACGTCCGAGTTTTGAGGAAGATATCTCCTTTACGAAGGCCCACCGGTGTGAAGCGCTTTCGTGTGAGACAGCTGCAACCCTAAACTACATCACCATTCCGTACGTACTTCCATCCCCACCCCCGACCCGTATCTCGTGAGGAAAATTTTTCTCTCTATGAAACTTAAATTTAAAAGGTATCAGTAAACGAGTTTAATGTACGAAAAATATAACATAGTTCATGGATCCTGGGACTGGGATGGAGTTGACGTTTGAGCTGGACTCACATATATTCTATCGGGCACACGTCTGAAAATCTTGTTGGCCACATGAACACCTCAGCATCCTGCATACAATTCATAGAGACACGTGCTACGTGTGGAAGAGTTTTGTTATATTGAAAAGACTGCCACACGAGAGGTAGCACATTAAGGCGCCGAATACCCTTGACGTACCCTCGAGCAGTCACACTGGTTCCTTGAATCATCATCACAAACCATTATCTGAAGTCATACCCGATGGTCCCTCCACTTCACGACGCCAAGGGTAACACAGCTGTACCTCTCCAAAACATTGTAAGAATGGGACTTTTCTTCAGGTCGCTGCTATAATCGCCGACGATGGTTATCCGGGGCAGTGCCTAACCGCAATATATCGCTGAACACGACGCGTCATCATTGATCAGCGGTCCATTCTTCCCGATCACAGCACCACTCCAAACTGTGCCGTTTGTGCGTGGTGGTGCAAATAGCACCTTAGGCATGAGATCCTAATACCGTACTCCGATTGCTGCTACTTTCCCACCAATGGTGCTTGATGACAGAGAATGTTGCAGCTGTTCTCGGATGGCAGGCACAAATGTGAAGAGATTGTGGTTGGTGCACAATAGGGAAATCCTCCTCCTGAATGCCCCACAAATTTGGATATAGCACGATTCGACCAGCTGGCCAATTTGAGACTGACAATGAGGCGCGTTTCAAACTCTGTCAGACGCTGATAACGTTGACTCATATCTGTACGTAGCATCTTCGTGTCCTTCACTGTGATCACTCGACACCTGACGTTGTTCACATCCCTCACATACCGAACGAAGTCTGGTAATAACACTAGACACGAACAACCAATGCACTCTGGTGGCTGTTCTACACGTTACAGGAAATTGGAACCCTAATCATTTTCGAATCAAACTGCTGACGGTGTGTACGGGTGCGAAGTTACGTTAACATGCGGACTTATGTTCTGGGCACTTCACTTTTTTCATCGGGTAGCGTATAATGTCGTTATTTGCAGTCTAGTGCAGTACATCTTCTACAATGTTAACGGAAGTAGTTCAGTTACAGAACATCTTCGGATCATTAGTAGTTGCAGAGCAACAGGCAGTTTCAGTTGTTATACGAAACTTCGTTGGGTGAGTCACTTACGACGTGTACAACATCGGAAACTGACAGGTTACCCTGCAAGTACTATTGATCCGAAGATGTTATCTAACTGAACGAAATGTGTTATCATTGTGGGTAACGTTTGCCGTAGACTGTAATAAAATACGTTACAAGAGTTAATAGTTTTCTTTTGCAGCTCACGGCACTCCGCAGGGAATATTCGAGCATTAAATTTCTATGGCACTATCATGACTGTGGACATGTTTTCTGTCTAGTCATCCAGGAATATCCCCGGTCCGGTAGGCGCCGTGTGATGTTGCAGTACGTTCAGTTACTTCTTCCTTTAAAACTCGTGTCATACAGTGCTCACCACACAATTTTCATCTAAAATGCTTGCTACTCGTCGGCTCTCTTGCCCACTGTATTTTATGTTTTGAATATTATCAAAGGCTTAGTTTGACACATTTCACAACTGAATTCCATAGATGGTTTCGGTTTGTTGGTAGTTTTTTTATTTTACAAGGTAAGGCAGAAGTTTTCAAAAGGCATATTCGTCAGCATCATTAATGAAATTGTTATTGTGAGCACTTTATAGCTTCCACTTTGGAGCTGATAATCGAATCCCACATCCTTCAACATCACATGCTTTTGAAATTTACGCAGCCTACGTAGCTCAATTTCTCCTTCCGGGAAGCATATTAGTTCCTGCTCTCTATCCAAGTTGTCATGCATTCCCCTTTTCATCGTCAATAAATTTAATGATGTTGAGGTTAAAATCAACAGTCGAGATCGCAATAATATTTGTTTATTTACCGGTTTAGGCTTATGGTAGTGTACAGTGTACGATCGTGATATCACGAGAAAACTGAGGAGGCGCCAGCTCCAGCCACAGGGAGCCTAAAATTCTCAAGATGGCTTTAACATAAGCCAAAACCGGTGCATAAACAAATATTATTGCGATGTTGACTGTTGATTTTAACCTAAGTACAGCACCAGATCACTGCCCTCCATAGATTTATGATATTAATTATGTTGGTAGCACTGTTCGTGAAAACTTTTCCGTGATCACTTTGTGTGCCTGCATTGCGCGATAGCAATGAATTTTACTTTGATTTGAGGCTCTACTACACTTCATCACCTGGCCAAGTTATTTCCCGTTACAGCCAAAATTATAGTTTGCTTTGTGGAGTTCATAATTTGTTTTAAATTACTGAGACAGTGGCACAAATTTTAGCGAAAGTATCATTTGCTTTTTTGTCATAGTAACAATGCGTAGCTTACAAATAGTGTTTCTGTGGAACACGTAAAACAGTTTTAAATTCTGTTATAAAAAGGATTCGCATAGTAAGTATTAGGTTCCCCGTTTGATACCAAGCCCTGTACGATATGGTTAGCACCATTTTATTGTTTATTAGTTGTTGCTCCTTAAATTCCTGTGGATCCTCTGAGGAAACGTTTCTCGGTCATAGGATGCATATGTGATAAGATGGGCGCCGAGAGGGGTGAGATCACAGGTATTTTCTTCGTCAGCTAGAAGAACTTATTTAAGAGGAAATAGTGTCAAATTCCAATTTTCTTTGTTTTTTATACTTACTGTAGTGTCCGTTCTTGTCACACAACTGAATATTAGCGTCCCAGCAGCGCTTGTTCTTGTAAAAACTAGTTCTTTAGCTGAAGTCCCGACAATCGCGACATAACACGAAAGTTTGCGTGACATAAAAACAAAAAATTCTATTCAAGTTTTCTTGATAGTGCAAAATGCTTTTAAAAAATACGGCTACTAGTTTCATCTGTGTCTATTGTCGCAATAAAAGTGTAATTAAAGGTTTCTAAATCGTATTTAACTAACGCATTTCGTATTGTTTACTAGTTAGATAGACGCAATCTAATCCTAAATTTTCCGAGTTATAAACGTTTAAAAACCAGACCAAACACGCCTGATATCGTAACTTCTCTAGAAGCAAAGTAATTAAAAATTCATTCTTCTGTCGTATCTATCAAATAGTACAAAAACAACAACCACCGCACATAAGACCTTTGTGTCGTTTTTTGCTTACACACAGCCAATCTCGCGTCCTTGACAAATTCAGAACTTTCTTTAAACTTAATTATTCTTTCGAAACTGACCATGAGTGAGATATGTGGGAGTTGTTATAGGGTAGTGAGTAGAGGGATTTGTTGCCAATCTTGTAGGAAATATATTCACTGGGGGGGATGCAGTGTGGAGAATGTTGGGAGAACAGTTGAGGCTCTCTCCTAGAACTGCAGAGTATGCAGTAGGAACATTTTGATTGGGGAACAGGAAAGGAAAATCTGTGCCCTTCAGCCACAGTTGGGGGAAGCATGGAAGGAGATGATAAGGATCAAGCGAGATAGGAGGGAGGGGGGTGGCTGGGAACTGGCAGCTGGTAGGAGGATATGAAGAAAGAGCACGCGAACTGACAGTTTTATGAACAACACCAAAAACAGGTCTCTACCACTGCCAGAGTTAAATGGAGCAGAACCTCAGGTTTCGAATCCTGCCTTGGGCATGGATGTGTGCGATGTCACTAGGTTAGTTAGGTTTAAGTAGTTCTAAGTCAAGGGGACTGATGACCTCAGATGTTAAGTCCCATAGTGCTTAGAGCCACTTCATCCATTTTTTGAAGAACCTCAGTTACAACTAGGAGCAGGAAATGTGCAGCACACTTCAACCGAGGCCAAGAAGCCTGGGAATGTACAGAGTGTTAGGAAGAGGAAAGTGCTGCTGCTAGGTAGTAGCCATGGGCGAGGTGTAGGACCTCAGTCACAGGAAAGTTTAGGGGCAGCGTACCAGGCCACCAGTATCTTCAAGCCAAATGCAGGGTTAAGTCATGTGATAGGGGACCTATGGTCTTTATGTAAGAACTTTACAAAAGAGGACCATGTAGTGATAGTGGGTGGATTAGGAAACAGTTTGGACAGGGATGGGGCATATGACATAAGTGGTGACATGGACAACATAGCTTCCCTGACTCATGGCACCAACGTACACTTTGTTGAGCTGTTCCGGCGTTATGATGGATCACACCTTGATTGAGCTGTGAAGTGAATCAGTGTGGGGTTAGGGACGGCTCTGAGGACAGCCAACTTTGCTCATGTTTCTCTGGTGCCTGTCGGGACTATCAACAGATGGGGTTTCACTAAGCATGGCCTACAGCTAAACGGGACTGAGAAGGGAAGATTTTTACAACAGATTCATGAAAGTATAGGGGTGGATCTCGGGACACACATGGTCCAACACCTGTTGTCGTAGGTAGCAAAAGTAGGTCTTTTTTAGGATAAATCCAGACAACAGGATTCCCCTGCCTAAAGAGTCTCTCCAGCAGTTTTAAAAATACTGAAACAAACACTCAGAATGGTTCAAATGGCTCTAAGGACTATGGGACTTAACATCTGAGGTCATCAGTCCCCTAGACTTAGAACTACTTAAACCTAACTAACCTAAGGACATCACACACATCCATGCCTGAGGCAGGATTCGAACCTGCGACCGTAACAGCAGCGTGGTTCCGGACTGAAGCAAGTAGAACAGCTCGGTCACAGCGGCCGGCAATCACTCACAAGTCACATTTTAACACTTCAAATATCACACATACCAGATGTCACAGAGAAAAACAAACCACTGGAAAGAGTAACATGGGGTATTTCACAGACTGAGCAATCCTCCATCAAAACATGCAATCAATAAAAAATAAAATACAGCTATTAGAAGTTGAGCTCCAATCTTTGAACTGCACAGTGGTTTGTATTACTGAGCACTGGTGCAGAGACACAGAAATCCAACATATAGTATTATCATTATATTTAAGGGCAAACTCTTACGGCATACCTAATTCAAGGGGTGGAGGATCATGCATTTATATCAGAAAAGGAACACAGTTCAAATCAAGACATGACCTCACTACAGTAACTGATGACAAACACTTTGAAAGAAATTAATCATATTCTGTGTGTATAGATCTCCCAGAGGTAGTGTGGACACTTAACAGAAGTTCAAGATAAAGTCTCAAATACAAAGGTCAACATAATTCTGTGTGGGGACATTAACATTAACACTAATATCAGGAATGAATCCTGCAGCATCTTCATAAACATCCTTTAAAGTTTTGGCATGTCCCTATTGGTCAATAGTGCAACAAGGGTTACTACAATGACTACATCGGTAATTGACCATGTGTCCACAAATATGGACAGTGAAAAATGTGATGTAGCTGTAAAAGATCTCAGACTATCAGACCATCTCTGTCAAATAACAACAGTTAAATCAGGCATCGAATCATTCCCTAAACTACAAGCCTACAAATGACATCTATCAGAAATCAAAATAAAAGATTTTTCAAAAGAACTAGAAAAACAAAGCTGGGACAGAGTGTATAAGGAAACCAATGTGAGTATGAAATTTCCTAAATTCTCCACTTGTTTAAATTGAACTTTGAAAAGGCATTTCCAAAAGTATACATGCCTGTATCATCGCAATGATCCAGATTTCTATCAATCATAGATACAAAAAGATCTATAGGAAGGTGCTTATTGCTGCAAAAAAGTCATTTAATGACAAAATAATATATAGTGCAGAGAATAAAAGCAAAGCAATCTGGGATGTTATAAAAAATGAAACGGGGGAAAGTAAACAAACGCAGAATAACATACTGGTAAGGGAGGGGGATACGGTAATAAACGATCCACAACACTTAGCCAACTATTTTTCAAGTGTTGCAGAGAAGTTGCAGCAAAAGTTCGTCAAAACAAATATAACACCTATAAATAATGTTGCACTCAATACAGTGATGTTACTTCTAACCACAGAGAATGAAGTCAATAAAACTGTTCAGAAACTAAAAAATAAAAAGTCAGTAGGCTTAGATGAAGTATCAATGTGTGTACTGAAACAGTGCATAGGGATTATACCAGGCCCCTTAACAAATATAATAAATGAATCCTTCACATCAAGGACATTTCCAGAGCAGTTAAAACAGGCAAGAGTTGTACTTTTGGTTAAGAAAGGTAATGGAGAAGACATAGAAAATTATCGGTCCAATTCCCTGCTGTCAGAATTCTCAAAAATAATAGAAGCAATTATGAAATTATTTTAAATTGGTCTAAACTTGTAAATACTTTGAAAGTCATATATCCTTGCAAAAAGATATTTATGGATGAATAAAGCGACTACTACTACCACTACTACTACTGGGATAGTTCATTTTGTGTATAATACACAGAATACTAGCGAAAGAGAACCGCCGTAACAACAGATATGCATTAGTGCGTATAAAAAACTATCCCAATGGTCCAAAGGATCTAAACGAGTGTGAGGAAGTTCTATACAGAATGAAAAGCGTGTCTATAAAAGAAGTATGTGAAAATCAGCAATAGAAGATTCGACAGAAAACTTTGCATTCTGAGATGTGTTAGTACTGTATGACAAACAGCTTTATCAGAAATCTTGTAAAGCAGCGAAGCAAGGAAAACTGCCTGTAGTAACTCACTTTAACTCTTTCCAACTTTTTATAAGGTAGTTCTATAAAGGAGCATATTAATTTGTCTGGAACGCAACCGCACCCGAAGGATATATTGAACAGCTGATCGAGTGCAGCAGTAATGTGTGGCGTACTGATTTTCATAAGATTGCTTCATCATAGGAATGGAAGTATTTAGGTCGAATCTTAAGTTTTTTAATTTAGTCTTCTTGTTGCTTGTTCCATGGAACTTCAATATAGAAAAGTAATATATATCTCTAACTGTTCCTGTGAACACATTTGCCTTGGGATATCTTGCAGTCACTTTGGAATCTTCTTTGTTTCAGTATCGAGCTGCACCGGAGGATCACTCCAACCAAAACTCTTAACATCCAGAAACCGGGCTGGCGGGGTACAACGATCTTTTAGTTTGGACTGCCCATATGTCCGACATGCAGGCGGGTGAGGACGGCGGCTCGTTCTGGGAGCCGGGCAACTACAGCAGCACAACGCAGCGCATCGCGGACGGTCGCCGACTGTGTAAGGACCTGGTGGCTCTCGTTAAGGAGAGGGCAGACATTGAGAAAGCCTACGCCAAGGACCTGCAGGGCTGGGCCAAGAAGTGGAGTGATCTCGTCGATAAAGGGCCTGAGTATGGGACGACAGAGGCACTATGGAAAGGCATTCTGATCGAAGCGGAAAAACTGGGTGACTTGCACATGAAAATCAAAGACAAGCTCTGTAATGAGGTAGTAAAGGAGGTAAAAAATTGGAAAAAGGAGTCGTATCACAAGTCTATGATGCAAATAAAGGAAAAGAAAGAAATGGAAGATGCTTTTAAAAACGCCCAGAAGCCCTGGGAGAAATTATTTTACAAAGTGGATATAGCTAAAGTCGACTATCATATAGCATTCAGAACCGAACGCTCTGTTTTTAACCAGCTGAGAAATGCTTTTGCTGATACTGACTTGTCGCTGAGTCAGGTGAGAAAGATACAGGATCGCTCAATACAGTCAAGAGAGAACTTACGTAAAACAAAAGGAAAATATGAAGCAGCTCTTCGTGATTTACACTTGTATAATCCCAAATACATTGAAGATATGACAGCTGTTTTTGAAAAATGCCAAGAAATGGAGGGAGAGAGGTTGAAGTTCTTCAAAAAAATAATGTTTTCCGTTCACAAATGTTTGGATTTATCTCAAGATCCTACTTTCCTGCAGATATATGCAGAATTTTATGAGGCAGTTGATAACGCTAATCCCGAGAGAGACTTACAGTGGTGGTCAAAAAACCGTGGAACTCACATGGCTATGAAGTGGCCAACTTTTGAGGAATACCAAGAAAATTGGAGGGAAATCGTAAAACGCAAATCAAAGACGGAGGTAGCTCCTGGAACTACTCTTACAAACTGGAGAGCTGTTGCAGAAGATGCTTACGAATCCACTACACGTAGCAACAAAAACGAGATGTCTGCACAAGACCAGACTGATAACAACGACCAAAATACTCCCATAGCAAAGGGAAACATTAAAAAGGCTACTTGTGGCTTTATGAAAGAAACGATAATAAGTACAAATCCATTTGAGGATGATGAAAGTGATAACGACACTAGTGTAACATATATTGACTGTGGAGAGTATGGAATTCCCGTGAGAGCACTTTATGACTATGAAGCGACAGAAACAGATGAACTAAATCTTAAAGAAGGAGACATATTTGAGAAGCTTGAGGATCAAGATGCGCAAGGATGGTGCAAGGGGCGCAAAGATGGACGTATTGGGCTGTATCCTGCAAATTATGTAGAACTCGTGGAACACGTGGAACAAGAGGAACACGTGGAACAATAGGCACAGTCATGAATCTGTAACCAGCTCGCTCATCTTCTTCCAGTTTTTGTATCATGAGCTGGTGCCATCATTTTTCGTCTCTCCACACCTTCAGAAGATCCAATTAGAAATGAAACAAAAAATTCTCTTGTTGTCTTGTGACTAAAAAGTCAGCGAGGTGGTGTAATTTTTTTCTTGTTTTAGAAGGCATGAAACCATTTTTTTAAAATCCTAACTGGGAACATAAAGACTGACGTGAGTGTTAAAATGATTGGATAGCCGCCAGTAATTTCGTGGCTATTATTGACGATATGTTTGTTGTGTATGAGCAGGAAGTGTTATCAGTATTAGAACACAGTTGTGTATTCTGCCAAAGACAGTTGACCAGTGCCTTATATGTTCGGACAAATTGCTTTCAGTGTTTCTACTGTATTGCTTAGTTCATGATTTGTATTTTACTCGTATCATACTGTGATATATGACTATTTGTATTAATGTTATTTTCTGTTTTATTAATAAAATGAGGTTACAAAACTTCTGTGCATGAGGCACTACTGACTCTTGTTGAGCAACGAATAGTTCAAGAATAACATCCAAGTTATGATGGTAAGTTTGCACAGTACAACGATGCAAATGGTTGCTCTACCAAAGGAAAGTCAGTCATAGAGCAATATTAACTGATTCATGCAAACAATAGAGGAACAGGGCCGCCACAAGCATCATATTCGCCTGAAATGAAAAGGTAGATTGAATTTTCTAACATAAGAAATTACACAGCATCAATAGTGAATAACACTTAACGCAAAATTTATATGAAAATCGTGGAGCGAGGACTGTAGTGGTTATAGTTAAGGAAATAATTACAGTTATCTCGCACATAACTCCACTACAAGAATTCGCTCAACTTAGACTATTAAACTGAGTAATTACTCGACTTAGACAATACAAGAGGAAAAAGCCGAAAGAACATTAACTGCACGCCAGAGTTCTATGTTCCACACAAACTCGTATTACTGTTAACCGAAGCTCCATGTTGTCGAACCTGAAATCTAAGCATCCTCCCCTCGTTCCTGACTCAGATCTTCGCACTGCACGCTGTTCTGGCCTAAGCTAACTCGATGGTTAGGACTGCAAGTGACGCGATCTCTCGCTTTCTTCCCAAGTAGCATATGCAGACTGGCTGCTACCCCAGTAGGTCTTCGCAGACCGTGGGCGCTGACTGTCGAAGTCTGTTCCATAGCCTGGTGAAAGGTGGAAGACTTCGCGGAACCCCAAATCGGAAAGCCCAAGACTTCTTTCTATGGCATCTGGAATCAGAATTGAATTCTTCCTTCATCAGAATCAGGATGAATGTGCTTCGTTCTGCGTAGCTCGACACCTGAGCTCAGTAGCGTGTGACCCCTCCGCATCCATAACCAGTCATGAGGTGGACACGAGACGCTGCTCCCAATCAAAATAACTTACAATAATATTTAATTTCCACCAGTGAAATGAGCACAGTAGTGTCAGTCGATCGCACCCCTGTCTGAAGCAGATGCGAGCCCAAACTCCCTCCTCCAGCTGCTACCACAGACGTGCCTTACCCACAAGAATGCAAGTCAAATGCCAAACATGTAACTTTAACTTTCCTCGGTTTTCACGAGACCATGGAAAAGACGTTACCTGTAGTGAAATACTCTGTTGCCACATTGCTAAGGATCATAATTTTATCGAGCAAAATTCGTGGCGTTCCTTCAGCCAGCTGAGTGCCACTAGAGCCTCAGTTTTATTACCCTGTGCATTTTCTGTTTCTAAAGAAAAGGCGTTTTCAAACAGTCTGACAGCTATTACGGCATTCAACTTTCGTCAGCTCCCTCTGAATAACTACCGACACACCCAGAAAAGATCATACATATACACTTTCTCTCCTATGACGCACACACACACACACACTCACACACACACACACACACACACAAACGCGCTCGCGAGCGCGCAAGCACACACACGCACGTACGCACGCGGATATAAAAAGAATACAAATGAACAGATATTAGTTTTCAGCATATACTTCGTTGGGTTGGGAACGTGTACGTAAACAAATCAAACGGGAAGAGACAAAGTGAACACACAGTAGTTAAGACTTCGAGTCACAGTTTTCTGTAAAATATCTACAACCAGTGTCAGAGGAATAATATTGCTCCACAACAATTAGCTTAAAGAACACGAAAATTGTGCAGAAAAAAGTTTGTAACAAGAAAATG
Organism: Schistocerca nitens; assembly: GCF_023898315.1. Taxonomy (NCBI): domain Eukaryota; kingdom Metazoa; phylum Arthropoda; class Insecta; order Orthoptera; family Acrididae; genus Schistocerca; species Schistocerca nitens. The sequence continues at coordinate 359,472,400 of NC_064616.1, read as the reverse complement.
TGCTTGTTTTTCGTAAGTGAAGTAACAGTTTGACCTCCAGCATGTGACCAGATGAGAGGAAATGCAGATGCCAGCGAAAACCAAGAATAACTGTAAGTAATAATTTATTTACATAAAAAAGACATGAACTGGTTTATAATTTACAGATATCGCAAGTGAAAACAAAACTGTATCTTTCTAGATTCCACTGAAGGTGCCTTAAAGTAAAGAGCGAAATGCGTCAGGAAGAAATAAAATACAGTATAGCAAGAGAAGCCGGTTTTTAATTACGAAACAAACATAGCCGTTCTGAGGATATTTATTTGAAAAAAGACAGTGAAAGCTAAATTACGTGTGATACTGTTTCAAGCGAGGGCCCATCTGAGAGGGTTCCTGTCACTCACATTGCAATTTTCCTCTTAAGGATTGGAGAAATTCATGCATACATCCATGCATGCATATCCGTAGGAACATTGGATCGTACTTCTTCCTATTTGTCAGCCAATGACCTGCGACTAAAAATAAATTGTCACCCCTGTACGATTATAGCATAATGTTTAAGAGTGCATGAAGTAGACACATGGTCGACGGGGTATGCAAGTTTGGCTCTGGCCATTAGCCATACACTGACAGCTGAAGCGGTTAAGACGACTGCTCGCTTAAAGCAAGAAATCCGGGTTCGAGTTCCTGTCCGGCACAAATGTTCACTGTTGACATTCCATTATACAGCTGGACCTGGTTCAAATTCGCAACTGCGAAAGCATTTCATGCCTTTCATAACGGCTGCAGTCACTGCAGTGCCTGTTCCTTTGGACATGCGTGCATGTCGTAAGAAACATAGCCTCACACTTATTTACAACACAGACATTGAACTTTGTAACCTCCCCCTCACTAATCGACCTCAATGACAGTGAAAAATTAAACCGCGTGTACCTAATGGAAATTTGGGAAAAGCAATCGTCACCGAAGTTAATGTGTCGGTAAAGACGGAGGAAAGGATTACATCTAAATTAAAGGAAAAATGCAAATGAAATTGGTGGAAATTAATTTTGAAAAGGGGTAAAGTTAATAAAGAAAGTAAGTGTGCGGTCGTTACGTTAACAATTAACTGGCGTTAATTAGATATATGAGATTTGGGGAAAATTACGGTCGCCAGTCCTATGGACAACTACTATAATAACTGGAAACGAAAGATTATTGCACATATAATTAGCACTAAAAGCATGGCAACTGAAGGTTGACATATGTTGTGTGAAAACTGAATGTTTGTCAGAAGAAATAAATTTCGCTACACTCTGACTTAATTTAGCAAAAGAATTAATAAAACTGGAAAACTGAAAGTTAATTTAGTGATTGAAATTAATAGTGAACTTTGATTCTGAAGCACTACGAAATTCAATAAAATAAGGTTAGCCTTGGGCCACCTCAACAATCATTTCAAAAGCTACTTGAATCTACGCACTTTAGAAATAAGAGGTTTAACTTTGAACTTGAATTACATGATTCAACAATTAACAATAGTAAAATTTTGTACGTACCAAGCTGAGCTGCAGTCACAGTTGAGCTAAAATATGGTAACATAACTCGTACTCTTAATTTCTGCTTGTGTAATCTAAATATTGTAGCCAGCTATGAATACTTTAACTGAACTTTGAAGTTAAAGCAGTGAAATGGAATATTACTTTAATGCTGGCGTATGAATTTTAACGACACTCGGGTTCATTCCAGGAAAGGAAGGGACCCTGCTAGGTAATGCAATTGGGACAATGAGCAAAAAAGGTTCATGCTAAGTTGTATTTTTGTGATGCAACAGTTTGAAAAGCTGAGGTCTGCCATACAGTTCTAAAACTTTACGTGCTTTTATTCTTCCTTGTTGGTTGATTGAAGGTTTGCAGTCGTCGATCGGGGAGGTGGCGACAGTCACTCATTGTCGGCCGTCGCTGTTGTAGAAGCTGGATGTTGGCGCGCCTTCTTCTCGACACGGTCACCAGGCGAAACGGGCTCTTGATGTGTGCCAGCTAATGCTTCCCGTCCGCGACACCGTGTCAGAAACTGTCACAGCAAGTCGAGCGCAATTACATGTTGCCAAACCCCGAAAGCGCGGCAACTCGCGGGAGCGTCACACAACACACCTGCTTCACCGCCCTACTCCAACCTGACCCTGCTCTGCCCGCGCTCCACGCGGCAGAGTTAACACTACCAAAGATCCTAAACACTTTGGTTCTCCACACGACCTATCGATGTAGTCGTTCGATAGCATAGTTCTCCCTAGGCCTGACCCAGCGTAAAAATACAAATAATATTTGCAATACAAACCAATTATACATCGACATATATATAGTAGAACAATTACAATATATAAAGACACAGAAATGTCATATCTTCAGGTAACAAAATAAGGAAGAAAAAATTATAGTACAATAGATAGAAATAGGAGGATATGCATTTCCGGCGTTACACGTGCCCCACATTGTCTGAGGATGTTCGTGTAACCTAAACAGACTCAGAAAATGTCCCAAAAAGGAAAGAAAAGCAGCGGAAATGCATATGTTCAAAATATCCAGAAAATTTAGCATTAGGCTAATTAACCATAAACCAATTTTTAGACCATTATAATTGAGTGGAGACACTCCTAACCTTATTCCATTCTGTCATCTTACACAAAAGAAAACAGGTTGACAACATATTAGAATTCATAGAAAACATAGAAAATGGTTCTGCTATTCTAAATCAGCAAAATTCCTAAGAGTATCAAGAAATGGAATACTATTACAAAATTAACGAGAGTACATGGTCATAAAAAACAGGTATATCAAATTATGCAAATTAATAATTAACTACATAGAATACACATTTGTATATAACCTTTTCATAATTAATATTCTCGTCATGAGAGTCCACTTAACGCTAAACAAGAAAATAACATACAGGAGATCAAAAAAAAATATTAACAGTAGAGTTCTTTTACATCAGCTGTCCGGGAAGAAAAACAACTCCGCCTTCCGCACCCGCAAGTACAAAGAATGCCGACAGCGGCACAAGAGCCGACAGCGGCTCCGCCTCGCTAGTATTGTTTCGCCCGCTAGTGCGGCACGCTTGATCTCACTCGCCTGTGTAACGGCATTTCCAGAAGTCCGTTTCACTGAATTCTTTCGGAAAAACTCACTCCCGAGTGATCTCAAGGAGTCCATTAACACTATCATAGTGGATGACTCAGCACTGTCCATCATCACACGCATGTACTAGCCTGAAACTTAAAACAGCGTCTAAGTACATCGGCAATGACTAGTAAATCACATATTTATGAAATCTTACAGCTAGTTACAAAATCATATTTACATTCCTTAATCTACCGCGACTCAGCTGGAAACTTAAACTAGCAGCTTGGATTTTTCAATTGATTAATAATCAGTTACTCTTAAATCATTTAGCCAAAATTAATTACTTATTAATTACAACTTCTTTAATGTCCTTTTGGTCAGGCAAAAGCATGGCAATCTAGCAAATCGTTAAATCTTACGCTCTATATTTACATACTGTACAAATTACCCATTCCGTGGTATTAATCAATCCTAGGGTGGTACAATTTCAAGTCTACAATATTCCGTATACCTAAGAGTTTTCCAGAGCTTGGATACTCTAAGCAGTAAGCATTTGTGTGAGGTATACCAATGACTTTATATGGTCCATTATAAACAAACTTAAATTTAGAGATTTCACTGTGTATCTCGCTCGATTTCTCATGAGCTTTTACAAGTACTAAGTCTCTGATTGCAAACTTAGCAAGACGCGCTTTAGCGTCATGACGACGTATGCGAGCATCGGCTTTTAGCTTCATTATTTCTCGCAAACGATCTTTTTTGACACCAATACTAATGTCAATCCGTTGAGGGAACTTGATTATCTCTTCCACAAGTCCCGGTTTGTCTGAAAACACACTCTTATTCCTCATTATTACTTCATACAGGCCTCGTCTTTGTTCGTGTGTTATGTTTGACACACCATCTACAATACTTTCCAATTCACTTTCTACACTATTGTCCATGCCGAGATTCCTCACGTTACACTAGTTCAAATTCATACCTACGTCAATAGCATCCGACCAGTTAACAATGTGTATAGGCTGGTATTTGCCTATTCACACCGTCTCCTACCTCGTCAAAACTAACTACTATTGTTTTATCTTGTGACGTACATGTCAAAGTTTTGCTTTCGCAATTAATCACTGCACAGTACTTTAATAGCCAATCTAACCCGATAATTACTTCCGTAGTTAAGTCTGGCACAACTAAAAACTCTTGTTCAAATCGTGCCCCACATATCTCGAAGTTGACAAAAATCTGTTTCGTGACCTGTTTACTGGCCTTCCCAGTAGCACCGATAATTTTGACTCCTGTTACTGGCATAACTACGATTGCAGGTCTGTCTTTCAGTAACTGAAATATATTCCCAGATACAGCACTCAGTTCTGCACCGGTGTCAATCAACACGTTTAGTTGTAGGCAGTGCATATTAATAGACACTACTATCTGTCTACACTTATCCTCGACTGTTTCTTTATTTTCCCACAATAAATCCTCGTCTATATCCAGGTCATTCCAGAAAAAACCATCCGGCTTTGATCTTAAATCCGGCTTATCTGGCGGCTTTTTCAGTCTCTTTTCAGATACAGTTTTAATTTCAACACGCTTGTCTTGAGGCTTAGTCTGTAGCTTCGCCTCCAATACCGAAACCTTTTTCTGTGACTCGTCAACTAGTGAGTGTTGCTTTGCTATCAATTCACTAATTGTCACCTTCGTTGATTCCTCTTTGGTCAGATTGATCTCATCTGCCAATCTACCTGGAGGAATGTGCCCAGTAGTATCTGCAATTACTTCCTCTGGATCTGCGCAACCCACACTGCTACCGTCCGACCGTATAACGTCAGCTCTAACCTCATACACGCTGTAATCTACGTGCTTTTCTACCAGTCGTGTCCGGCTATCACTAAAATTCTCGTAATCTTTCTTCTTAATACTTCCGCAATGTTTAAACTGGAGTTTTGCGTTGGATGGGTCGGCTACTTCTACCACTATTACTTTCAGCAAGGTCTGCCGGTTAGTGTCAGAACTTTCCGTTACTACTTCATCATCCAACTCCTGCGGGACGAAACACGACGAATCTTGCTCGTGCTCCCCATTAACATCAAGTAATTCTGGTAAAGTCTGCCGGTTAGGACCAGAATTTTCTATCACTTCACAAAAACTATCTTCCTGCGGGACGAGACGCGGCAAATCCTGCCCGCGCTCCCCATAAACACTTCTTCCGTACAGGCGCCTATAATCTCTTAGTTCGTCGTATAAGCGACCGAACTGCCTTAACCAGACCTCATCCCTCTCCGCATCCCCTCGCTCGATGACGGACGTGTTATCCGACATCTGATCTTCTCTCAACACTTGCGAATCATTCTTAAACTCAATCTCCAGTTTCGCTGTGGGTGTTACAGCAGCCACTTTGTAATCGATTTCCGGAACACTACTTAAATTGTTCTCACTGACAGTGAATGTATTTTCTACTGCCGTGTCTGCAGCTGATCTGCTACTCGTGGGCGCACTCCTTTCTCCTAACACTGGCACACTCTCCCGCCGTTGATTATTCCACACGGAATTTTCATAACGACGACACCTGGGTTTTCTCCTGTTATTGGGCCGCCAAAATTTCTCCACGCCCGGTCACCCCTCACCGGCTCGGCTAATGGTTTCCCTGTCTCGTCCTAGCAGATCTGCTCCCCGGATGCTGCTGACGCGGCTTATCACACCCTCTGACGTTATTACTATTCTGTGAAGCCCGTATCACGTTAGTATGATACTGGTTTCCGTCATTCCTGTTATTATTTGCATTGTACCTATTGTTATTACGGTCCGAATCATTATTGTTATTGCTGCCATGGTTGCGGTATGCATTACTCCCATGGTTATCGTTGTTGTGGTTGTTGTGGTACCCGTTGTTGTTACCACGGCCTGTACCACTGTCGCGATTATTGTGCCAATTGTCCTCGTCCTCAACTCTTTCCAAGAAATCATTGATTGTCTTGTTATTGCTTCCTACGTAGCGTTTTGTATCATCTGAAAGCTTCTTGTAGAGTTCCCAGACTATTTCGGATTCCGTGCGACGATCACGCAAATATTCCAACTAGCGGATCCAGCCCTCGCAAAACTCCTTCATCGAGCCACGCGAATTTGCATCGAAAGGCCTCAATACGACATATCCGCGCCAGACACTTTGTTGTTTTTGCTCTGACCAGTATTCAGCCAGAAACAAATTTTTAAACTCGTCAAAAGTCAAGTTCGTGATGTTGAGGTTTAAGCCCCAACGCTTGGCATCACCAGCCAACACGTCAATAACCGCATTAATTTTTCTCTCATTAGTCCATGATCTGGGTAAAACTCTTTCACAATTTTTAATGAAATCCGTCGCGTGCATACCGCCTTTTTTCAAAGTGTCGAACCGCTCCTCTTTCGTCAACAATTCCGAACTATGTGCACAGATTGGCACATAGCTCTGTTTTTCGTCAAGTTTCTTTTCTAATCCCGACACTCTCGTAATTACTTGGCAAGTGGTTGTCGCAAGCGTTTCCACTTCCCTCTTTTTCTCTTCGCAGGTATTAGCCTGCTTCCTCACTTTAGTATCTACTTCGGACACTAAATCCTTCAAAGTTTCTACCTTCTGTTGGTCCTCTTTTTTCACTAATTTAATTTGATCCGTCACCTTATTCTCGATGATCGGAGCAACTGCTTCTCCTACACTTTTCTCGATTCTTCTGATTTCGGAATCAAAACGATTATTTATGCTCGAAATTTCCGCCTGAACGCCTATCATTTCCTGTTTAAGATTACCGATTTCGGTATTAATTAAAACAATATCTTCTTTGATTTTATCAACTTTTGTGTTAACAACTCCAACATTGTTGTTAACAACATTAATGGCTTTGTTCTGATTGTCTAGCTTCCTGTCAATTTTTTCAGACTGAGCTTCTTGCTTGGCAGACTGAGCTTTAATTTCTGCCGATTGAGTTTCTATCTTGCTAGACTGAGCCTTGATTTCGTTAATCAAAACATTCAATAAATCAGTTAAATTCCCGGAAACCAGCGGTTTTACTTCCGTAGCGGGTGCCTCTTTAACTGTCCCCCCGTATTCGTCATCAAGGGGTTCAGATTTGATTTTCACTTCCGATTCCGAAACATTTTCTAAAGTTTGGAATTCCATTTCTGCTCTTCGTTGCGTTTCGGCGGTCGCGTCTTTCATGCTAGCCGCCTGCCCCTGAACAATGGGTTACCGCGTTGCGCGTTTCCGACTGTTCGACCGATTGTTCCGTATCCAAGTCTACCAAATTTTGGTAATTGTTGCCTTCACTCATTTTAATAATTTTCAATAGAAATGCCAAATCTCAAATCTAATTAGGATTCCTCCCTCTGCTTATTCTCGCTGACGTAACGACCTGTTCGTAACCAGTCCTTTGTTACAAGATTTGCACAATGCAAAATTCGTGTCCAGAACAACCTCAAATCCGAAGATTGTCCTGTCACCAGGTCGCCACGTGTAACCTCCCACTCACTTATCGACCTCAATGACAGAGAAAAATTAAACCGCGTGAACCTAATGGAAATTTGGGAAAAGCAATCGTCACCGAAGTTAATGTGTTGGTAAAGAGGGAGGAAAGGGTTACATCTCAATGAAAGGAAAAATGCAAATGAAATTGGTGGAAATTAATTTTGAAAAGGGGTAAAGTTAATAAAGAAAGTACGTGTGCGGTCGTTACGTTAACAATTAACTGGCGTTAATTAGATGTATGAGATTTGGGGAAAATTACGGTTGCCAGTCCTATAGACAACTACTATAATAACTGGAAATGAAACATTAATGCACATATTTTTAGCACTAAAAGCGTGGCAACTGAAGGTTGACACGTGTGTGAAAACTGAATGTTTGTCAGAAGTAATAAATTTCGCTACACTCTGACTTAATTTAGCAAAAGAATTAATAAAACCGGAAAACTGAAAGTTAATTCAGTGACGGAAATTAATAGTGAACTTTGTTTCTGAAGCACTATGAAATTCAATAAAATAAGGTTAGTCTTGGGATACCTCAACAATCATTTCAAAAGCTACTTGAATCTACGCACTTTAGAAATAAGAGGTTTAACTTTGAACTTGAATTACATGATTCAACAATTAACAATAGTAAAATTTAGTACGTACCAAGCTGAGCTGCAGTCACAGGTAAGCTAAAATATGGTAACAAAACTCGCACTCTTAATTTCTGCTTGTGTAATCTAAATATTGTAGCCAGCTATGAATACTCTAACTGAACTTTGAAAAAAAAAAGCGGTGAAATGGAATGATATTACTTTAATGCTGGCGTATGAATTTTAACGACACTCGGGTTCATACCAAGAAAGGAAGGGACCCTGCTAGGTAATGCAATTGGGACAATGAGCAAAAAAGGTTCATGCTAAGTTGCTGTATTTTTGTGATGCAACAGTTTGAAAAGCTGAGGTCTGCCATACCGTTCTAAAACTTTACGTGCTTTTAGTCTTCCTTGTTGGTTGATTGAAGGTTTGCAGTCGTCGATCGGGGAGGTGGCGACAGTCACTCATTGTCGGCCGTCGCTGTTGTAGAAGCTGGATGTTGGCGCGCCTTCTTCTCGACACGGTCACCAGGCGAAACGGGCTCTTGATGTGTGCCAGCTAATGCTTCCCGTCCGCGACACCGTGTCAGAAACTATCATAGCAAGTCGAGCGCAATTACATGCTGCCAAATATATATAAATAGTAGAACAATTACGATGAATAAAGACACAGAAATGTCATATCTTCAGGTAACAAAATAAGGAAGAAAAAATTTTAGTACAACAGATAGAAATAGGAGGATATGCAATTCCGGCGTTACAACTTCATGTATGCGTATGTTTACTTTGCTGAAGAAAACTATCTGATCAACAGTATCTGGACACCCTTATGCATGCTAATGCGAAATTGACCACTAGATGCCACAAGAGGTGGACCTGGCAATGTAAAAGAATGCCAGGAGTGTTGTGTTGTCAACCGAGAAGCGCTAACAGCAGAACGGACCGGCCAGGAGAGTTCAATGACTTCCAACATAGTCTAGTCAATGGATTTCACCTAAATAACAAATCCATCGGGTATATTTCAGCGCTTCTAAAGCTGCCCGGGTCGATTTTTGGTGATGTGACTGAAGTGGAAACGCGAAGGAACAAACACTACTAAACCAAGAACAGGCACATGTCGTTTACTGACGGACAGGGACCCTCCAGCACTGCGCCGGATAGTTGTAAATACTTGCATGATATCAGCGGAGGGAATCATTTTGGAGCTCGAAAGTGCTACCAGCAGTCCACATAGCAAAATGACTATACGTAGGGAGTGTAAAAGAATGTGGTACAGTGGTCGACCAGATCATCATAAGCCACACATTTTTGTAGTTAGTCCTAAGTATCACTTAAGATGGTGAAAGAGCGATACCACTGGACAATGGATGACTGGAAACGAGTGATTTTTAGTGATGAATCACGCCACATTCTGCTGCAATCCTGTTATCATGTGTATTGACAACAATGAAGTTTGGAGAAAAAAATGGTTCAAATGGCTCTGAGCACTATGGGACTTAACTTCTGAGGTCATCAGTCCCCTAGAACTACTTAAAGATAACTAACCTAAGGACATCACACACATCCATGCCCGAGGCAGGATTCGAACCTGCGACCGTAGTGGTCGCGCGGTTCCAGATAGTAGCGCCTAGAACCGCTCGGCCACCCCGGCAGGCGAAGTTTGGAGAAGGTGTTGTTATGTTGTGGTTGTGTTTCTCGTAGTTAGGGTGTGGTCTCCTTATTGTGCATAAGGAAACACTGAATGAGGAACTATAGCAATATATTCTGCAGCATTGTGTACCGTATATGGTAGAGGAACTATTTGTAGACGATGATTGTTTGGATCAGCACGATAACGCAGCATATCATAAAGCAGCAGTTGTGAGGCAATGATTTGTGGATAATATCATTCCTGAAACTGACTGGCCTACCCGGTCTGAACCCAATGGAACACCTTTGGAATGCAGTAGAACGTCGACGTCGCTCCAGACCCAAAAGTTTAACGTCAGTACTGTTTTTAGTTTCGGTACTTGAGAAAGAATAGGCTGTCATTCCTCCACAGACATTCAAACACCTCATTGAAAGTGTCTTTAGCAGAGTCCAATCCATCATAAAGGCGAATGGTGGACGCACACCATATCAATGTTCATTAACAGCTATCGTGATATTTTTGATCATATAGTGCAGGTATCAGAAGAGAGAGTACCAATTTTTCTGCGGACGTGTGGTCTACTTTACTTTACAAATAAATAATCCAATTTTGGAGTTGAACCCAGCATATTTGTGCAGAAACAGCCATTCACGCACTGTGTGACGTCACTTCCCCTCCAGATGTCGTTCAAAATGTGGTGGCGAAAAATATTTCCGCAAAAATGGCTACTTCATTTTTTTTTTTAGTTTAGAGTTAAAGGTTTCACTTCATTATCCGTAGGTATGAGTTAACGTGACCCTGCCTTGGTGGTTCGTCGATATAAAAAACTAGTGGTATCATAATCCTGCTTCTTGTTATACCCCCAAAATCATTTAACGTGATTACTCTTACAGCACTTCATAATGCGTCTCACGTATTCGATTGCCTTACGCGGGCCAACCACGTCACTTATTTGCATATTCACCTCTGTAACGGCTAGTGGAGGCACCATCCGAAACACGAATGCTATTGACAGATGCTCAGGAAACAAACTGTGCTAGATATGACTAATTATGATACAGATACACAGTTTATACGTTAATTAAGAAAACAAATAACTAAAGGAACTGCAAATATATCGTAGATTATTTTCCAAACTTACCGAAATTGTGAAGTCTCACAGACGAACTCTGGACCCGTTACCACCGTCCCCCACTCCTCCCAGACGATCTGGAACTTGGAAAAACGACAAGGCACCGACAGAGGACAGAATGATTGCTGAAATGTGGAAAATAGTTGCCTGCAGACTGGCTCAATTTCTTTGAGATATATTATAGGATATATGCTGCAGTCAGATACTGATGATGACGGTTGGTTTGAGGGGCGCTCAGCTGCGTGATCATCAGCGCCCGTACAAGGTCCCAATTTTTACACAGTCCAATTTTTACAATGTCCAACCGCGCCACTGTCACGTATGATGATAGAAACACCCAGTTCCCGGCACAAAAATCCCGAAGCCGTCTGGGAACCGAACCTGGGACCTCGTGATCCAGAGGCAGCAACGATAGCCACTAGACCACAAACTGCGGACGGTGCAATTAGAGAAGCCCCAAAGAATGGAAGTGAGTATTAATTCACCCACTTCAAAAGAAAGTTGGAAAATCATTCATCACCAATTACAGAGAAATTTTCATAGTTTCTTGCATTTGGTCGACTATAAAAGCCTCTCTAAAGCCACACTTAATGGGTTAAGAAAACAAACAGACCTCTTATTAGAGACTATCAGGGAGGAGTTCGGAAACAATCATACAGAAAAGAAATCTTAAGCCTTAAAACTATTCTCAATATTCACATCATTAAACAGACAGTAATTATATTTATTGCTTATTATTTCATAAATAGACGATCATGTTTATGATCTCTCTAAAGCCACACTTAATGGGTTAAGAAAACAAACAGACCTCTTAATTAGAGACTATCAGGGAGGAGTTCGAAAACAATCATACAGAAAAGAAATCTTAAGCCTTAAAACTATTCTCAATATTCACATCATTAAACAGACAGTAATTATATTTATTGCTTATTATTTCATAAATAGACGATCATGTTTATGATATTAGAGGAATCCCAGGAGCCAAAAAGACAAGAGGAATGATCAAAACTCCGACCAACACAGTATCAAAAGTTAAACCTTGGGGGAAACTTGTTAATCCGTTCAGTGTGGAAACAGGGATCAGATGGATTTACTATCGCCATAACTGTAGAGTTTAGATCTAGAAGAGTCATCAAGAAATGAGAAAATGAAAGAAATGCAATTAGTATTTGTTGAAGTCTGCACAATAAAATCCACCTTCACTGTCGAGAATTTTCCGGTGACACTGATGTTCTCTCCAGTAACAGACCAAAATAATTCCAATCTATAGAGAGACTCCACGAAATGGTGGCTAAAACTCGAATCTAATTTGTATACGAGAAATCTCACTACACGAAAGGAACTAGATCAACATAAAACAGTCTAGCTTTAACCATCAGATTCAGCAAAATTGCCCAAATAGAAATATTCTAATATCTAGGAAATGGTACCGAAGCGGTGGTGCTAAGTCGAGAAGCTAACGAAGAAATATTTGCAAAAGCAAAAAGAGCATACAAGCTCTCCTGGAAAGGATACAACAAAAAATCCATTTCACAAACGGTAAAAATACGATATTATAACACGGTTGTTTAAACAGACGCTCTTTACACACCTGACACCATGGTAACTGGTGGCAGATCAATCACTAAAATTACTGAAGAGGAAGGAAGCAATATTCTCAGAAAAATCTTAGGGCTGAATGCGAATATGTAATTTGACACAAAAAGAAATCACAGGCAAACGGTCAACTTGGAGACAATTGGGATTTCAATTTTATATTGACCTAAATAGAACGGACAACAACAGGCAAAGAAAATTCTAAACTTCGCACAACAACAACAGACTAACAGACGTTAATGAGGGCCAAAAAGAAAATCACGTAAATGAACAAAAATTTAAGGTCGAACAAAATTTAGAACACCAATTCACAAAGAAAGTTGCTGTGAAGCCTACATGACAAGATTCAGGATGGACAGAAGAACGTAAAAAAAAAAAAAAAAAAAAAACAGCACACACACACACACACACACACACACAGAGAGAGAGAGAGAGAGAGAGAGAGAGAGAGAGAGAGAAATGAGATACTACGAGGAAATGAACCAAAAACGCCCTCCTTAGTTGTGCACAACAAATTAACAAAAAGAACAATAATTACGAGAAATAGGATTTATCATATCCAATCGATATAGCACACTTCTTTCCATCCCTGAAAAACAGCAATGATGCTTTTGATGTACAGTCGGTAACAGAAGTTGCAAGAAGCCTCGCCTCATCCTTTTGCTGAACTGCAGAGTTTTTATGTCTGTTAGGGGAGCGTAACACGAAAGGAGACGAAGTGCTACCTACATATTGTCTACAAACATAAAGTCGAAAAACTATCCGGACACTATCAGACTGTTTAAGCAAATGTGGGAGACGATTCTGCTGTTGATTTATCTACAGTGTTCAATAAACTAACTGAAAAATGCTATTTAGTATGCATTGTATTAATACAAATGGATTACAACTTATCATGATAGCGTTACGAGAAAAGTCTCATTTAATAAAACAAAGCATCCCAAATTATCACGAATTACTAGGATAATACGCACTTTCGGTTTCGGAACTGTCTGTACGTTCAGTCCACAGTCATAATGAACTAGCGTTACAGGACTACAGAAGAAGGGTCCGCCTGCTTAGCTGAGTGGTAACGTGCTTGACTCCCACGCAAGCGAGCCCGAGTTCGATTTCCGGCCGGGTTGGAGATTTTCTTCGCTTAGGGACTGGGTGTTGTGTTGTCTTCATAACCATTTCATCCTCGTCACCGGCGCGCAAGGCGCCCAATGTGGTGTCGACTGAAATAAGACTTGCACTTGGAGGCTGAACTTACCCGGATGCGGCCTCCCGGCCAACGATGCCATACACTCAATCCAATTTTTACCATAGAAGTATGTAAACGTAGCAAAATACGGTTACCAAATAATTGAGTACTACAATTATGCCAATACAACTGACAGAAGTAGAAAAAGCAAGCACTAACAAGTGTGCAACTCAGCAAGTTTTACATCTTTAGGCCTAAATGGTAGAATATCAAGGAAGTGACGAAACTTAGGGAATAGAATTTGTCTTAAGATTTCTTTACTGATTGCCGATATGCCTGCTAATGGCTGTTTGAGGGTACAGTTCAAAATCTTGTCGCCAATGATATTATAACCGAAAACTAACGCACTTTTCCACTGGAAGGCCCGATACTTTATCGTTGAGCTAGCACACAAGTTTATTAAATAGCGCTCCCTTATTTTCCCATAATTAGCCAAGGCAGAGCATTCGCAACGTAAATGATGAAGTAAGTTGCAGTTTTCTTGGAACGAGCCTCCTGGATACAAAACCATAAAGTTGCTACCTCTGTGTCGTCCACTAAACGAGAATTATTCAGAATATTCAATCTAAATCACATGAAAATATCGCTTGAATTCACCAGGATAACTCTGAACCAAAGCAGGAAATAAATCGACGATCATATAGTTGAAAACGTATTCTACAATGCTGCTATTTCTCCATTAGATAAGCGACAGGCAGAATGCGGCATAATCTGGAGATGACTGGCACCGGGAAGGGCGCCTTACAAAGATGCGGTGTCGCCAGCTGCCACTACATTGACCGGGAGCAAAACACATAGCATAATTCAACGAGATTTATTCGCATTTCTGTATAATCTCTAGATACACCAACTACGCTCTAACGTCAGAAGTAAGCCGCTCGGAAAGTTATTGCGCCACTTCTCTTCTGTAGCTGTTGTAGGTATTTTTACTTTTCTACCTTAAGCAAACTGCAAACTAAAAATCTCATTCACTAGAAGTGACTCCCTCTTTCAGCTCTACTAGCTGCTGTTAACGTTATGATTAAATGACATTCATTTTAATATTATATACTTGAAAACAGTTTTTCTTATGAATGGTTGGATTGGATCCACATAGTAACAGAAATGAAAAGACAACAGAGCGCTGTCCGTGGATCTTTGCGTCTTGTAATCAAATTTCATGAGGTTCAAAAAACATACAGCCATAGTTTCAAATCACAAAAGCAAACCGTGTATGGCGATTTCTCGCAGTGACCGAAAAGTAGGACTTAAAAGCCGCGAAGATAATGAAAGAAATGAATCATTGTTGTGTAGCTTCGATTCCAGATTCTGATAACATGAAAGGAGAAGTAATCGTGATGAGAAAGTGAAAAAAGGAAAAAAATGTGCCGACAACAGTGTGTCAAATATGTGATTCTTAACCAGTAGCCGGCCGCGGTGGTCTTGCGGTTCTAGGCGCGCAGTCCGGAACCGTGCGACTGCTACGGTCGCAGGTTCGCATCCTGCCTCGGGCATGGATGTGTGTGATGTCCTTAGGTTAGTTAGGTTTAAGTAGTTCTAAGTTCTAGGGGACTGATAACCACAGCAGCTGAGTCCCATAGTGCTCAGAGCCACTTAACCAGTAACTCATACTACAAAAACAAAAAGAAAAAACCACGAAGTATCGTCCAAACGTAACGATTACACTTAAATGCTGGCGATGGTATGTCAATAACAGTGAAAAGCGACTGATGTATGAGCTTTACAATGTTCAAATAGCTTAAGACACAGAGGAACTAAAGTAACAAGGATAGGTTATTCTAGGTGAGTGTGGGACGGAATTGCTGTGCAAATTCTCGCAATTGGCCCATTTTGCACGTAGTTTATTTCTCGATTCTTTTACAAAAACGCATCCCCTAGGCTATCGCAACATTCGTATGTGAATTATCGAGGCGTACTTATTAAAACAGACGGTTATTTTAAATATAACGGCACTTGTGGCCAGAACTGACTCAGTGCACAACGATACTGCGCACGTCAACTTGCTGCTGAGGCAGTAAATTGTCGTCTCTTGCTTAAGGGGACCACACCCTGCCTATCTAACCCATGTTAATTTAGGCAAGTATAATTTAGGCAGACCCATTTCTGAAAAAAACTATTTGATGCAGGATCTTAATATTTTTACTGTATGTTACATGATGCTAACAGAGTCAACTGTACTAAAATCTACTTTATCCATTTTATAGTTTTTAAGAAATACTTTTTTAAATTTATTAACAAAAAATATTAAGTTTTTTCTGCAGAAAATATTTTTTGTGAACTTCCTAATGGGAGAATATTAATGAATGTAGTACCTTAGGTGGCTTTTTATGTTATGCAGAGTCTCTGAAAATTTCATTCATATATCTATGATAGTTTATGATATAAACATGTACTGAAAATTTTAGTTTGCGAGAAACTGACTTTCAAGAAAAAACTTTTGAAATTTATTACTTACAGTTCATTAAAACTGTCCTACTGCATATGATGGCCCTTCTTTGGCCTCTAGCAGGTGTTCCAGCTTCTTTTTCACCATATGGATGTTTGTCTTGATTTCTTGGCCATATTAGATGCAGGCCTGTCTGCATCGGCTATCCCCATCTTATCGCAATGTTGCAGCTTAGTGATCGTATTTTCACCAGGATTGATTCCCAGCTTTTTCAGTACCCAACACTTTCCAATATTATCACAACTGAATGTAATAACAGCATCATGAACTCCTAGTTTCATTGTATGCATGCCTACAAATATAGTTTTAGGGAGGCGGTTCCAAATTATGCTGTTGAAACATTCATTTGGATTCTGTGCAGCCCATGCAGACATTTCCTTAGAAGGTCAGGATGAGCCAAGTCTCTAAAAAAAGGTTTAATTGCTGTAATAACAGCAGCAGGAAGAGAATGCAGGTGAGAGTAAGATTCAGCAGTTGCCTGAGCCCTAATGTATTTGCAGTACGAATTTTCTCCTGATGGACACAATCCATGACATGGCTTATCTTCAGTAGAGGACTTCTCGAAGACTATGGCCCAAACATCTCTCTTCATTGCCTCCAGATTTTCTTTATTTCTCCTAATTGCCTGCCCATAGTACATCTCCAAGTTTTCTATTTCAGTTTTAGTTAACCGACCCTGTCCATTCAACAACTTTCCATCTTCTAATTCTTTTTTTCCTCTCATATCAACAGTTAGTTTTCTCAGCCATGTTCCCAAAATTTTGAACATGGCCTACACATTCTATTTTGCTAATAATGGCATATCTATATGGCTTAGAGTTCACCACATTGTTGTATGCCTTACTGTCACCATCGCCCAAATATTTGGTGTACCGTACACCTCTTGTTTCTGCAGAGCGATGAAATATTTGTTGTGCTCCATGAACTTCCATATCACCACTTGTTCCTCTAAAATTAACCACACAGTTGTGTTCTTTATGTTCATCGACTTTACATCATTTGCAATATTTAGACGTTATCTCCACATCTAACACTTTGCCAGTGTCTACAATCGTGCCAGTCACTACTCCATTCAGAGAAGTATGTCCTCTTTTCTGCCAACTTCAATCAAGTGCAACTGCAATATCCGGACATCCATCATTTTCTTCCACTGCTTCCCTAGCAGCCAGTTTCATGCTTTCCTCACTGACCTTACATACAGCTTTCTCTAATATTGCAGTCAGTTTTTCAAATTTATTTGTTGTTTGATGTAAGTTCATCACTGAACAAAATGTTCTCCCTGCTGCCATGCCCTTGCCAATGGATCGTAAGGCATAAACTAATCTAGTATTGATTTCATAAGGGTCACTTGCATCTGGTTTTGAAGAACTCATAAATGAAATCACAGCTGAGCATTTAGTGCAAATTAAATCCAAAGCAATTGCTAGGCCTTTTCTACCGCTGGCACTCTCACAAATTTTCACACTCTATGACTCACCACACTGTACACATTGTACAAATTTAGAAATTACCTCTGATAATATTCTGAAATTTATAATAGTGTTACTGCACCCCTTGTCACTTACAGTAAGTTCGTTGTAACTCTCTTGAAATGGTGAGAGCTTCTCTGAGTATGCACTTGTTGGAGAATTACAATTAGAAACATCGTTGCCAGGCGACATAACCTCTTGTACAGAAAGCTTTCTAAACTTGTTTCCTCTAAATTGTCGTTTCTTGAAAATGTCTTTACGTTTCGTCATCTTCAATAAACACAACAAAATACACGTAAACAAGCACTGCAGACGTAAGCGTAACAACTACTCGCAATCACACTTGAACAAAACTAGCCGCGTGTATGAAGTCGTGTTGTTTACGAACAGCAGAAACAAAAGAATACCGACCGTTGCATTCCAAGGATAGCTAACACACTCGGGAGAAAAAAAATCCCTAACGTGCAATGTAGGGGATATAAAGATCTAAAAGGTATGCAGAAAAGTGGGTGACAGAAAAGTGGGCGTGACACATAAACACACGTGGAAGGAAAATGCTCTTTAAATGCTCGAAAAAAATATTTTTCAGCAAAATCCTTTTCAGAGTACTTAAATAAAACCTTAATCTATCGAAATATGATGAAAACCGAAAATCGATTTTTTTCGACCTGAACCACGGTGTGGTCCCCGTAACTAAGAAGTTGAGGATCACAGGGTAACACTGGAAGGGCAAATTGGCATGGGGACTAGACACCTCACTCCTTATATCGTAGTTGAATAAGGAAAAACTTAAGCATTGGTAAGGCAACTAATTTCGGTGAAATGAGGTTCATGAAATTAATTAAACATTTCGAGAAGGAATCTAAATCATTTCTTCTGTAAGTGTTTCAGTTTTATGGGCCCTACGCAGCTAACAAACGCCAAACACAGGTAATTCAAGATCTCTTCGACTCGTTTTAAACTCTTTGGGAACTCGAGCTGGGAGTGGGGAGTGTCTGCTACCCGATACTGTTGTCATAGCAGTCCTGGTGCGATGCAGTCCCCAACTAGCGTCCTACAGGTTCATCGAAAACCACAGAAATCATGTAGTTTCAGGAAGAGCATCAAAAAGAAAGAATAAAAAAATCCGCAAATTGCAGTAAATATAACACGTCAGTTTCCATGGGATCAGTACGGCTTAATCTTACTTTAACAAGCTTAGTTACATCATAGTGGGTTTGAGGAATGCACGACGTAGTGATTAATTCCGATAGTAATTAGTATCTCAAGATCGAAATTTGGGGCCCGTAGGAAATGGCCGAATATGGTTCTGGTGCGAAAATACTGCAAGAACTCCATACTCCATGTGCAGACATGGAGTTACATCAGTAGTTACAAGGAACTGTAACTTACAAGGAGGAGCCGAGGTCGCTCTTTGACACAGTCGAAACATTGCCTTGTGAAACAGGACAAAAATAAATGGACACTTATTTTGTCTTATGTGTGAACACTCACCAGTCTCTTAGGAAGTATCAGTGAAAGATTTCACAACTGGATCAGTTCGCACACATGGTGTTATAGCAACCTAGTTGGTTGCGAAGTGGCTAATAGCACAGGTGGTCCGCGTTCAAGTCCAATCTTACGACATTTTTTTCCGTTTGTTTCCTTACAAGTCTGTGAGATCAATCACTGTATTTTTGCGAACAGAGAATATGATGGAATTATTTACAGAATTAATAATCATTTCAAATATTATTAAAATCAGACTCTATCATCAAAAATCTTATTTAACTTTACGTTACTAACAGTAATTTGAAAGTGAAACATACCAATTTTAGTACTTTCATAAAAATGTTCAAAACGAGAAAAATCGAAGTACTACCAGCAACAGGCGAAGGCTCACATGCCACAGCCACATCCTTTAATGTCATTATCAGTAAGAAAAGCAACTTCGTTAACTTTCTAAATGCCTCTCCATCTGTCGATAACTGCGCGGCAAACCAAGCATATGAATTCATTTTCTTGAAAGATGGAGCCTGCAATAGAGTATGGATCCAGTTATACTCGTATATTTTGTTAAGTTCATCGCATGTACTTGTGGTTCCCATTCCCTGTGCTATGAGAACAGGGCATCTGTGCAACGATCGAATTTTTCACCAGTCAGTAAAAGCATACGTCACAGAATTGACGGAACGGCGTACACTTTGGCAGAATTTCGTCAATATTTCGATTTCATCTGCAACAATATGATCGTACGATGAGAGGCAGCTTTCTACACCTCACGAGTCAATAATGTACAGAAACGACTCCATTTTAGGCTTCCGTACCTCAGTCGTTAAAATCGTAATCCTTCAGCGGGTCAATTTGTTATCTGTTTCGCTTTCCTCTGTGAAGATCCCTTTTGTCAGTAACGGGTAGAAGTAACAAGTTGAAAGTTATGTCGAGTACTAAGGTCTACAGTCAGTTGGCGATATAGGTAATTCAAGCTTATAAGGTAATGCTATCAAAAGATACGGTGATAAAGGTGAAATAGTTTGATACTCGCAAATTCATTCATCTAACCCTATAGGAAATTATCTACCTACATGTTGGACGTGGTGTTCTAACGTTACAGTGCATGTCTGTCAACAGGGAGATTGCGGGATTGAATCTCGGTGAGACAACGGATTTTTCAGTCTTCGTTTTAACCGCGCTTTCCCTTCACAATGATGTAAGATGTCGTTCGGATTCCATGTTAAATTGTAGGTTCCTTTTCTCCAGTTGGATAACTAGGGTAGTTCATAGATATGCAAATCGCCTGAGTGGCGTCCAACAGAAAGACTTGCACAAGGCAATGTAGCCACACGAAATTATCTCTTTTATTTGTATACATAATTAATCCTCTACAGAACCTTCAGAGTGTGGGCACTCCTCGCACTTATCTGGTTCTTTAGGTAGGATTGCACAACTTTGTCCAAAAGTTGACGATAGATTTCATTGTTTCAATTGGCCGACAGCTATTTTTGCAACTTTCTCACCGAAAAAAATAGCATTCTCTTACTAGAGAGGTGACACATTGTCAGATTCATACTTATAACTAAATCACGGTTGAATTAAGTTATTATAGTGGAGTTTTGAAGTTGAAAGAATGTTGCTGTTCGCAATAATTCAATGAACGTAAACTTGTCATTGGTGCAGATGTACTGGGTGACATGACGGGTGACATGACGCTGCCGAATTCTGTTTCCTCTTGAATAATTCTCACCACGTGTTTGAGGCTTTGAATTCAAAATTTCCAACAGCAATGAGGCTGCTGCACCCATTGCTCACTGCCACAATGATCGTGTATTAACCGCATGTCCATTGTGTCTAGCCCCTATCGAACACACACACTAAATCGATCATTTTATATTTATCTCGAGTCGATCCTCCGCTTGTCCGTTTTATCTTCCATCATGATCGCTATTTTGTACTTGAGAGCTTGTGCGCTCGTCCACGGCCCAGTACGGATAAAGTCTTTCCGAAAAACGATTACTGACGGTGTATGTTTGTCTCGAAGAAGTCAGTGGCAAATTTGGGCCTCGAGTCCAGCAAGATGTAAACCAGCCAATGGAATGGCATCATCGTGTGTACACAACAGTTAATAAATCTGGGAAGATCAGAAAAGATACTTACCAGTTTTTGGACAAAGTTCTGTGACCTTACATAAAAACAGAGCCGTTTCCGAACATTATTGACTCAGGGGATGGGCAAAGTCTACCCTTTTTTATGTGGTGTCATTGTTGTCAATTATCATGGAATATCTATGTGTTTATTAAAAGTAATTCCGCCGAAGTATATGACATTTTGTTGACCCCACAATGTATACCTTTACTGACTGGTGATGGATTACATTCGCCCATTGTAAAAGTACCCTATTCTCATCACAAAGCAAACGGTAATCACAAGTAGAAGCGATGAAATTACTGAAGTATAGTCCTAGATCCATAATGAACTCTAGGCTCCAGCTTTCGAGAAAATGGATTGACATGCTTGGTTTACCGCACAATTATCGCCAGATCGCGAGTTAGTTAGAACATTAACGAAGTCTCTTTTCCTGCTTACATGCATGTTAAAGAATATACATATATACTATGCCGCATGTGACTTTGCACGTCGCTGGTGGTGCTTAGATTTCTGATGCTTTGAACGTTTTTATGATTCGCCCGGCGGAATTCACTGGTTCTTTGAAAGTATAAAAGTAAAAATCAAAGCATAAATTGAGTACTAGAATTCATATGTTTTCTTTTTCAATTATTTTAGCTACCTAAGTTTATATAAGATTTTTTATGATAAAATCTAATTCTAATAATATTTGATGCTTATTAATTCTTTAAATAATCCCATTATATTCCTTGCTCACAAAAATATAGGACTGATCTCACAGACTTCGTGTCAACAAAGTGAAAACGAATATCATAAAACTGGATTTGAACATGGAGCATAAAAATTCGAACCTATGTCATTAGCAACACGCTACCAACTAGGCTGGTATAACACCATATGTTCGAACTGATTTAGTAGTGTCAAAACTTTCACTGTTACTAGTGAGTGTTGCCCCCTAAGATAAAATAAGTGTCCATTTATTTTCGTCCTTGTATTACAAGGCAAAGCTTGATTGCATCAGAGAGCGACCTACTGTGGCTGCTCCTTGTAAGATATAGTTTCATGTAACTGCTGATGTAACTCCATCCCTGCACTTTGAACATGAAGTTCTTGCGATATTTTCGCACCAGAAACATAGCTCGGCCAATTCCTACGGGCCCCAAACTTCGATCTTGAGGAACTAATCTACTATCTAAATTAATCACTGCGTCCTGGATCCCTCAGACCTACTATGATGTAATTAAGCTTGTTAAAGTAAGATTAAGACGTACTGACCCCCTGGAAACCGACGTGTTACATTTCCTGCAATTTGAGGGATTTTTTATTCACTCTTCTTGGCGCTCTTCTTGAAGCTATATGATTTCTGTGTTTTAGATGAACCTGTAGGATACTAGTGGGGGACTGCGTCGCACCAGGACTGGTATGACCACAGTGTCAGGTGGCAGACACTCCTCACTCCGCTCTCGATTTCTCGAAGAGTATGAAACTACTCGAAGAGATCTTAAATTACATGTGTTTGGCGTTTGTTAGCTGTGTCGGGGCAAACTGCTATCCTATCTCATGGTAAAAAAAAGAAAACAAGGAAATAGTTGTTGCTGGTGATTTTAAGGTGGATTTATTGAAAAGCTCTGTCAGTGAACAACTATTGCAGTCAGTAACACTGTCATTCAATTTAGTTCCTACTGTGAACTTTGCTACTAGGATATGTAAATGTACTGAAACTGGCATTGATAATATCTTCGTAGACAAATCTAGGGAAAAAAGCCGTATCACAAAACCAATAGTAAATGGACTATCGGATCATGACATGCAGCATCTCGTGTTAAATGTTGAAACTTACCAGGATAAAAAATCTATTAAATCTGAATACAGTAGGGTAGTAAATAAATCAAAAATTGAGAAATCCAGGAAATTAATCAAGGACATGAACTGGATAGATATTTACAATACGTCTGACTCAAATGGAAAATACAAAGCATTCATTAATAAACTTACCTCCACTTATGAAAATTGTTTTCCCCTAAAGATAACTCAAATCACACAGAAGTCAAAAAATAAACCGTGGCTTTCACAAGGAATAAAGATATCATGTGGGACAAAAAGGAGACTGTATCTAATATCTAGGAAGAGCTCTGATGTTAGAATTGTAATGCATTACACAGAATACAGCAAAATACTGAAGCACGTAATCTAGAACTCGTATGTCCGCAGCTCGTGGTCGTGCGGTAGCGTTCTCGCTTCCCACCCCAGGGTTACCGGGTTCGATTCCCGGCGGGGTCATGGATTTTCTCTGCCTCGTGATGACTGGGTGTTCTGTGCTGTCCTTAGGTTAGTTATGTTTAAGTAGTTCTAAGTTCTAGGAGACTGATGACCATAGATGTTAAGTCCCATAGTGCTCAGAGCCATTTGAACCATTTTTTAGAAATCGTAGCAGCTTTATTATGAGAGAAAGATAATTACATCAGGCAACAAAATAAAAACTCTATAGGATATAGTGAAGACAGAGAAAGGTGGGGCCAAAAAGGTAGAGGAACAGATAACTCTAAAAATAAATGAGACTATGGTAACAAGTACATGTAGTGTTGCAAACCTCATAAACAAGTACTTCAGTACTGACAGCTGGGTGTTATCGGGTTCAGTGAACAGTGCAATGGATTATCTGAGACCAGTCTTTAAAAATAGCTCCAGTAAAATGGAAATGACACTCACGTCTCCCAAAGAAGTAGCATCCATCATAAAATCCTTAAAATTTAAGTATTCCAGTGCGTATGATAACATATCAACGAAGTTAATCAAAGAGCGCTCATGTCAGTTGAGTTCTGTCTTAAGTTATTTGTGTAATCAATCTCTTATCAGCAGAGCATTTCCAGACTGGCTAAAATATGCTGAAGTTAAGCCTCTTTAAAAGAAGGGGGATAAAGAGAGACCTTCAAAGTATCGACCAATTTCACTTTTGCCGGCTTTCTCAAAAATATTTGAAAAGGTTCTGTTCAAGCGTGTCCTTAGGCATCTGACTGCAAATAATATTTTGACGAAGTCACAGTTTGGATTACTTAAGGGTTCTGATGTAGAGAAAGCTATTTACACTTACAGTGAGAATGTACTCAATTCATTAGATAATAAATTGGAGGCTATTAGCATTTCCTGTAACCTGTCAAAAGCCTTTGACTGTGCGAACCACAGCATTCTCTTAAGTAAATTAGAATATTATGGTGTCACCGGCAATGCTGCGAAATGGTTTGAGTCTTATCCATCTAACAGGAAACAAAGGGTGTCATTGCGAAACACCTGTACAGTAAGCTGTCAGTCTTCATCTGATTGAGAATTAATTACATGTGGTGGTCCTCAAGGTCCCATCTTCAGTCCATTGCTTTTTCTTGTGTACATTAATGACCTCTCATCCGTTACAGTGCCAGATGCTAAGTTTGTTTTGTTTGCAGATGATCCAAACTTTGCAATAAGTAGCAAGTCAAGTACAGATTTAGAAATAGCTGCTAATCGAATTTTCACAGACATTACTAAGTGGTTTAAAGCTAATTCACTGTTATTAAACTTTTTGAGAACACCCGCTATATGCAATTCAGAACGTGCAAGAGATTTTCTTCCAGCATGTGTATAACATATGAAGACATGCAGATTGAAGAGGTTGACAGCAGAGCTCTGCATTTCGATGAAAACAACCGCTACTCGACGGCTGGGAAAGGCCCACGCTGCGATACAGCTGTGGCCGTCTAATGCACCATGTGGCCGGTTGTCCTCCACCTCTTGGTTATCGGTTGGACTGTCGAGCACTGCCGGGCGCTCGAGCGTACTCACAATCTCGGCCGGTGACAGTAGAACCGCCGTGCGCTCTACAGTGCCGAATCGCATTAGAAATCGTGTGTAAACGCAATTGACGACCTGGCTTTGAACAGCGCAGACAGCGTTATGGATAAACCAAGTATAGGTCGTAAACGTTCCATTCATGAAACGAAGAGAAGTATTATGGAGAGAATTAGGAGCGGCTCATTAGTCCTGAAGAAGAAAGACATGTCGGAAGAGGAGGCGAAAAGTGAAGCTTGGAAACCTTTTGCACTTGTAGTGGATCCTGTCACACAGGCTCCTGCTGCTTTCGTGCAATGTACCACATGTGATACCATACTTTCGTACCAGTCAAGCACAACAGGTATGCTTCGGCACTGCAAAAATAAATGCGGAGCAGAAGTCCACCGGTCACTTGTAGTACCAAGTAGCATAAAGAAAGTTGTTATTGATAGGTTGGTCGATATGAGTGAAACAGATTTGCTACCGTTAAATACCGCTTCAAGAATTATTCGCAGGAGCTCATCAATGTTGGCGCCACTTACGTCAAAGCCAGTATAGAAGATGTTCTTCCGCACCCTACCGCTGTATCGCGGCATATCAAAGAAAAGGCAGATAAAATACGGCTGAAAATGGTGCTCAAGCTAATATGTGCCTTAAAGAACAAAATGTGCGCTTTAGACGCTGATCTGTGGCCTGATAACTACAACAAGAGAAATTTTTTGACTGTGACGTCGCATTATGTGAATGATGAGTGGCGGCTAGAAACGCTTGTTTTGATAACAACCGAATTTCCGGACGTACCTAAGACAGGAGAGAACATACGGCACGAAATCGAAGAGCGGATGCTTGAGTTAGGAATTAACAAGAATGATCTTACGAAATGTTACTTTGTCACCGGCCAAGGAGCTAATATGGAAAAGGCACTTGAATCTTACGATCGTTTGCCTTGCTTTGATCACTGCTTGATGACTGCGCTTCGTCACACATTTCAAGAGACGTTTTTAGAAGACGAAGCCCCCGCAATCCTGTCGTGTCTACTATCAGCAAGAGCTATAGTAGGCTATTTGAAGAGATCGGGTCAGCCGGCCGCGGTGGTCTAGCGGTTCTAGGCGCTCAGTCCGGAGCCGCGTGACTGCTACGGTCGCAGGTTCGAATCCTGCCTCGGGCATGGATGTGTGTGATGTCCTTATGTTAGTTAGGTTTAAGTAGTTCTAAGTTCTAGGGGACTTATGACCTCAGCAGTTGAGTCCCATAGTGCTCAGAGCCAAGAGATCGGGTCACTCGGGGCGTCTGCGGCACTCTGTGAAGCAAGAAGCTGTAACTCGGTGGAACAGTATACTGTTAATGCTCAATTCCGTCATAAGTCAAATCAACGATATTCGAGATCTACTAGAATCCCGGGGGCAATCGACACTCTTAGAAACGTTCCAAGAATGGTGCGTAAGAGACGTTGTCGCTTTTCTAACCCCCTTTGAAGAAGCGAGTTTGGATTTGGAAACTGCAAAGATAACAACGCTGGAACGTTTGCTGCCGTGGTACAAGAGTCATTGCGAACGAATAGACAGTGACAACGAGGTAAGAACACTTTCTATAGGTTACGATCCTTTATACAACTGTTGAATTATCAGAGTGCAGTTATGTATATTGGGTTTCCTTTTCAGCTCATGGCGAATATGAAAAGGAGAGCAGCATACTTCATCACAGAGAAGTGCAAAATGGAGGCTATCCATTATGCCACGGTTCTATCACGGCGTCATTTGAAGAAACTCACAGCAGACGAAAAGCAAGCCGCGTATGCTGACGTTCGACGATTGTACTCGGAACTGCCCGTAAATGGGAAGGTTCATTCAATGAAACCAATTAGTAAACGAATGTTTGTTTGTCTAATCTGCCATCTTTCGTTAGATCAACATTTATTACGTCTACAATGTGATATTTTGGAAAGGTTTCGCAGCTTAAACATTCCACAATGCGTTTTGATGTAATTTGTGTGATATATATAAAATGTCACCGTAAATATAGTCGTTTAGTAACCAGTAATTCTAACTACGGTGTATACATATTTGAAGGTGACAGGAATATCTTACGGATTGTTTCATTCATGTTGAGTGTCCATTCAAGCAAACAGTGACCAAGTTCTTCCCATGAAAAAGTCCAGGATGGACTGGAGTTCGGATGAGGACGACGAAGATGGACACACAGTTACTACTATAATGAACTCGACAGGTACCTTTCGCTCTCCAAATCCGACTGTAGCTGTGCCGAAGGATAAATTTTGCAGTGGTGGAAAACGCACGCGGGGTTATTTCCAAGGCTGTCGGTAGTAGCCAGAATAGTACGCTGTATTCCTGCCACTAGTGCTGCGAGCGAGATAAATTTTAGCCAGGCCGGTCACCTGCTGTCCAGCAAAAGATCGTGCCTGGAATCAGACAAGGTGGATGATCTCTTATTGATCCATCACAATTACGCAAGTATTCACAACATACCACGTAATCACAAGGAAGGAAACATTCCTCAAACTCTATAAATGTATGATTCCACTTTCATTGACTTCACAGGAAGAAGTTCAAACCGCCAGCTGTAGTAATAGCTCCAGGAACACAAATGACCCTGTGTATCAGGGAGCACCAATGACGAAAAATGAATTGTATAGTCATGATTCACTTGTAACGTTATTTACAGGTCATACTTTGTTCAGAAATTAACGTTTGTGCAACAAAATTTCGTGAGTATTACTTTTAACTCCGTCGTTCCTTCTTGATCCTGCATTCAATATTAGTACAACGTATACGTGGCCGAGTTTGGAGATAGGCTACACATAGTCCATGATTAGACTACTGTGTTCCCGTTTGTCTACCGAACGGAACAAAATACTAAATACAGACATTAGAGTTTTTAACGTCACAATTACTGGAATACATGATAACCTCAAAGGCGAAACTCCAGTAGTCTGCAACATATTAACAAACATCAAATGTAACATATACAAGTGTATTATTTAGGTCATAGAACTGGTAGTAAACAACGGAAGACATTTCGCATACTCCCGAGAGCCAGAGGGGAGAGCAGGACTCGCCGGTAAAAATCGGAGATAATGCAGACCTCTAGGTGACAGTGTTAAATTTTGTGGGATTATAGCTCGATAATAAATTCAGTTGGGAAGGGCATATCACAGACCTGTATTTGCAGTGAGAATAATTTCAGATGTAGGAGATATAACTATAAAAAAACTTACATACTTTGCTTACTTTCATTCTGTTATGTCATATGGGATCATATTACGGGGCAACTCATCAAACTCAGAAAAAGTTTTTAGGATGCAAAAGCGTGTGCTAAGAATCGTTGTGGTGTGAATTCAAGAACATCATGTAGAAACCTGTTCAAGAAACTTTGCATTCTAACCACTGCTTCTCAGTATATTTATTTCCTTAATGAAATTTGTTGCAAGTAATACACTTCTATTTCCAACCAATAGCTCAATACATAGTATCAATACTAGGAATAAGAACAATCGACAAAAAGACCTAAAATCACATACCTTAGTCCAAAGAGGGGTCCAATAATCAGGAACACACATTTTCAATAAATTGCCAGCAACCATTAAAAACTTGGTTTCAGGTAAAGCACGGTTTAAACAGAGTTTGAAAGACTTTTTGATAGGCAACTTCTTCTACTCTATAGATAAATATCTTAACAGAGACTGTTAAGTCAGCTTAAGTAAAAATATGTGTTGGATTTCAGTTTTGACGACACTTGGTCACAACAGTCAAGGTTAGGTATTTTGTGTAGGATAAATTTATTAATAGTGCATAACAACGTTTTATTCTGACAGTGTGTTAACTCTGTAAATATTAGCTGTTCCAGTTTACTGCATTGTATTTACCTATTTCGACAATCTGCTGACAAAAGATGAGGGTAGTAAGTAGTATATTCAAATGTTTTAGGTTTTTATGTTTTACTTTCTGACGTGTTTCACACCCACGAAAATCATCTCATTTCTTGGGTCTATGGAACGAAAACTGAATCGAATCTAGTCTAATCTATAGAAACTGAAATGCTTACGGAAGACATGATTTAAGTTTCTTCTCGAAATGTTAAATTTATTTCATGAACCTCACTTCACCTAAATTCGTTGCCTTACCAATGCTTAACTTTTTCAAGTTATTCATCTACGAAATATGGAGTGAGTTGTCTAGCCCCCATGCCTAGTTGTCCTCCTGGTTTTACCCTGTGGTCCTCAACTTTTTAGTTATGCAAGAGACGACGATTTATTGTCTCAGGAGCAAGTTGATGTGCACAGTATTTTGAAAGCGTTATGAAACCTTTCCAGTAGTCTCAAAGGTGGAAGATTTCAATTACTGTTGTCCACTATGCCAGTTCTGGCCACAAGTGCCATAATATTTAAAATAACCGTCTGTTTTAACAATTACATCTCGATGATTCACGTACGAATGTTATGATAGCCTAGAGGATTAGTTAGTGTGTATGAACCGAGAAATAAACTACATGCGAAATGCACCAATAGCGAGATACTGCATAGAAATTCCGCCCCACTCTCACCTAGGATAACCTCTCCTTGTTACTTTGGTTCCTCTGTGTCGTAAGCTGTTTGAAAGTAGAAAAGCCCATTCCTCAGTCGCTCTGCACTATTATTAACATAACATCAGCGCCAGTTTTCTTGTAACTCTGGGTACCGCGCGCCGCGGAATTTGAATCCGCGCCAGACGTCATGAACGTCGAAGACCCCTAGAGGTCTCTGCACCATCGCGCGGTAAGCTGTGGCGGCGCGCGCCTCCTGGCCCGCATTTAGTGTGAGGGCGCCACAGTGGAACACGTGGTTCCAGCGGCCAATAGCGGCGCCCCCGATCGTGTATTTAAGCGCCTGCCTCTCGCTCAGCCAGCATCTCCGGCGGTACTCCGCAAGGTTACCGCCCTTCGATTGTGCCATTCCAGCACTAATCGAAGTGCTAGGGTTTTCAGGTGCCAGCCAGCCAGCCAGCCAGCCAGCCAGCCAGCCAGCCAGCCAGCCAGCCAGCCAGCCAGCCGAGCAGAGCCGCAGCGGTCCAGCAGCATCAGCAGAAGCAGCGGTACAGCCGGCAGCAGCCAGCCAGTCCTCCTGCAGCAGCAGCCCCGGCCCCGGCCCCGTCCGCAGCAGCAGCAGCAGCAGCAGCTGCTGCGGCGTTCCTGCCACCCGCCGTCGCCGTCGCCGTCGCCGTCGCCGTCGCCGTCGCCGTCTCCCTCCGCATCTCCACCACAGCCATAGTTTATACTTCCCCTTCCACCGCCACTATAACATGGTGTGCCCAGTCACACCCCCCCCTCCTTCCATCCCACCTCTTCTCACTCTCCCTTCGCCCTCGCTCTTTGTCGCCCCCCTCTCCAGCTTCTTCCTCTCGATCTGATCCTTTCCCCCCTCTCCCCCAGCCTGTCACTGCAGCTCCACCCACGCCCAGCTCTCCCCATCGCCGTCGCCTTCACCGTCACCATCTCCGGCGCCGACTGCTCCGTCCACGCCGGGACCAGTCCCTTCCCACCACCTCCCTATAGCTCCTGTCCCTCATATCACCACCCGCCCTTCTGGCGCCATTAAACGCCCTAGTGTCACCACCACCTCCTCCACTCCCAAAAAGGCCCCGCCCCGTCCTCCTTCCCCCCCCCAGGGTGCCATGGATGTCTCCCCACCTGGTCCTGCACCCTCCTCCTCCTCCTCCTCCTCCTCCCCCTCCTCCCCCCCTCTTTATACAAATACCTCCTCTCTCATCCCGATCCTTCCCTTCTCGAGGCCCGGAATTTCTCCCTCCTCCTCCGCCAACACTTCCCTGGTGCCCCCATCTCTCTCCTCTCTCCTCTCTCCTCACTCCCAGACGGGATTCTGTTCTCATCTCCTCCCCCAACCCAACCCAACCCAACCCTCCCTACTGACATCCTCTCCCGCCTCCCCATCACCCGTTTTGGCCCCAACATCTCCCTCACCCCTGCTCCTTCTCCTTCTCCATCTCCTACCCACCAACCACAACCCCTGCGTCGCCCGCTGACCCTCACCGCCGTGATCACTTGGCTCAGTCCGTCGATCACGGAGGAGGAGGTGTTGGCGGAGCTCAAGGCGCATCCCACGCTGGAGGTGCGGGCGGTCCGCCGCATTTTCAACTCGGCCGGCCCCACCCGCCTTATGCGGGTTTTCTCCAAGGACGCCCCCTCCATTGACCCTCTCCTGAAGGAGGGTGCCCTCCTCTTCAACCAGCGCTACAAGGTCGACCCCTCACGTTCCCCTCCTCAATCCCTGCACTGCCAGAGGTGTCTGCGCTATAACGCACACCCAACAGCTGAGTGCCGCGAGGCCCCCATCTGCCCGCATTGTCCGGCAGTGCCCTAACCTTCAATCCCCTGGCTCCAGCAATACTTGCAATCTCCCCCATCCCACCTACTCCCAAAAGTGTAAAGCCCGACCCCCTCCGACCACTCCTGAACTCACCGTACCTGTCCGTCCTCTGGACGCCCCCACCCCTCCTGGAAACTCCCTTCGTCCCCCCCCCCCCGCTGAGGACATCATCAGGTTCCTCACCATCGTCCTTCAGAATGTTCATCCCTTTCAGCGCCCCCACACCCTCCAACAGATCTCCCTCGCCGCCCGTTCCATTTTCCAACTCAAAACGTACACCACCTACTCCAACAACCAGGCCCATTTCACCTTCTCGCGTCTTGACACCCTCGTCTAAATCCCTGTCATGGCACGACAGCAACATATCCTTTTCAACAATATCCGCTCCCTTCCTGCCAACAAGAACCTCTTCCTGCACACCCTTGCCACCCACCGCGTGGATGCCTTCCTCCTCAATGAAACCTTCCTCCAACCCCACCACTCCATCCACACCTCGCCCTATCTCCTCCACCGCTCTGATAATCCTCTCCCAGTTGCGCGTGGCGGAGTTGCCATTGGTCACCACTGCCAGATCCCCGTTCGGCTCCAACCTCTCCTTCCCAACCCCACCAAACACCGATCCTTAGTCTCTTCTTCCCCAGCCTTACCGTCACCTGCGCCACCATCTATGTCCGCCCCAACGCCCCTATTCCCTTCGACTTCCTCTCCCACATCGACCGTACCTTCTCCTCCTACGTGATCGCCGCCGACCTCAACATCCATAGTTGTTCTGCTGCCCAGTTACGGCGGTGGCATCGGTTCCTCTCCTCCCTTCAAGGCGACCTCATCCCCATCCCCCAGCACACCCGTCCCGAATCCAACTCCACTCCTGATGTTATCCTCTCCTCCCCCAACCTCCTTGGCCGCATAATGGTGGATGTCCTGGAGCCTATTGGTAGCGACCATCTCCCTGTCCTCCTCACTATTTCAGATGGTCGTCGCCCCCCCCGCCCCGACCCTCGTAATGACCCTCCCCCTAAGTACGTCCATGACTATTCCCGTGCCAACTGGAATGCCTACTGGGATACCCTTTCCACCCAGGTCGATAGCCACCCCTTCACCTACCACCACCCTGACGATGTAACCCATGCCGCCTCCTTTCTCCAGCAGATCTTGTCTGCGGCCGTGGAGGCCCACGTCCCTACTGTCGCCGTCCACCCCCACCGTCCTACCTAACCCCCACAGGCCGTCTTCCTCCTCCGTGAATCCCGTCGTCTCTACCGTGCCTTCCTCCGCATGCGTGACCCGGACACACTACGACGTCACCGGCAACTCCAGCGACACATTCGTAATTTGCTCGCGGCTAAGAAACACCGGGACTGGTGACAGACATGCACCCGTTTAAATGCTACCCTACTAATCAACTCGTCCAAGTTCTGGTCGGCCTTCCATCGTCTTACCGGAACTAAACCCTCCCCCTATTATCCTCTTCTCCATGGTGATCACCCTTTCCCTGACACCCTTAGTAAGGCCAATCACTTTGCCTCCTACCTCTCCGATGTATTTTCCATCCCCAATGATCCCCAGTTCGATTATTCCCTCTTCCCGGATATCCGCAATCGAACTGACACCTCTGGCCCTCCCCTCGCTCCTGGTTTCCAGTACTTGGACAACATTGTACACACGGACCGAAATGCCCCTATCACTACACAAGATCTCATTGACACACTCCACGCAAAACGCAACACCGCTCCTAGTCACGATCGTGTCACCTACCGTCACCTTCGTGAAGCTCCTGTCTCTTTCCTCTCCACCCTGGCCACGCTCTACAATGTAGTCCTGTCCACCGGTTACTACCCCGACCTGTGGAAAACCTCCCATATCCTCATGTTCCTTAAACCTGGCAAACCGCCGTCCGCCGTCTCCTCCTACCGTTCCATCAGTCTTACCTCGGTCTTCAGCAAGGTCATGGAATCTATCCTCACCCGACGCATCCACCGGCATCTCCGCCAGCACTGCCTCCTTCCCGTTACCCAGTGTGGCTTTCGGCCGTCCTTCTCTTCTGACGACCTTCTCCTTCACCTCACTCATCTCCTTTCCGAACAGCTTAATTCCCGTCGCTCCGCAATCTTCCTCTCCCTGAACCTCGAACGTGCTTATGACCGCATATGGCATTCCGGTCTCCTCTTCAAGCTCCAAACCTTCGCCCTTCCCATTAACTACATCCGTCTGATCGGCTCCTTTCTCTCCCGCCGTCCTTCCTATGTCACCATCCATAACACAGATTCCTACACCTTTTTCCCCTCCGCTGGTGTGCCCCAAGGCTCCGTCCTCTCCCCCCTTCTGTACCTTTTGTACACGGCGGACATGCCGCCGCCGTCAGCCCCTGTCCACCTTCTCCAGTTTGCCGATGACACCGCCTTCCTTGCCCTTGCCCCCACCCTATAGCGCTCCCAACACCTTCTCCAATCCCATCTTGACCGGTTCACCGCTTGGTGCAACCAGTGGTTGCTCAAGGTCAATCCCTCCAAAACCCAGGCGATCATTGTAGGCAAAACCACCCCTTCCTTCCGCCTCATTGATTTCTGTATCACCATCTATGGCCGTCCTATCGCCCTCACTCCCACCCTTAAGTACCTTGGCGTCACCCTCGACCGTCGCCTCTCCTGGACTCCCGATCTCCGGACAATCCAAGCCAAAGCATGCTCCCGACTCAGTCTCCTCAAGCTCCTCTCCGGCCGTACGTGGGGTCTGGACCCCTCCACCATTCTCCACACCTATAAATCCCTCATCTGCCCTATCCTTTGTTATGCCCATCCGGCTTGGATCTCCGCCCCCCCTACTTTTTACAAATCCCTCCAAATCTTTGAACGCCATGCTCTCCGCCTCGCCTGTCGCATCCGTCTCCCCTCCCCTATGCGGATCCTGTACGATCTCATCCCCTTCCCCCACCTCCTCCTTTTCCTTGAAAGGATACAGATCCTGTACACCTCCCGTAAACTCGATCCTCCTCACCCGCTCGTCTCCCCGATCCTCTCCCACCCCCGCCTGCTGCCGCACCTGTATTCCCTTGTCCCACCCGGTCTCCATCTCTCCACCCTCCTTACCCTCTCCCAAGGTGGCTTCCGCCAGCTCCCCCTCCCTGATGATGTCCTCCTCCCCTCCATCTACCCCTCCCACCAACTTTGATCTTCCCTCCCTCTTCCTGTATCTGTTCCTTTGGGCACCCTCCATCCCTCCTCCCCTTCTCAACACTCCTCCCCCGGGCCTCCCCTCCCCTGTCCTTCTACTCCTCCTCCCATCTCCTCAGCCATTGGCATCTATGTTCTCCCCTCTCCACCCGCCCTCACCCTTCTTCCCCTCTTGGCAGGTCCCCGGACTCGCACACGCTATGTGGACTTTCGCGCTCCGGAGATCATCGCCATCTGTGTCTCGTGTGTGTGGCGTCGTGTTGTGTTTTTAGTGTCCGCCGTCCCGCTTCTACGTTCACTTGTGCCGTCGGATTCATCAGTGTTACTTGCGCCGTGTCAACGTGTCTTCAGTGTCGTTATCGTCACGTGTGAACGGCTCCGTGTTTTTTTTTTGTGTATCTGTGACCACTATTGTTTGCCCATCACTCTGTTAATTTTAATTCTCCGTTCTTGTACTGTTATTGTCACCACTATGGCTGAAGAGCGGCGTAGCATGCCGCTGCCAGCCTACCTGATTGTTCAGGTGTTAAAATAACAATAAAGTAAAAAAAAAAAAAGGCTCAGCCAGCGAGTCTAATCGTTGCGTGAGTCTTGACATATCGCCTCCACAACAGACAGAGTGTTTACCGTTTTTTGTTTTCATTACTAGTGGACGTCTTGGATTCGTTTGGTTGCCTCTGTCACTCCGTTGCTTCTTGCATGTTGTCCTCGTAAGGTCTCTCTCGATCGTCGGTCGTTGTTTCGTGTCCGTCCTTTCCGTTCGTTTGTTTGTTCGCGGGACGCTCTCCGTTTGGTCCCGCCGCGCCTTCTCGGCCACCCCGCGATCGTTCCGGTCACGCTTACAACAAATTACAACAGTAGCCATTGTGAGTAGACGATACTTTTCGTCCTTTTGGTTTTTTTGGAATAAACAAACAGTTTTACTTATGAACGGCATATCTGAGAAATTACTATCAGCGCTTTTTGTTCCATGTTTCACATTCCCATTACAATTTAGCCCGCATCTCGTGGTCGTGCGGTAGCGTTCTCTCTTCCCACGCCCGGGTTCCCGGGTTCGATTCCCGGCGGGGTCAGGGATTTTCTCTGCCTCGTGATGGCTGGGTGTTGTGTGATGTCCTGTGAGAAGGAAGGGTCCAGATTAGCCGCATTAAGTTTAATACTTTCGTTATGCTTGACGTTATTCCACTTTGGGGGCGATCTAAATTGATATGAAAATATAAGTCACAAATTTCAAAATGCCACGATCGCTTTAGTGGAGCACTGATCCAGATTAACGGTTCTGGCAAATTACGTAGCCATTTCGGATGTGTAAAGCATAGACCAGGTAAGCACAAAACTGTGAGTGAGATATCTACATGACATTTATACCGTAATATGGGTCCATAACACACCTTGTGCACTAAACTTCAAAGATTCTCGTCCATATTATTAATCTGGGTCACGTAATAAATAGACATTCCAAGAACATGCATTACACAGTACCGCTACAGCGCCCCGAGCTCAGCGGTTGTAATACAGTATGTCAGAACTACCGAGAGGTATGGTTTGGGAGAGAGGGATGTCTCACGAAGAAGCGTGCAGACAAACACAGGCAAGTGTGTCATTGACTTTATTACATCGAAAGTATACAGACAGCCTTACGCTGAACTTGGCAGAGGCGCCACACAGCGCGCGTTGGTCACCGCCAACGAGAAATCCGGAATCTGCAGCATCGAGTCCGGTTGCCCAGCCTTGCTGACGTAGCGCTCCTACTCCAGCCACGGCTAAGTGGCTGCCACGTGCGTTAACCGTGCATGGCCCGGAACACGATTTGTACCAGCGAGGCCGTGAGTTCGCACCTCGTCCCAGCCCTTGCGGACGGCAGCTTGCAGTCCGCGGGTCGCTGGTACCCGGAGAGCGAGGCTAGCAGCCCTCTCGCTCCTCGTGCCGGTGTAGCTCAGGTACGACGCGCTCCGCCAAAGCAATGACGCGCGCGTGCAACGGAGGTTGGCGGCAGGATCAGGGGGTCATTTAGCCGCCGATATCCATCACCAAAAGGTCGTCGTGATTGGCGTGCACTTAAACAATCGAAACAATTATCATTCTCTCCGGTTCTAGACGCGGACAAAATGGCGACACGACTGGCTACATTGAGCCTCCGGGCTCGCTTATTTAGATTTCTTCTCCCTACGTCTCTGACGAAGGTCCTCCGGAGGGAACAAGTGGAGTGCTCTTTGATAATTACAACGTCAGCTTTCCTCAGCCCGCTTCGGACCTTACACACAGGTCACTAAGCGCTGTTTTAACTGCAATGTATGGGTTCTCCATAGCACGTCGGTGTCCTGTGCTGCCCTGACTACTTCACATCTGTATTCAGTGCCCGCCGGGCCGTGCCTTGCCCTCTGCGAGCGGCGTCGTAAACCTGCCTCGCAGAATCGTTTGCAAAATATCAACACTGCCCGCCATGCCATCCACTGTGACAATCGGTCCTTTAACTACTGCCTTCCAGCCATAGCTGCGCGAGATTTAAAAGAATTTCCATATCCACGCCGTTACTTATTTATGCCGCAGCAGTACATTAGTATGTCTAAAACAAAATGTTATACAAAATATCATGCACAGTGCACCGAATACACATACCCATGTTCACTTAAAGCGACTTACAGACTGACAGAGGGCAGTAATTATGGCAAATATGATGTTCAGTCACCAGGCTGTACCACAGTAGTAACAAACTTAATTACAGAATTTAGTATAAAACCTAAGCACAAATATAAATACGTACACATGTTAACATTTTAATTACTCAGAGAGAGTGATTGAAATCAGAGTATGTATTTTTTTTACTTAAAAAAGCTACTTCTATAAAACTTCAGAAATGTTTAAGTTTGTAATTCTTTGTTAACAACAAAAGA
This sequence comes from Schistocerca nitens, assembly GCF_023898315.1. NCBI lineage: Eukaryota > Metazoa > Arthropoda > Insecta > Orthoptera > Acrididae > Schistocerca > Schistocerca nitens. The sequence goes on along the minus strand of NC_064616.1, from coordinate 359,434,889 downwards.
AAGTGCTGCATGTCCATAATTATCATTCAGTATGTCTTAAGGAAGCCAAACATATGGTAGTTCAAACTAAATACATCAGCACAATCTCAGGTGTGGAATGCAAAGTGCAATATAGGTAGTTCATAATAAAACTTTTTTATAACATTTCTGTAAATATTATACTTACAGAAACGGGACATAAAAATATTTTACAATTGTAATCTTAATCTCGTTGCACAAATAACCTATCCTGTACAATACGAACAGTACAAATTCTAAGTACAACTAAAGATTATTGCTCGATGTCTAGGTGAATTTGATTAAACTGGAGGCACCGAAAAGAAAACAAATTGCTCCTCTTACCTACATACGAAGATAATGTAGTTATTATTTTACAAAATGGGGTCCTACAACTGATCCATTTATTTTACAATATTGAGTTTATAACTTAGAGCTCTAAGTTTAAGTACTAGTTTGTGGAAGATGTCTAGGTATAGTGAGGGGAGACAAGGTAGTAATAATAAACCAGATATCAGTATTAGAAACATAGTATGCACTAAAGTATAGGTGCAAGACTATACACGGTCGACTCTTAAGCTATCAATTACTTCCAGATTCTCACTCATGGATTAAGATCAGGATATAGATTAATTACAGGCAGTATATGTTAAGTATATAGACCAACATGCTAGGAATTAACTGCTATATTCGCCACCTATTCTTGGTTTGATGTTTGCGGCATCCCAACATCGAATTTATTGTTATAACTTTAATAGAATGTTGCATAAGGTAACTTAATGTTTCTATTATAATATTAACGTGATTATACACTAAGAAGTGTTTTACGATTTTATTTGGAACTAATTTTTTTTGTTGTTTTCTACATGTGCACTAGAATATAACAAGACATCGAGCGACAGTGTCAGTTGCTGTTGGAGCTCATAATATTTTCTTTACGGTATACAATACAAATGTTAAGTGTATAGTGGTGGCGAAGACGACAGTTGATTCTCAACGTATTGGTACTATGCTGCAGGCCCAATCGAATGAAAAAAATTCATATCTTAAATTATCTTCGTAGCCTTTGAATCCTATTTTTCCGTCATTGCTTTTGTAATTTGAATCTACGAGCATTTGTTTTTTGTAGCATATGAAATTTGATTACAAAACACAAACATCCATAAGGAGTGTTATGTTGTTTTTTTTTCATTTTTGTTATTATGTATTGGAAGTGGACGCAAACATTCATGAAGAAAACTGTTTTAAACTAGTTAATATTAACAGAAACATTATTTACTTATAACGCTAATTTCGTCTGATGGTGCTAAAAAAAGCGAATTGCTTCCAGTGGATGAGATTTTTAGTTTGCAGTTTGCATTTGGATATTGTTCATAAGTTCATTTTAAACCCTAATCATAGTTACAGGAATGCAAATGAAATCCATTGGACCACGCTAGGTATTTCTGCTTCCAGTCAATGAAACGACAGCCGGAGACACTGCGTCTTCGAAAGGCAAGCTTCACCGGTGCCAGCTACCTCAAGATCATATCGGCTCAACAACCGCATACTGCCTGTCGCTAATCAAACGAAGAATTGGTAACATTGTAGAATACGTTTGGCGACTATGTGACCGTCGATTTACTTCCTGGTTTGATTCAGAATCATCATGGTAAATCCAGTCGATATATTCTTGCGATCTTGGATAAATATTCTGATTAAGTCTCAATTAAGGGATGACATAGAGGTAGAAAATGCATGGTTTTAAATCTAGCAGACTCGTTCCGACAGAAACTGCAGCTTTCTTCACTCACCATCCACGTTGCGAATTCCCTGTCTTGGCCATCACAGGGACAACAAGGGAGCGCCGGCCGTGGTGACCGAGCAGTTCTGGGGGCTTCAGTCCGGAACAGCGGGACTGCTATGGTCGCAGGTTCGAATCCTGCCTCGGGTACGGATATGTGTGATGTCCTAAGGGTCAGTTAGGTTTAAGTAGTTCTAAGCTCTAGGGGACTGATGAGCTCAGATGTTAAGTCCCATAGTGCTCAGAGCCATTAGAACCATTTTTGACAACAAGGGAGCGCTGTTTGGCGTATTTGTATGTTAGATTAACGGTAAAGTGTTGGGTCTTCAGGTAAAACAGTGCGTTAGTTTTCGGTTATGATCTCGCTGGAGAGAGGGTTTTTATCTCTTCTGTGAAACAGTCATTATCAAATCGATCGACAATCAGTAAAGAAAGCCTAAGGCAAGTTCTCCTCCATAACTTTTGTCGCTAGATTGATACTGTACCATGCAGATCCAAAGGTAAAAAGTTTTCTGAATTGCACACTGTTTGTGCTTGTTTTTTTCTGCTCCTATTAGTTGTGTTGGGATAATTATGGCACTGCATTTTTTGTTGACTGGATTTTGTTACGTTTGCATAATTTCATGGTAATCCAGACACGCGACTTCTTAATTACCACGGGCTGAATGTTGACAGACCGTTTCAAAGCCGAAAGTGCGTATTATCCTGCTACCTAGTGACAGTTTGGGATACGTCGTTTCCTTAAATTAGAATGTTTTCGCAACATTGTCATGACAAGTAGTAATTCATAAGTGTTAGTGCAACGCATATTAAATGGCGTTATTTTCGTTTGCTTATTGAAGTCAACAGATAAATATAAGAGGTAAATAAGTCAGCATCAACATCGTCTCCCACATTATCTAAAAGAGTCTGACAGTGTTCAGATTGTTTTTCGACTTTACATCTACAGACAATATGTTGGTAGCACTTCGTCTCCTTTCATGTTATGCTGTCTTAACAAACAGTAAAACTACACAGTTCAGCAAAAGGATGAGGCGAGGCGTCTTGCAAATTCTGCCACCGAATGTACACAGTCTGACAAAATAGGTGAAGGGCCTTGAAGATAAAGAGGAAATGAAATGAAACTTTACGATTTGAGATGTGACGTTATTTCAGTGATTATAAAATCCAGTAAAAATTGCAAAGAGCTTGGCAGTATATCCTACTTATCAGAATGACACTATTAGCTCTGACCTCGATGCATGCACCGATTCGGTTTGGTTAGTCTTCATAAAGCCGTTGTATCGTCTCCTGAGGGAAGCTGGCCTACAACTGTTGTAACTGATCGTTGCTATCTTGGAAACTGGCAATGGGACGTAGTTGACGCCTGGACTGATTGGCACATGTTCTACTGGGGACAGGACTGGCGTCTTGTTGGCCACGGAAGTATTTCAACACCCCGCAAACAGCTTATAGAGACTCGTGACATGTGTGGACGGTCGATGTTCTGTTGAAAAGTGGCATCAGGATACTGTCTATTGAGAAGCAATAGAAGAGGACACAGAATGTCCGTGTGTGCTGTCAGAGTTCCCTCAGTCAGTAGCAGCCGCGAACAGACGTAATATACGATATACAATAAAAGACTTCTATAATTCGCAAGAGGCTGGGGCACGGGTGTTACCCCGCTCACCTATATGGGTTGAAGACACTGCGATAGGGACACAACGTCAGTAGCGGATCTTAAACACATTATATTGGCATGTTCCAAGTACAAACTGGACAGTCAGACTTGTATAAGAAACAGGCTGCGAGAGTTTACCCCTTCCCTACCAGTGTTCCTATTTTACTCCACCGTTTTGATAAATATAGCTTGCTTCTATAGTAGGAAAAGGAAGAGAAGGAAAAGCAGTAGGTGAATACGGAATGGGGATAAGGAATGAAAGAGGAAGCCTCCTGGTAGAATTTTGCACAGAGCATAACTTGATCTTAGCTAACACTTGGTTTAAGAATGATGAAAGAAAGTTGTACACGTGGAAGAGGCCTGGAGACACTGGAAGGTTTCAGATAGATTATATAATGGTAAGACAGAGAATTACTAACCAGGTTTTAAATTGTAAGACATTTCCAGGGGCAGATGTGGATTCTGTCCACAATCTATTGGTTATGAACTGTAGAGTAAAACAGAAGAAACTGCAATGAGGTGGGAATTTAAGAAGATGGGACCTGGATAAACTGAAAGAACCAGAGGTTGCAGAGAGTTTCAGGGAGAGCATTGGGGAACGATTGACAGGAACAGGAGAAGGAAATACGATAGAAGAAAAATGGGTAGCTTTGAGAGATGAAATAGTGAAGGAAGCAGAGGATCAAGTAGGTAAAAAGCCGAGAGCTAGTAGAAATCCTTGGGTAACATAAGAGATACTGAATTTAATTGATGAAAGGAGAAAACATAAAAATGCTGTAAATGAAGCAGGCAAAAAGAATACAAACGTCTCAAAAATGAGATCGATAAGAAGTGCAAAATGGCTAAGTAGGGATGGCTAGAGGACTAATGTAATGATGTAGAGACATATATCACTAGGAGTAAGATAGATACTGCCTACAGGAAAATTAAAGAGACCTCTGGAGAAAAGAGAACCACTTGTGTGAATATCAAGAGCTCAGATAGAAAACCAGTTCTAAGAAAAGAAAGTAAAGCAGAAAGGTGGAAGGAATATGTAGAGGGTCTATACAAGGGCGATGTACTTGAGGGCAATGTTATGTAAATGGAAGAGGACGTAAGTGGAGATGAAATGGGAGATGCGATACTGCGTGAAGAATTTGACAGTACTGATAGCCTTGGGAGAGCCAGCTATGACAAAACTCTACCATCCGGTGAGCAAGATGTATGAGACAGGCGACATATCCTCAGACATCAAGAAGAATATAATAATTCCAATCACAGAGAAAGCAGGTGTTGACAGGTGTGAAAATTACCAAACTATCAGTTTAATAGTTCACGGCTGCAAAGTACTTACACGAATTCTTTACAGACGAATGGAAAAAATGGTAGAAGCCGACCTTGGGGAAGATCAGTTCGGATTCTGTAGAAATGTTAGAATACGGGAGGTAATACTGAACCTAAGACTTACCTTAGAAGATAGGTTAAGGAAAGGCAAACCTACGTTTCTAGCATTTGTAAACTTCGAGAATGCTTTTGACACTGTTGACTGGAATACTCTCTTTCAAATTCTGTAATTGACAGGGGTCAAATACAGGGAGCGAAATGCTATTTACAATTTTTACAGAAACGAGATGGTAGTTATAACAATTTGGTGTAGGAATTAAAATCCATGGAGAAGAAATAAAAACTTTGAGGTTCGCCGATGACATTGTAATTCTGTGAAAGACAGCAAAGGACTTGGAAAAGCAGTTGAACGGAATGGACAGTGTCTTGAAAGGTGGGTATAAGATGAACACCAACAAAAGCAAAACGAGGATAATGGAATGTAGTCTAATTAAATCAGGTGATGTTAAGGGAATTAGATTAGGAAGTGAGTGAGTGAGTGAGTGAATTTTGCTGTTTGGGGAGCAAAATAATTGTCGAAGTAGAGAGGATATAGAATGTAGACTAGCAATGGCAAGAAAAGAAGAGAAATTTGGCAATGGCAAGAAAAGAAGAGAAATTTGTTAGCATCGAGTATAGATTTAAGTGTCATGAAGCCATTTCTAAAACTATTTCTATAGAGTGTAGCCATGTATAGATGTCAATCATGGACGATAAATAGTTTAGACAAGAAGAGAATAGAAGCTTTCGAAATGTAGTTCTAGAGAAGAATGCTGAAGATTAGATGGGTAGATCACATAACCAATGAGGAGGTACTGAATAGAATAGGGGAGAAGAGGAGTTTGTGGCTGAAGCTGAATAGAAGAAGGGATCGATTAGTAGGACACGCTCTGCGGCATCAAGGTATCACCAGTTTAGTGATGGAGGGAAGTGTGGAGGGTAAATATCGTAGAGGGAGACCAACAGATGAATATACTAAGCAGATTCAGAAGGATGTAAGTTGCAGTAGTTACTCGGAGATGAAGAAGCTTGCACAGAATAGAGTAGCATGGAGAGCTGCATCAAACTAGTCTCTGGACTGAAGACCACAACTACAACAACAAAAACAACAACAACAACTTGCTCACAGACTATTTGAAAGCCACAGGCATCAAATTTAATTTTTGAGTCAACGAGGTCTTCATTTTCAAATGGTATCAGCACGGTTCGTAATCGGGTGCGTAATTTTATGTTTTAATTTGCGTACGGACCTCTATTTGTACATTACATTTACATTGTTGTTCTCTTGTGCATTTTATGTCACTATTCTACTGGCACTATTGTACATACCGTTGGTTGCATTGTGTTTGTAATATTGGGTTTTCCTTTTATTTTAAGTACGTCTATGTGTATGCTATAATTCTCGCATTATTATGTTATTTGCAATTCTGTTCTTCAGCTATTGTTGTACTTATCGTATGATGTACGGTGTTTGCCCTTAAATGTTTTGTCTTTTCCTTAAAAGCATATGTATGTTCTTCATAATGTTGATGTATAGAGCTATTTTTAATTCTGCTCCAATGTCATTGTCACCACTGCCGTCGGATCTCTGGTGTTTGTATAATTGCGCTTTTATTTTACTTTAACAGTGTGTTCACATGTCAACTTCGTAATTTTGTGCTGTTGTGCTTTTTTGCGATTATGTTTCTTTGGAACTTTATAACCGTTGTTGTCTGTATGGTCCTTGTAACCCAAAGCCAAAATAAAGAAATAAAAAGAAGTCATACCCAATGGCTCCCCACTCCATGACGCTAGGAGTGATACCGTTGTGACTCCCCAAACGTTGCAAGAATTGCACCTCTCGTCAGGTCGTCGTTATATTCGCTGACGTGGTCATCCAGCGCAGTGCGCAGCCACTATTCACCGCTGAAGACCGTGCGACGCTACTCTTCAGCATTCCATGCATCCCTGTCACGTCACTTCTCCAAACGCAACCGTTCGTATTGTGGTGTTAACGGCTGCCTACGCATGAGAAGGTGACTTCCTGGTCTGGCTGTGACTAGTCTCTGACCAGTCGAGTGGAATAACAGAGAGAGGTTCAAGGAGTTCATTAGTTGTTCTCGGATGGCAAGCGCAGATGACGACATGCTCAATGCGAAATACGGCGATCCTTCCTTGTAGAGATCAGACGTGGTCGACCGTATCCGTGTTGATGAGCATGCTTTCCCTTACATTCCCGTTCAGTCCAACCTCAACTCACTGTCATATCTGAAAGCCCCAAAAGTGTAGCCATTACACGAATAAACCAGTGAAGCAAATGGAGACACATAATGAAACCCTTTCAAACTGTTAGGTATCTATAAAGCTGTCTCACACAAACAAGCAGAACCTGAGTGTTCTTCGCAGTGAGCGGACGCTATTCACGCCCCTTGTATAGCGTACTAGAACTGATGACAGCACTAAAACAAATAATATTTAAGCACTCTCGTGGCCGTTGTACCTGTCACAGAGAATTGCAACTCTAATCATTTACATATCCATCGATGGTGTATAGGTGTACGAAGTTACAGTGACACACGACCATGTATTCTGGATGCATAACTTTTTTGTCAACCTGTGGATTTACAATGTGTAGTGTACGACGTTATTCCGAAGCGACTTCATAGTTCCTTGGTACCCACTTACGGAGGATATTGGTCCAGTTGCTGAGGAGCGTAGATCTGGACGTTTATAAAGGACGGCGTGTCCTACTAGGAGAGAGGTCAGGAAAGAGCAAATATAAGCATGGAAATGAAAATGGTATTGTCATCCTAGTCAATAAATGGTGAGACGTTTCCTTGCTCGAGTAATGGGTCAGACTATTGCTCAACAGTCAGTATGAGTTAAGGTGCAAATCCAGGGTTCTGTTCTTGGAGGTTGAGGATGCTCGTAGTATGCTGCTGTGTCCCTCCCCCTTCCAAAAATTAAATGGCTTTACGCTCTCTTTTATCATCCCTTCTTAATAATAATAATAATAATAATAATAATAATAATAATAATAATAATAATAATAAAAGCAGATGCCTATAAATATCTAGGATACAGACAAAAAATATGAATAGATAATACAAATATTAAAGAAGAACTAAAAGAAAAATATAGACGAAGACTAACAAAAATACTGAAAACAGAATTGACAGCAAGAAACAAGACAAAAGCTATAAATACTTATGCTATACCAATATTGACCTACTCATTTGGAGTAGTGAAATGGAGTAACACAAACCTAGAAGCACTCAATACACTTACACGATCACAATGCCACAAATATAGAATACATCACATACATTCAGCATCAGAAAGATTCACATTAAGCAGGTGCAAATCCAGGGTTCTGTTCTTGGAGGTTGAGGAAGGGGATTTATCGACATAAAAAACCTACATTATGGACAGGTAGACAATTTAAGAAAATTCTTTCTAGAACGAGCAGAAACTAGCAAAATACACAAAGCAATAACTCATATAAATACATCGGCTACACCACTGCAATTTTATAACCACTTCTACAACCCTTTATATCACATAACATCAACAGATACGAAGAAAGCAAATTGGAAAAAGAAAACACTACATGGCAAGCACCTGTATCATCTAACACAGCCACACATCGATCAAGACGCATCCAACACATGGCTAAGAAAAGGCAATATATACAGTGGGACGGAAGGATTCATGATTGCAATACAGGATGAAACAATAAACACCAGATATTACAGCAAGCATATTATTAAAGATCCCAATACCACAACAGATAAATGCAGACTTTGCAGACAACAAATAGAAACAGTAGATCACATCACAAGCGGATGTACAATACTAGCAAATACAGAATACCCCAGAAGAAATGACAATGTACCAAAAATAATACATCAACAGCTTGCCTTACAACACAAATTATAAAACAACACGTTCCCACATACAAGTATGCCCACAAAATGTACTGGAGAATGATGAATACAAATTGTAATGGAGCAGAACCATTGTAACAGATAAAACAACACCACATAACAAACCTGACATCATACTCACCAATAAAAAGAAGAAATTAACACAACTAATCGAAATATCCATACCCAATACAACAAATATACAAAAGAAAACAGGAGAAAACAGGAGAAAAAATTGATAAATACTTCCAACTGGCTGAGGAAGTCAAGGACATGTGGCATCAGGATAAAGTTGACATTGTACCAATTATACTATCAACTACAGGAGTCATACCACACAATATCCACCAGTACATCAACGCAATACAGCTACATCCAAACTTATATATACAACTACAGAAATCTGTAATTATTTATACATGTTCAATTACCCGAAAGTTCCTAAATGCAATGTAACATATACCGTACAGTTAAAAGGAAGTCACGCTTGATCAAGGTCCGCGTAACTTTCCATTTTTGACCAGACATAACGTCTGAGAAAAGAAAGAATAAGAATGAAAAGCACAAAATGCCTTAATACAACAATAATAGTAATGATTTTTTATTTATAATAACATATATTAAATCTGTTAATATAATCTTGATAAGAAGCACCAGCAGCATTTTTGAACCTCACCGATTGTAATTGATATAAAAACAAACACCAAGTGTCCAAATCGCAATCTATTTTCGTTCTGCTGGAGGTAGATGATGGATTTTATAAGCGAAACCGGTTACCTCAAGAAGAACGAAAATAAATTGCTAATTTTACCGTTAATCTTTATTTGTTTCTATCAGCACTCAGTACATAGTTTTAGCATAATTTCCAAGCATTTGTACTTGAGAGAAAGTCAACATTTAAAATACGTGCGAAAGTTTGAGAAGTAGCTATGTTCTGCAGCTGATCTAAGAACGATAACGACGAAAAACTTCGAAAACGTCATAAATTATCCAATATGATATTGTAGTGTGTACTGACGATTATTTGTATTTCACTTAGCACTGTAACAGTGAAGACAGAGCTGCGAACTATGGCTGCACTACCTTCTAAATGAAAGGAATGTAATTTCTTTCAATCGTCTTTGCCTACGTTTGTGAATCAAGTCCGTCTTCTTCCTTTCTTGTTTTTACTGTAGTGGAGGTTCTGTCCCTTTCTATCTTGTTTTACACACCTTGCAATGGTTTGCTATTTATATCTATGCGCTCGCGAACGATGCCCCATTTTCCGTTGTAAGTTGGTACTATAGCCCTTTTAATGCGTTCCTTTTACCGGTCGGAATGCTTTTAGCAGCAAGACTGACCGCAGCTGAAAAGTATCCTTTGTTGAAGATAGTTTGCGTTTTATATTATTTCTATCCATTGACACTTAGTTTTCATGCTGTAAGAGGCGTTAAAAATATTTCCCTGCGAAGGCCGTACAGTCCAGTCAGGCAAACACACCGGGAGCATTGAGGCAATCGTCCAACCGACGCACCGTGTTGAAGATAACCATTTGGTAAAACACTGTGTCCTGCTGTGTGAAGAAGTCCGTAACTCCCTGCTGCACATTTCGTCCGACAGGAATGGTCGACTTTCAAGACCTTTCTTTAAGGGACCCGGAGGTGTGACAATCGCATGGGAAGAGAGCAGGGCTATAGGGTGGGTGCTCGAGTGTCTCCCACTTGAGTTGGTGTAATTTCTGCGTTACAACATTTGCGATATGGTGATGTGTGTTATCATGAACCAGCAGGAACACTTGTTACAGTTTTCATCAAACAACAGTAGTTACTGACAGAGATGCCGCTTCATACACGTTCTTCATTCTCCAGTGGATGACTATCGGTGTTTATCCTTCGGCATCCAGGCAAAAAATTACGTCGTCATACATCATATTTCCGCATTTACCGCACGGATGAAAGAAAGGAATGTCACACTAATCCAAGCCTACATGTTGGCGCTTGTATACCCGGATCGGACTCGGGCTACGTTCCATATACGCTTTAGCAACGCCCTCAGACGGACCCTTTTCGATCGTCCCTTATGTTTCATGCTTTTGAAAATTTAAATATAAAAAAATTTAAACATTTTTGCTGAAATATTTGTTGTGTGGGGAGGAGGGTCATTAATGACTTCCCACCCGAACTTCACGCTCGCCTGAGCATGACTTCTCGTTGAGAAAGGCTGCTGTTTGTAAGTGCCTGTTACAGAGATGAGAAGTAGTTACTTACTGAGAACGTGCCCATCGTTGTAACTAATGATAAGAGAAACGTATCCGAAAAGTGAATATGTGAGTCGAAAACGGACATTCTGAGACAGTGTCTATGTGCAAAATAGAGGTTGACTCTTCCACAAAAGACAACAGCAACCAGCCACTTCTTACAATGCTTTTTATTTATTTAAATAGCGCCGTTACCAGTTGAGAACCGAAAGTATGTATACTTCCATGTGGTGAAATTTCTTGATGTGTGAGTGGTGCTTCTGATTATGTGTTTAAAAATACTTCAAAAAAGTACATCATACAGTCTTCGCTGCTGCATGATCACAGGCAATCAGCCCTCGAACGTAATGGTGCGGTTTTTTCAACGACACCACCACCTTAAGGAAATTTCATCATTTGGGAAAACAAAAAGTGAAAGCTAATGTAATTGTATCTTAACGTGAACTAGCCGTCTGAAGATGAACCTTTCTACCTGTTTTAAGTAATCGAGAAAAAAAGACACATCGTGCCTAGTATGCCTTCTTATGTACCTAACGTCATTCCTCATTCGTAAATGGTCACGGATGATCATTACAATTTACAAGAGCAAAATTTTATCATTATACTGAAAGACACGGTTTGAAATCTCTTGCGCTGGTTAACGCTACTAGAACGATACTGAAAACACGAGAATATTGTAATATTTTAGAGCACGTTAGTTAACACGAAAGACGCACAGGTCGACGAATGAAATAAATAAAGGAAAGACCTAAATTTTATAATTTATTTTCCGTAAGTATGATACATGAATTCGAACTGTACATGGACCATCACTTACTTGTGTTGGAATATCTGTGAAATGCATTCATCAGCCATTCTTGCAAAATACTGGCACAATTTATTTACAGGAGCATGTAAAATTGGCAGAAACCAACCTTGGGCAATATCAGTATCGGTTCCGGAAAAATGTATGAGCACACGAGGCAATACTGGACCTACGACGTGCATTATGAGATAAAGGAAGGCTAACCTCCATTTATAGCATCTGTAGATTTAGGGAAAGCTTTTGACAGCGTTAAAAGGTAAAATGCTCTTGAAATTCTAAAGTTACAGGGGCTGAAATACAGGCACCAAGAGGTTATCTACAACTTGTACAGAAATCAGACTGCCGATATAAAGGTCACAGAATATGAAATTGAAGCAGTCGTTGAGAAGACAGATAAATAGGGTTGCAGCCTCTCCCCGATGTTACTCAATCTTTACATTGACAAACACGAATCTACAATATTGCCGTGAAGTGATAAATTTAAAAAAGTCGGATTCTTCACGATTAATTACCAGATTTTCTTTCAGCTTCTCTTCCCTTCGTATTTTCATTTTCCAATAAAAAAATTCATCATTTTACACAATGATGACCTGCATAAATAGCTATAGCAATTATGTAACCAGCGGGCATGGGAGTCCAGTTTTTATCTGCATCTCTGCCGTTTGTTGACTAGAAATTGGTAGGTAGCACCACGGTAGTCCATCTCACAACTGATGATAGCAATATTACGGCAACACAAAGAAAGTAGCTTGAACGCCTTGTTCAGACAAACCGACCGTCTTCCTGTACAGGAACTATACACACTATCAGCAACCTGTCAAAGAATAATGCTGAAGAGATAACAGTTTAAGTGCAGAATGGAGGTCTGAATTTCGGCCCTATGCCACACATATCACCTGTTGTGGATATCGTTAACTGATTGGAACCTGTGAGGTAGTACCTGTCACAAGATGTCGCCAGAGAGCTAAGGCTTACCATAAGTCGTGTTCTGGCAATAGTGGGTCTTCCAAAGTCATACATCAGTGGAGAGAAGGGGCCCATGCTTCGCGGAGAGTCGAAGAGATAACTGAGCTGCCAGTTAATTGGGAAATGCCAAGGTCATACGTTGCAATCAACAGACACAGAAACTATGCGTAACTGAGATTTAACAGTCGCTTGGAAACGTGTTTGTTTTATGAAGGCATTTCGTCTCGTATTAGACATGCTGCTACGACAATAGTGCGTTTTTGAAACCACGAATAAAAGAGGGTCGCAATCCGCAACGAGCGCATTGTGACCGTCATACGTTCATAACAGACTCGACGCTGGAGCACTGCAGAATTTTTATATTTTTAAAGCAAGTCATAAAACTAATTTACAGTAGCCTGTTAGGTATAATTCTTACTCTAAAGCAAATAAAAATAAATTTAAAAAAATCTACGCTGCATCACTGTCATGAAAGGCAAAGTGCTGGACAATCGTTACGTAATCTTAGTATGTACACTGCCAATATGTAGTTCCCCTGCACTCTGCATACTCAGGCAAGCTGTTATAAGTGATTTTATATGTCCTGATAATGAATGTTTCAACGTAAAGTAGGAGAAAATAAAGGTTTATAGTATCAACAGCACTCGGTGGTTCATAAATACGACTTCCTTTAATTATTTACGAGCTGTGGAGCACCATGTGCACAAAACACAATTTTCCAGCGGTCTACTACTCTCCTGGGCTGATTAGTGGACATAATGTGTTATAATATCCACAAATCAGAACACCTCGTACTGCAGTTGGTACATGAACCCTCTCCCTGGTGTGCCGACTCCTAAAATGTATTGTATTTGGACGACTTTCCTTTCAGTCTTCCCCCATGTGTGGCATACGCTACCGTGTGGCTGAAATCCGGTAGCCTGCGCTGCTGAGCGCCATATCGGACAAGTGCCATGGTGGATGACTTTTCTAACCTTTGGATTAAATATACGATCTCGATTCTTACCTGATGGGACCTAATGAACGGTAACGGTTTCATTTCAAAACCCGAGTTACTTATTGGCCTTCAGGGTACGACGAGAGCTCTATGTCATCAACACAGTGCTCTGCGACGTACAACCACGAGTGTGGATGTCTTCTATGAAGAACTGCAGATAACATTGCTTCCTGAGCTCTGCGTTTCTCTCAAATGTCAGCCATTGAATGCGTTTGGGATGTTCACCACTAGTAACAACTGTTGATGCTTTGAAAACTCGCATACAATCTACGTTGTTATATTATCCCCTGGACATATCCAGGTTATGGTAGGAAAACGGTGCTAAAAACATGTAACATGGTATGTAACAAACAGAAGATTGTACGTCTTAGTAAAACAGCCGACTGGCAGCAAATGGTTCAAATGGCTCTGAGCACTATGGGACTTAACAGCTACGGTCATCAGGTCATCAGTCCCCTAGAACTTAGAACTACTTAAACCTAACTAACCTAAGGACATCACACAACACCCAGCCATCACGAGGCAGAGAAAATCCCTGACCTCGCCGGGAATCGAACCCGGGAACCCGGGCGTGGGAAGCGAGAACGCTACCGCACGACCACGAGATGCGGGCGACTGGCAGCATACGTACAATAATTCATCAGGAAAACACCACCCGAAATATTTACAGATTATAAGAACATCTTACTGCCAAGAAATGGTTTCGATACGGTTTTCATTCCTATGGAGAGTTGAGTGCTGCTCGAGATTAACACCAAGACCTCTACAACAACTACAGAGAAATAACCTTTACGTTGGTATAATAAATATAAATCGTAACCAAGTGTTCTTTACACCTTTTTGATGCCCGAAGGTAAGTTTCTGTGGCGTGAAACGCGTAAATAATGCAGGGTGTCCCAGGAAGAACAGTCAGTATTCTGAGATATGACAGGAACGATCATTCGAAGCAAAAATGTCTAGTGAACATAGTGTGAAACAAATCTCTTCCACAGCATGTGTAGCGTTTGTCAGCCTTAATTCGCGATTTTCTAGCTATTCAACGATTAATGCATGTTCTCTCGAGGTGGAATTTTGAATTCGCTGACAAAACTTTGCGTACATGAGTGGTTAGAAATAACCATCACTGCTTTAGTATGTTTGAGATGATAAGATGACTTAGCTACATCTAATGCCAATCAGACTTACAGAACTCCTACATTTAACTCCATTTCTAGATTAACTATCCTTGATGGCTCACGATGTGTCCTATCAATGTGTCCATTGTTTTACTCTAGATGTGCCACGAATTTATACACTCATTCATGCAGTTCAGTACTTCTTTGTTAGTTATCTTGTAGCGTTTACTCTCCTATCCAGTAAATGAACGAGAAGAAATGGTCTTGCCTTGACGCATTACTACGTCAGACACACTAACCATCCGAGATGTAGTTTGCAAACGGCTGAATGACTGCAGCTACTTTGAATGTACCAAAAAGGTAAATTCGATAAGGTAAATTCTAGCAAATTTCGCCTGATTCTTCCGTAGATCATGAGAAGGAGGTCTGCTTACCCCGTCTCTTCTAAAGATGTCTATGTCCCCACTGAATTTCTTCTCCGTAGGCCGCGATACCTAACATGTGATCTAAAGACAGTAAATTTTGATGCGGCCTTCACTAAGGCTACTGAGAAGCTACAATAACGTGTCAATACAGGTGATGCCACCACATTTATTAATTCAAACGCAAAAGAGGAAAATGCGTTTCTACAGTCAACCCTGTTTGAGAGCGAGTCTGAAATTATTAATTACAGTAACGATCACTGTTTATGATTATAAACTTTCGAGTACGATAATATTCACAAAACAACATACGTTATATGTATCCATATTTATGCAGTTCTGATCGTCGAACTAGTCATAATAAACTCCAAATTATTTTCTTAAGTGAGAAAAAGGTATTTGACTGTTTTCTGGCAACTGTTTTAAATGATTAATTACATCATTTTATGCTATTAACACGCGTTTTCTACTTGAATTTCGGTATTCTGTGGTGTCACCGCCAGACACCACACTTGCTAGGTGGTAGCTTTAAATCGGCCGCGGTCCATTAGTACATGTCGGACCCGCGTGTCGCCACTGTCAGTGATGGCAGACCGAGCGCCACCACACGGCAGGTCTCGAGAGACGGACTAGCACTCGCCCCAGTTGTACGGACGACTTAGCTAGCGATGCACACTGACGAAGCCTCGCTCATTTGCAGAGCAGATAGTTAGAATAGCCTTCAGCTAAGTCAATGGCTACGACCTAGCAAGGCGCCATTAGCATTACATAGCTTGTATCTAAAGAGTCTCACTTGTATCGTCAAGAGCGATGTACCACAAGGATGGATTAAAGTTAAGTATTCCAGGAGCTACGTACTTTTCTTTATAGCATTCATTACGTATCCTGTTTCAGACCTATCTACTAGCCTGCGTGAGTTAACGCGTGCCTTTCGGCTACTTCCAAGTGGCGTGGTTGTCTTGTTACGCCACAACATATTCTTTTATAAAAACGGAAATTAAATTCAAATAATTTGGAAGCCCGATAAAACACTCCATTCGAATTTTGTAATGCTGTGACGTCACTGGCTACCACGCTGCTCCTATGTCATAACACTAATTCACAGCGATCTTTTGGAATTTACGTTTCGGAAATTGGGTTACAAATGGTGTGTAGTACCATACTGTACAATTAAATCTATAAAAAAAACTCCTGAAAAATTGCTTTTGAGTGTTCCAGAGAATGAGAAGGTGTGTAAAATGTGGTTGCACTGTACCGGCAAATTACCACCACGTCGACACGCAAATTCACTAACTTAATTAAAAATGTGTTACACTGTGAAGTTGCATTGACTTACCTCCGAGGTATGCTCTCCCACTGTTACAACGAAGGATAGCGTCATTCAACGGAATTAAATTCATAGCGAAAATTTTCATTTTACCCAAATACAGTTCAGTTATTCGGTAGCTCAGTTGTTACGGAGGTAAAACGTCGCATTTTACAAGATGATGTCCATCAATCGCTGCTTCGTATCTAACCAGAAAGAACATTTTAACTTATTTTTAAAACGTCTCGATAGTGCCCTCATATGGAAACGAAATAATAAGTACAAAATTCACCATACCAATCAGAAATAGAATATTATTCTGTATTTCTTGCTGTTTACAGACGCTAACATTTGCAGTCGCTGTTCACACACTTCACTTTCAGAAGGATATTTTATAGTTAATGTGACCACACACTTTTTACTTTATTAGAAACAATGCTTTTATCTCCGTACTGTCCAGCTAGGATCCTTACTGTTTAAACTTTCTCAGTTACATCATGTTAGATAAAAATGAAGTAAAGCCTGTTTCGGACGATAAAATTAGTTTGAACTCACAAACATGAAGCTCTTACGTTTGGTTACCAGCATGTTGTACACGCTTTGTCTCTCTCCGTATAACCTCATCGTTCTCCTCGTTGTATTGTGGGCGTATGGTGACATCTTCGCTACTAGCAATGCTTTCCAAAAAAGTGAATTGTTTGTTCGCAAAGTAAAAGCATTTATCTTCTGTTGTCTATTTTTCAGACTAAGACTAATGTGAAGGTATGTATAACACGTCGCACAATCTAAACAACTGCTACAATCATTTCCTGATAACATTGTTCTCGTATTGCGTGTAAAACTTTTAAAAATGTATAACCCTTCAAGAATACGAATTACTCATCTCTTTATTTTCAGTTGAATGCGCTATCAGTTACGCCACCGTATACCTGCTGCATGTTGGTCACTGATGAGTGTCTTCTACAGAGGAAATCAGCAATTGATGCCGAACATAATTTTACTGTGCCTTGGGTCGTAGCTCATGACTGATAGTCGACAGTCTAGTTATATTGCATTTTCAATCACTCAATAGGTAAACTGTTTGGAGAACAAATACGTAAAAGCCCCGTAACTTCGGCTAGCGCTCCTATAACGCACGTATAGCTTCGTCTTACTCCTAGTCTGTGACGTCACCAGACATAAGCCGATAACACAGCTTTTTCGATCACTTGACCAGATCTTGATATTTAATGATTTTTAAGGTTTAATTACATAAAAATAACATTTTATGTGAATACTGACCGTAAATGCCGTTTAAATATTATAATCAGTCAGAATAACAACAATCCGGACCATATTTTTAACACAGGAAAATAGCCTATTAGCACTCGTGATTTATACGCGTACGCAGTCTTAAAGGCAATGCTAGCGTGGGTATAAACGTTACCCGTGGTGAAATTAAACTTTGCCTCACTTTTAACTAAACGAAACCACCAGTCATAGTGCACATACTTGTATGCTACCTGTATGAAGGCTAGCCATTGCCTCGGTACTCGGCTATCGTAACTGATTCCCGCCTGTCCGCACACAGTTCTTTTATGACAGGTCGCTAGGTCCAGCAATCACTCGAAACCTCAAATTAATTCTCTTGTTAATCTTTGCTCGACAATTTTGAATAACTGAAACCATAGTTAGATAGACTTCGGTGTGGATAAGCTCTTCAGTGTAGTCAGAATAGTTTCTTAATCGTTTAAACATTATATAGGTGTACTAGAAGACACTCATCTTTGTGTCAAATCCAATATGGAATTCCCTGCTATCTGTCAATTTTCCATGGCAACATGGAATACTCTCATGGTTTTCCACTCCCCCTATCTATACGGCATGACCACTTGTTACTTGTGGAGTCAGTAACCTCTTGTTCCTACAGGCTCGCATAGCTACAGCAGTGTAAGCCATTAGGTGTAGTGTAATAAACCGTGCGGTAGCGTTCTCGCTTCCCACGCCCGGGTTCCCGGGTTCGATTCCCGGCGGGGTCAGGGATTTTCTCTGCCTCGTGATGGCTGGGTGTTGTGTGATGTCCTTAGGTTAGTTACGTTTAAGTAGTTCTAAGTTCTAGGGGACTGATGACCTCAGATGTTAAGTCCCATAGTGCTCAGAGCCATTTTGTAATAAACCGTAGCCAGCGATGTGGCATAAATCTACCTAGATAAAATTCATCATTTCTCTATAGCCCAGCTCTAAGGCATTTTTGTATGCTGTATATACGCGTCAAGTCCATGAATGTCTACACCTCAGACGATTACTGTCTGAAAATACTTCCTAGCACTTACCTCTGGCAGACAGACTTGTTAACACTTTTCTTTTTCTCAGAGACTTATCTAGCTATTGCTGGTGTGCATTTTATATCCACTCTACTTCTGATATTATCAGTTATCATGCTGCCCTGCATTGTCAAAAGCTTTCTGTGAATATATACAGTAAATGCTATAATTCTAGTTTAATCTTCTTTTCCAGTCCTTTGCTCAGATAAGTCGTAAGGTAGTACTTTTTGCGGTTTCCTACATTTCTCAGTAATCGAAACTGATCTTTCCTAAGTTCAGATTGCACCAGTCTTTACATACTTCTGTAAATAATCTGCGCACACCCTGAGAGGAAACTAGTGGTAAGAAACTGAAGTATATTTATATTGAAATGGGTGATGAAACACTGCTACTGAGTTTAACGGAATATGGAGCCCACACCCATCATCATACTCGATAGGTTTGCTGTCTTTGAAACCCCATAGGATCAGAATCGTGCATTTTGTTCGTTGGCTCTTTCTTGAAATATGATATGTTTACTGTCCCCCTCAGAATACAAAATATTTCACTGTCGCAGCCCATGCGTCTACCTTACACTAATGGCTAAGGACGAAAGAATCATACACATCGTCCTCCGATACATAACAAGAATAGGGCGTACAAAGGGGAAACCAATCACCTTCTCCACAACCGTGCAGCAGACAGGTTAATACTGAAGGCAAACAATCGGTTCACAGATTTTAAAGAATTCAGTGACCTGCTACGACACGTCTACACTCAAGATCGAAAACAGTGGGTACACACTATGTGCCAAAGGCAGTATTGTATTTGCAAACAAAGGTATAGCAATCAACAAAATCTCGGAAATATGTAGCGAGAATTCGGCTTCTACTGTATTTAGGGACCAAAACAGTGAATGGATTTTCACAGATAAATATTCACTGTATTCCGATCACATTGCACCGTATACTGAAAAAGTCAGGGAAGCGGATAACTATGCTTATGGTAAAAAAGTACTGATTACAGCAGATACAAATTCGAAAAGTTCGCTCTTGTTTAGCAGACTCTCAGACGCTTTTAGACATCATTCAAGAACTTGACCTGTTAGTGGCGAACCGACAGGGACAACCAGAGACGTACCACAACAGAACCTTTCGACTTTTGAACTAATTACCCTGAGTCGTTATGCCTGTAAGTCATCGTTAGCGTGAATCTATCCTGGTATGTAAAGAATGCTCAGTCGGAGACACCGATGTTAATTTGTCTATCTGTTGACGCCATACTGAATGAATTGCAAACTATTCTGACTGCTGTCTGCACCAATGATTTTCGCTAAGTGATGTGCCTTTTGTCAGTTCTTTGAAACGGATAGGTCTTTCCCTCTTTATTTTCATTCAATCCAACCTTGTACTCCCCCATTAATCATCTCATTGTCGAGAAGATGTGTAACCCAAATCGACCGTCATAAGTTTCGTAAGCTGCAGACTCCCGAAAAAATGGACATTTTCTCACACGCCATGAGACAAGTTTTATTTCAAAGAGGTGGAAATGAATTACCTTCAAGTCAAGGAACACTTTCTCCTTAGAGACCTTCAAAGTTCACAATAGCATCTACTTTTTTCTGTTTAATTCGTTTTACCAGCATCTCATATTATGTGCTGGGAAAATTCCTTTATCTTGTGGCAGAAATTTGGGTGGATAATTTGTGAGACGTGCTATATTTTGGCGATCTCCTGCATAATATTGCTTTCACTTGATTCATCGTATCTGCTGTGACGAACGAAGTGTCTGGGCAATCAAAGAATGTTATGAGACTTATTGTAAGCATGCAAAGCTCAGATTCAGCTATCTGCTATTAATATTATCTAATATTATTACATCGTAGTATGTGCGTTTGAGATCCTTTGTCAGTGAACATAGACGCACCAAGCAGGATGTGCAAGAGTTCATCATGTAACTTGTTGATAATGAGTGTCAAGAGAGTGCTGTCTTTATTTAACATATTACTCAAGCAAAAGTCGGTATTCTGTTAAAATATTTTACGAGACCCAAATTTAACTGAATGACAACTTATTTATATTTTCACATTCTCGTTATATTCAGTAGTAATCATCATCATCCCCTTACTCGAAAGAGGGTGAAACGTCTTAAATATAAAGAAGAGGTGCTACCACCATTCCGAAGATGAAAGGTTCGCAGAACGAATGAGGACAACGAGACATACTGATTTAATAAATAGAAAGCGCTTTCTCAATGTTGGGAACAGGTAGTCGTCTAGTCCGATTAGCACAGCAAAAGACAGCAGGCAGCTACTCGATAATTAGCTGTTCTATCAATCACGCAATATTTTCATTTCATATGGTAGCGTGGAAACATTGTGAAGAAGACTGTAAGGTCTCCAAAATCAGAGAGCTGCCATAATGCATAACTGAAGCACCTAGCAGAAAATATACAGTCATAAATTCTTTGGATAGAGCAATCCTTAAGTTGTTGTTAATAGTCACTCCATGTACTTTCATTCAGTAAAATAGCTTCAGCTCGTCTCGCCTTCCAATAATGTGGACATAGCAACTACTTTTTACCACTATGAAGAAAACTGGCCTAGATTCTGTGGGCGGATAAATAATTTATGAAATGTAGAAGAATTAGATTATGAAAAATATTGTAAATGTGATACAACGTGAATGTAAATACGGGAAAAATGTAGAGCAGGTATGTCCTTTGTCCCCGTAATCGTTGAATATACACATTGCAGAAGCCACTCAAACCTTGAAAGAGACAAACTATAGGAACTAAAGTTGTTGGTAAGCGATTAAGTCCATCATATTTTCTAATGTTATTCCAAAAGTCGGAGCTTGAGGAAAAAGAAATAAATAAACTGTAGGTAATTTTCTGATGAATTAAATGAAGAATTCGGAAACATAAAAGAAGAAATGTATTGTCAATCAAAATAGATTTGATAGCACTAAATTCAAACAAATAAGCGGAAGTACAATTACGGAAGGTAATAGCTATTTATTAGAAGCGAGATCAAGAATAGTTTCAGCACGGAAAAGGATATGAAAGAAATAAATCCCCTGAATGGAATTAAAATTTGAGTGTTGATCAAAAGTCTCCAGTTCTAGCTGGATGGAAGCAAAAACAGATGTCAGAACCCTGTGAGATGTAAAAGCGGTCAGAAGCCTAAAAAAAAGGAAACAGAAAAAATGAAAATGAAATTTATTGGACAAATATATGGACACATTACTTTTCGCATAAAACACAAATGTGACTCCAGACGAAACTGTATTGTTAGAACATTAAGACATTAAGACAAAACTATTAAACCTTGCATGCAAGACATATCAGACAGACTTCATGCAGATTGTAATAACTTCTCTTCCAAAGAAGACAGGTCCTGACATGTATGAATATTACCGGATCATCGGTTTAGTAAGTAATAATTGCAAAATACTGATACAAATTATTTACAGAAGAAAAAAACACGTGTGTAAGTCGACCTCGTGGAAGATCAGTTTGGATTGCAGAGCAATACAGGAACACAGGAGGCTGCATTACCCCTCAGTCTACCTTACAAAATAGACTGAAGACACAAATCAACGTTTATAGCATTTGCAGACGCACAGAAAGTTTTTTTACAGTGTTCACTGGGATTCACTCTTTGAAATTCTGAATTTAGCAGGAGTAAATTATGGGGAACATGAAGTTATCCACTACTTTTACAGGAAGCAGACTGCGACCATAAGACTCGAAGGGCATGATATAGAAACAGTAATTGAGCAGGGAGTGATACAGAGTTATATACGCCCCCATATGTTATTCAATCTGAACATTGTGCTAACAGAAAAGGAAACCGAAACATTTGGAAAGGTAATTAATGTTCATGGAGAAGGAATAAAAACATTGTGATCTGCCAATGACACTGTAAACCTGACAGAGACAGCAAAGGAATTCGAACTTCGCTTAAACGGGATGGACAGTATCTTCAAAGAAAAAGATGATTATCAACGAAAGTAAAATAATGATAATTACATGTAGTCGAATTGAATAATACGATACTGAGGGAATTAGTATAGGATGAATGAATGAGTATTTGAAAACACGGAAACTATCAGTTTTATGCTTTTTGCTGCCGATACCTGTAGAGAAGATATTACTCTGTAGAAAACAGCTTCTCAACATTTGGCTTCATTATCGACTTCAACATATGACAATCTTTCCCACTGACGATTCCATTTATTATGTCAGGGATTCTACACATCAGCAGAATGTCTTGCCCCAAACGTCAGTAGAAATATGAGTCTGGTGTTGTCATAAGCAACACACTTTTCTGCAAAATACGTGCCGTGCATCTTTCAACATGTCAAGCGAACCCATCTTAAAGCAGTTCCCCAAAGGTAAAATTAATTGTCTTTCGGTATACTTCCCACGGCTTTTGCACTAACCAGAATGCGTCGTTAACCACAGTAAATGAAGAAGATACTGCCACATATCTGGTCCAAGGAGACTGTCATCTTTTCACTGGACATGGCGTCTATCACGCAAGAAATAAACATATATTTACTTAACTAACGGCTACTGTAGCGGTTAACATGAAGCAAAAACGAATTGAGCCTCACGACTGCTAGAGTGAAGCGCTTCGCGCCCATTCACATAGAGTTACGGCTATCAGGCGACGTAAAACTTGGCGATATTCATTGTTACAGTCACTAACCAAATTAGTTCTCAATTCATAATGTTGTAGATAGACAAATAAACATTAGCGACTCGGACTAAGTACTTCCTGACATACCAGCATCGTAATTACTCCTCGATTATTGCGATATAAATATTCAGATAGGTTCACCCTAACGATGGCTGTTAGGCATAACAACTGGGAATAAGTAGTTCTAAAGTAGAAATATGGCTGTTGAATGACAGTGTCGATTTGTAGTACGCCTGATCCGAAAGAAATTAACTGCAACCACTGCTATACAGGAGACCTACATAAAAAAAACTCTCTTGTTCTTAATTTGTAGTGTAGGTTGGCATAGTTGTTGGGAACGATATTCCTATCTGTAGTTTACCCCAGCAACTATGCACTGTCTGGATCACTGACCATTCATCAAATTAATTTAGGGCTCGCTTGCGCTTACTCTCCAGTACGAGCTGCTCTCGGAGCCACTCGAGGGTTTAGATGGGAATTGACAACATTGCAGGAAAAATTTGACAACTCTGTGATCTTCCACCTACTCTCGGGTGTGCACTATACTATTCGTCGTCATTCACTTGATACTTTCTTGTTATCTCAATGAAATAATTTTAATTTAGATGTGACGATAAGTACATAAAATTCATTGTTTGAGAAGAGGATGGACGTATCTGCCGTAGTCAACTTGGCAGTAACATGGAGAAATTTGCTGTAGCAGTGTTGTGATGCCGTAGCGGTAACGCGAATGCTTAACGATGCGTTGGCTGCTTTAGATGGCCATTCCTTGTGAGAAAATTGCAAACTGAGTTTTGCACGAGCGATACTTTCTAAAACCACGCTGACTCGTGGACGGTAACTTTACCGTCTCAAGGAAAATTATTATATTCGAGCTATAAATATAGTCAAGAGTTCAATTTTTTGAGGCTACGGTTTCCTTCCTCATTACCTCAAACAGCTGTAATAATTCCTGCACAAGCGTCTAGTATATAATATCCTCAATAACGGACACGTTCCTCTTATTTCAGGCAGATAAAACTAACCACTCATCATTAATTTCGGTTACGTAAGCACAATCCTCTCATTTCAGGCGCTGTCAGTCATCTCTACTATCTAACTAACAAAGATCTAGAACAAACGTAGGTCCTGTGTAGCGATTCAGGATTGCTGCTCAAGGTTATCTTCTGACTGTGATTTGAAAAATCATCTCACGATAACCTACACATGAAGAAGATCCAATAAACTCAAATAACTCGAACACTATCACATCACCATAGCCATCAGAACCACAACGCCATCATCACTAAGAGAGATTCAATTAGACGTGAGAATCACAGTGTCATCCTAAGTAAGAGGGAATCAAAACTACCAAATATCTCCATGTCTTTCTCACTAATAGGGAATCAATAAACAGCAAAAGCATTTAGTGACCACTTCGTGGAATAGTTAACCACCACAGGCTGCACTGAAATACCAATTACCAATAAATAAATAAATAAAAATCTCGCTTAAAAAGACTACCTCATCAGATCTTCTTAATCAAACTTTTCCTGAGTTAGAATTTTAGAGATCTACGCAACATGCATCTGGAAACTAATTTATTCCTGAAATTTCTCAACTACGTAACGCATTCATCAGAAACCCCAAACTTTTGCAATAGTCTAAACACTCACATGGGTACACACTTACCTAGAGAACTAATAACTTCACACAACTTTCACATAATGAGTACCGATAGTGAAGGATTCACACTCATACACCTAGAACAGAATAAGAATAGGAAACACTACAATAAATATAATACGAAATATATACTGTTTTCGGTAGGTTACCTCGTGTTAGTCAAGTATGAGGATCGCCCAGAAAGTAATGCACCGCATTTTTTTTCTCAGCGGAAAACAATACTACGAATGCGAAATGTTACGTTTATTATCTTAAGTCTCCTGAGTGAGCGCGCCACGTTTCCGTCACTTCCGACAGATAGCGTAGCTGCAGGACAATTTCAAAATGGCTTCTGTAGGTGATGTTCGTTAAAGGCAACGTGATGTCATTGAATTTGTCACTGCAGAGAAAAAATGTGGCAAATGTTCACAAATGCTTGTGCAATGCTTATGGAGCATCTGCTATCGACAGAAGTAAAGTTGGTCGCTGGCCACGGAGAGTGAGGTCATCACGAGGCGGTTCGGCGGAGCTCCAAGATTTGTAGCGGTTATGAGCTCATCCACAGCTATGTTTATTATTATTATTATTATTATTATTATTATTATTATTATTATTATTACCTTTATCACCAATTCTATATCATTCACCAGCCACAGCTGGACAGACAGCGTCAAGATACAACATTATCAAAATACATGAATACAACTCTACTATGATAGTAATTTAATACCGCAAGACATATTTAAGTTATACATTAGATTACAACAATATCACAACTATAAAATAGATACAAGTATATAATGAAATTAAATATAACAGTTGCTGTTGGAGTCATGGAACTGAGCTGCGGTTCAAGTAAACACTATGCTACTACTAGAGAAGAATTCTTCAATATTGTACAAGTGTTGCTCTTTTAGCTTACACAAAATAGTAATTTTAAACTGCTCCCATGGTAAAGACTGAATGTGATCAGGTAGAGCATTAAACAATTTTAGGGCCAACATTGGGAATCTGTTTTGTGTCTTTGCTAATCGACACCTTGGCATATCGATACTGTCTTTGTTGCGAGTGTTCTATTTCTCTTTCTGTAAATATCGTAGTTTCTCTTTATGTGGAAGAGGCAGTTCAATATATACTAGCTGTAAACAGAACTCCTCACCTGGTGAAAATTTGTTTACAGTGGTCTGTTTTTATGCTTGAAGTAATGATCTTTATTGCTTTCTTTTGCAGTAAAATCACATTCTTGCAGCCTGCAGAATGGCCCCACAACAACAGCCCATAACTGATGGGGCTGTGGAACATTGCATAGTACACAGTTAGAAGGTACTGTTCTGGTATTATACTTTTCAGTTTCCTTAAGAGGTACAGGACCAGTGAAAATTTGGAACATACTTGTTTGGTGTGCTGTTGCCTGGTTAATTTGGTATCAATGAGAAAGCCCAGAAGTTTAACATCTGCTGCGTTACCCAGTGCTCCAGTATTCCTGAGGCTGCATATCATCCTCTGAGTTTTTTCTTCATTAATTTTCATTTTGTTCATGATAAACCAGGCCTTAGCTTCATTGAACAAGACTTCTGCTTGTTGGACTGCCTGTTCGACATTCTCTCCTTTTGAGAACAAGGCTGTATCATTCGCAAACTGCAAGGAGTGCCCATTGGTGCCTATGTCATTTACGAAGATAAGGAACAGCAGGGGCCCTATTAGCGATCCCTGTGTCACACCATGCTGTAGCTTCTTCTCACCTGAATCAGCTCCTTGCACGGAGACAATCTGTCGTCTGTTTCTCAGGTAGGATTCAAGAGTTTGCGGGACAAATCCCCCTATACAATCTGTTTTTAGTTTTCTGAGCAGGGTCTTATGTGGGATGCAGTCAAATGCCTTACTAAGGTCACAGAGCACTAGTGCTATACACTCAGTCTTCAAAACCCTGACTTATGTTTGTAACTAAGTCAAGTACAGCTGTTGTTGACCTGCCCTTCCGAAAGCCATGATGCGCATCATAAAAAGAGACTATTTCCTTCAAAGTAACTAATCACAACTGACACACCTGACCTAGCCCCCTCGGACTGCCGCTTGTTTGGGCCATTAAAGAATGCCATTCGTGGAAGACATTTTGTGACGATGAGGAGGTGATTCACACAGTGAAGCACTGGCTCCGACACTAGGGCAATAATTGTTACCGACAGGGCATATACGCCCTTCTTTCGTTCTGGAGGAAGGCCATGGAACGGGAGGGAGATTAAGTGAAAAAATAGGGTGTGTAGGTAAAACACCATTCCTTCGTGTGTGTAGTTCTCATTATGTTCAACAAAGAATTGTTGAAGAAAAAAATTGCGGTGCATTACTTTCTGGGCAACCCTCATATTTGACATATACGCACACATCTGCCCCCTGGGTGTTTCCTACTTGGCTGATTAATCTCACCATACTCTTACGTCAAGCATAGGAATAGCTAAAGAACCCAT
This sequence comes from Schistocerca nitens, assembly GCF_023898315.1. Classification (NCBI taxonomy): domain Eukaryota; kingdom Metazoa; phylum Arthropoda; class Insecta; order Orthoptera; family Acrididae; genus Schistocerca; species Schistocerca nitens. The sequence continues at coordinate 359,407,239 of NC_064616.1, read as the reverse complement.
ACTCGTCTAGATTTGTAACAGAATGAGAATATGAAATAGCACAAAAAAAATAAAATGAAATACGCACTGTTTCAGGTAGCGATTCTAGGCTTCAAGTCTGTGATATGTCACATAATATCCCCCTGAGGGTTTTATTCACGTCACAACAGATTTGAAAAATCGGCCTCTGTCAGCATTGGAGCAACTAACAATAGAACCATCTTACGCACTTGAACCTCGTTGATTGAAAATGTGGTGACCAATGCAGAGCGTTATTGGTCAAATTGAGAAGGAGAATAACAATCTGACACAGAGCAGAAAAACTTAAGAAGTTAAGAGAGAGCACCTAATAACAAATTCATTTCACTCTTATCCCTGTCGGACCACGTTGACATTCCATACATTTATTCGAACAAACCCTTTACCTATTCATCTTACGATTGCATACGTTTAAACTCATAAGTAAAATTACCACCTGGAGAATTACCTGACTTACTGACAGAGCAGAATCGTCGCAAACTTACGTAGGCCTACACTTATCGTTCCAGAGAAATATCACTCCATGAAAACCCAAAATCATCAAAAACTGTACTGTGTGCATCTCACACTTCATACATACATCTGAAGGCAATCACACAAAATTAAATACATTCAAAAGAACATACAAGGTATAAGACAAATATTTAAATTCCGGCCGGCCTCTGTGGACGAGCGGTTCTAGGCGCTTCAGTCCGGAATGGCGCTGCTGCTACGGTCGCCGGTTGGAATCCTTCCTCGGGCATGGATGTATGTGACGTCCTTAGGTTATTTAGGTTTAAGTAGTTCTACGTCTAGGGGACTGATGACCTCAGGTGATAAGTCCCATAGTGCTTAGAGCCATTGGAACCATTTGAGCAATTTAAATTCACCATGGCAGTGTTATCCACAGTTACATGTTCACTTTCTGGTTCAATTTCTTCACGAAATAAAGTTCCTTACGGTTTGCCGTCATCATCAATACACTATCTTGTCTCCATCCTGTTGCTAATCACGACTTCCCATGGGTCGCCTGACCCTCCTCCCCATTCGGATATGGCGTCAGGAATACTCTGTCCACGAATTCTCTCCAGCCTTCGCTACTGATTCAGGCTCTTCTTCGCAAATCAAATTTCCCATCGGAAAATCATATTCTCTGTATTCTACATCATCACTTTCCATGTTTTCCGATTCTTCGCCATCGTCATCATCATAATTCTCATCGTTTCCCATCCGCGTTTGTCTCGGCGCTCTGCCGTTTATTGCGAAACGCCCTGTTCATTTTCTGTTGGTCAGCTTCCGGGAACTTTGTTACGGCCTCGAATATGGGCATTATTCCTAGGCTGTGCCGACCTAATTTCCACCCCTCGCATAAATACAAATTTGTTATCGTTCCCTGCCTCGTTTTTACACCAATTTTCGCTATCGTATATCTGTTTCTCCTGTTACATCTGTGTAGGCTCTACCGGCGACGATTAGCCCCACGTTCATAATGCTCGTTATTTTGTCTACTATACATCTTTTTCGCACCTCTCAGTTATAATAATATGCCTGAGACGTATCGGTAGTTCAAATCCTGATTAGCTCGGTGGGGCTGTACGGACTATACAGAAACTGATTCTTCTGAAGCATATGCTCAAAGAATCTCGCCAGACACGTGAATTCTGACGGTTAGGAATTCGGTAACATTATGATGTCACGTTTACTGTGATCTTGCACAGCCTGTGACCAGTATGCCTAGAGGAATGCTTGGAAAAATTCTCGGTACGTACTATATTCTTGCGCAGCTGGTCTCATATGGAGGGCTGGTTCTTGTAAATAACCGCACATGAAATCGATTCTATACCCACTAGGCGATGTGGAAGGCAGTGAATAGTGGCATTGCCTTAACCAAATCTGGGATGGATACCATCTGAGGAATTACAGAACACTTCGAACTTCCTTATTGACAAGAAGTTCTTATGATCGAAGCTATACACTTCTTGCCATTGCGAAAATCCTTGGACATTCCTCTTGATATTTGTGCCGTGTATGGCACATATGTTTCTTCTCCTTCATGACTGGCCTAATCGTCTTTCTACCTACGTCACACAATCATGAAGTTCACGCACCCACCCGCGATATCGCTGATTAATTTCACTTTGTCCTTCTTTAAACTTAAAAAAAGATTTAACTTCAGCATTGTCAGCCACCACAATAGGTGCTGCACTATCATTGCTTATATACTCCTGGAAATTGAAATAAGAACACCGTGAACTCATTGTCCCAGGATGGGGAAACTTTATTGACACATTCCTGGGGTCAGATACATCACATGATCACACTGACAGAACCACAGGCACATAGACACAGGCAACAGAGCATGCACAATGTCGGCACTAGTACAGTGTATATCCACCTTTCGCAGCAATGCAGGCTGCTATTCTCCCATGGAGACGATCGTAGAGATGCTGGATGTAGTCCTGTGGAACGGCTTGCCATGCCATTTCCACCTGGCGCCTCAGTTGGACCAGCGTTCGTGCTGGACGTGCAGACCGCGTGAGACGACGCTTCATCCAGTCCCAAACATGCTCAATGTGGGACAGATCCGGAGATCTTGCTGGCCAGGGTAGTTGACTTACACCTTCTAGAGCACGTTGGGTGGCACGGGATACATGCGGACGTGCATTGTCCTGTTGGAACAGCAAGTTCCCTTGCCGGTCTAGGAATGGTAGAACGATGGGTTCGATGACGGTTTGGATGTACCGTGCACGATTCAGTGTCCCCTCGACGATCACCAGTGGTGTACGGCCAGTGTAGGAGATCGCTCCCCACACCATGATGCCGGGTGTTGGCCCTGTGTGCCTCGGTCGTATGCAGTCCTGATTGTGGCGCTCACCTGCACGCCGCCAAACACGCATACGACCATCATTGGCACCAAGGCAGAAGCGACTCTCATCGCTGAAGACGACACGTCTCCATTCGTCCCTCCATTCACGCATGTCGCGACACCACTGGAGGCGGGCTGCACGATGTTGGGGCGTGAGCTGAAGACGGCCTAACGGTGTGCGGGACCGTAGCCCAGCTTCATGGAGACGGTTGCGAATGGTCCTCGCCGATACCCCAGGATCCTACGGTCTTGGCGTGCATCCGTGCGTCGCTGCGGTCCGGTCCCAGGTCGACGGGCACGTGCACCTTCCGCCGACCACTGGCGACAACATCGATGTAGTGTGGAGACCTCACGCCCCACGTGTTGAGCAATTCGGCGGTACGTCCACCCGGCCTCCCGCATGCCCACTATACGCCCTCGCTCAAAGTCCGTCAACTGCACATGCGGTTCACGTCCACGCTGTCCCGGCATGCTACCAGTGTTAAAGACTGCGATGGAGCTCCGTATGCCACGGCAAACTGGCTGACACTGACGGCGGCGGTGCACAAATGGTGCGCAGCTAGCGCCATTCGACGGCCAACACCGCGGTTCCTGGTGTGTCCGCTGTGCCGTGCGTGTGATCATTGCTTGTACAGCCCTCTCGCAGTGTCCGGATCAAGTATGGTGGGTCTGACACACCGGTGTCAATGTGTTCTTTTTTCCATTTCCAGGAGTGTATCTGCAATCACTGACGCCTTCACATTCTCGAATAACTTATCTACCTCCCCTTTCAAAGTTATACTGTTGTCCTCAGTACTTAATCTTAAGCATTCTAACTTATCTTCCACACACTGTGTGAAAGTACTTTGGGTCATTATCTGCACCTGATCTTTCATCCGTTGCGCTCATAATGATTCGATAACGTGTTGCACTGTTTCCACATACCGTTTAACTTCTCGTAATTTAATCTGTTCCTATTTTATGGTTTCAATCCTTTCCTTGATCTGAAAACTGTCGTATCACCGCCTTCAGCAGCTAGCAAATATTTTATTTATACAACCAGTTTCAGTCGTCTGACCATCATCAGGTACATAAAAGTATTCACAAGGTCTTGTTGTGCGAAATATAAAATCGTTATCGTCAGGTGCTAAAACCGTGAATAATACACTCATATCATGTCGTAATATGAATTATGTCGTCAATCTATAAAATTTGTGCTAGGGAGTGTATTTATTCATGTTAACAAGAGCTGATGCTCCACAGCTCATATATTTGAAACATATCAAATTACCGTCTTGAGCTGGTGGTAAAATCCTTGATTTTTACAACCAGATTCAGTCATCTGTCGATCATCAGGTTCATAGAAGTATTCAGTGCATGTTAGGTGAAACATAAAATCGTTACCGCATGGTGATAAAATCGTGGATAATATATTTTCATCATATCGTAATATACATCATGTCGTGAATGTATAAAGACTTTCCTCGATCCTTGTAAATGTTTCATCTTGTTCGGTCCAGAAGTTTTGCCTCATCTAAAGCCTAAGTGTTTGGAACCACTCGTCTAATATACGTATTACTGATCTCCTCGATTTTATTTGTAAATTTCTTCCCCCATCTCGCTGCATTCCTTTGCGCATGTTTCTCGAAATTCACTAAGCTCGTTTAGCTTTTAGCCCTGACGTAGGCGTTATTAACCTATTTTTTTGTTTAACATTTAAGTTTGAGTGCTTTGTTCATATATTTTCACACTTGAATATTTTTCTGCCCACTTAACTTTTTACTCATTTCCCTGCTCTCTTCCTTCATTTCTTCGATGTGAAACACTACGGTCTTAAGGTACTTCATGAATGGCCCCTGACCAATAGGAACATTACATTGCCTTTGGTTTTCACGTATTTGCATATTAGTGGATTCTGAGTTTTGTGATCCCTCTGACATACAACCAATATCCATCATTGTACAATTGCTTGCTGATTCAATTTGCGCACTAACAGTCGCAGTATCTTGCCCACCGGACCACGAAGCAGTTTCCTGTGTGCTATTTTCATCAACGAATCTGATGTGCACCTTCGTTAATGCCTCTACCTCATAGTAACATGCTTTTTTTGCTTCTAATTCCGCCGATCCTTCCCCCTGGTCACACTCCGCTCTCAAAAATTACTCTTAGATCAGTTTCGTAATGCCATTTCAGATAGATTTCCCGTACTCGTGCAGAATTACAAAGTGAACACCCACAATAAGAATTTGTGATACACACTTCTCGATTTCCCTACAACTGTTCCCACAAAAATTACAGTAGACACAAAATTATATGAAAAACTTAAAAATCACAACACCTCAAAAATATTATCAAAAGGACATGTCAGACCACCAAGCAACACAATATATGCAATGCCAAAAGGCTATGAAATCCATTTGACTTTGAAAAACGGTAAATCATTAAAAACATTCTTCTAAATAAGTCGCTTATTCTCGTGGTGCAATGTATCAAAAGGTTCGTACTAGTCCGCATATCCGGAGACAGGATTTGCCAAATGAAACCTATGTCATTGTTAACAAGGAATTATATCTTGGCAGGTTGAGCTAACTGAAACCTATTTGTTACTATGTGGGTAGGAACTGAGTTAGCTGTTGCTATTATTTTTTACTAATGATTCAATCCAAAGGTCGTCAGATGTCTGAGCATCAATGATTAATACAAAATAAGGGAATATACCCTATGACCAGTGGCCTAACTGGAAACTGGTATTTAAAAGATCAGCGCCAGGGAAATGTCATAAGAAACGATATCCCCTACGTATGAGTAAGGCTGAGGGCTTTGGTTAATCTACATTCAAGTGACATGGAATTAACTAACCACCAAAATGGCGCCAAGAGGAATTCATTTACTATACTTTTACTTCACATGGCGAACGTCTTCGTTCAAATTAACAAGAAATACATGAAGTACTAAAATGTCTCGGTTACAAGTAATACACTGTGGGACAGCAAGGTACTGGAAAACACAGTATAAAAGAGGCGTGACTAGCAGAGATCACGACTGATTCGACTTAAAATGATGCGGCAGAAATAGTTGTGTTACCCATGATTTTAAGGAGAGGTTACACATGAACCAGAGTTAATACCTGTTCCACACAAGTTAACGAGCAAGTCATGGTAACTCAATTCACTGTAACAACAATTGAGTCTCGAATCACGAAAGAACTGAAATTAAAAAAAAAGAAGTATCATGACTACGGCTGTGAAACGACTGTAATTTGGTCACAAGGTTCCTAAACTTCACACGATGATAATCTTAATTAAATCCTATCATTGCAGCGAGAATACTCACCATTCTGGCTGCTGCCTCAGATCTCGAATGAACGCCAACTGCTCTCCGTCGATCTGAGAACCAGAAAGCTGCAGTTCTCCATCGATCTCCAACACCGAATGCTCTTTGTACTGATCTCCGAGACTAGACGCTGTCTCTACTGATCTCTGACGCCCAACGTTCTCATACTTCTCGTTTCCCTAACTCTGGTGACGCACTAAAAAATTATTCTGCCAAACACACGCATCAGCCAACGAAAGATCAGGCTGATGTCTGTTAAAGTGCAAATAGTGACACATAGATCAGAATTTCCCCATACTCCTTTCATTTATCTCCGTTTTACCTTCTTGAATTGGATTTGCATGTTATTTGGATTAGAAAAGGAATCGGTAGAGCAGACACAGATTATCATTTAAACATTTAGCAAATGATGAAAGCCAATGAACAGTTTAGAAAAGTAAAATCAGATGAGGGGGCTCCTACAGATTCTTCTAAACAGGTAGCTTGTATAAACCATTTCAGGTGTATCGTATGTCACAGTCTTTCGGTATTCATCATGCATACGTAACACTTTTACATTGTACGAGAAGTACTTGTGTTTGTACATGGAAATAATATCCAAAACAGTGTACTATCTCAATAGCAGAACCCTGAAGTAAGTGAGGCATCCACACAACACTCGATCGGATAAATGAAGACTAGAATATCCATCGAAACACCTGACCTCAAATTGAAATACACCGGTAAGTAATTGAACGTTATTTAGTTAGTTATGTCCATACATAACCTAAAACTCAAATAATCCTTTCTTTTTACTTATGTCAATTCTCCACATACGGAACTTCTGTCCACTTAATATGTCAAGACACAAAGAAATGACTGACACTGGCTGCTAGTGGACACTGATTAGAACTATAGAAAAAGTTGTGCCGGACCGGGATTCAAACTGGATCTGCTGCTTACTAGGCAAATGCACTGACCACTGCGCCCTCCAGACACAGTGGTCATCGTAACTGCACGGCCTACCCTAGCATGCCTCCCGGCAGAGTCAAATTCTTAACTTATCCACACACTACTGATGTAATGCCCCTTGTCCATTATCCTCATTACTCACGGCATTTCACCGATTCCCATAAGAGTTAGAGAGTGGTTGCATCTTCACTGCAGTGATCAATTGGTCGTCCTCACCTTAATTACATATATGTGTGTTAACAGGTCACGCACACACACTTCTTAGGTTTCTTCATCTGAAAATACCTATTTCGTTCGAAATACTCTATTTTAGGTGGAAAACAGTATTGACGACATCTTTTCTTCGGTCAGTTGCTAGAAGTACTAACTCTGCCTGTGTATTCATATTCATTAAGAATGGAGGTGTACACGTAAGTGACGCTACAAGTCGTCATTATTGACTCTCCAACATCGTTGTTGTGGTCCTCAATCTTATGATTCCTCAATGTTGTTAATACAGTCTTCACTCCAAACACTGGGTTTATGCAGCTGTCCACGCTAGTCTATGTTGAGCAAACCTATTCACCTCTAAATAACTGCCGCTGCTGCAAACCCACTTGGTCTTGTTTACTGGATTCATGATTTGGTCTCCATATTAACTGCTTATTTTCATTCATTGTCAAATGCTGAATTTCGTGATGCCTCAGCATAAGTCCTATCAACCGATCTTTAACTTTGGTAAGTTGTGCAAAACTCCTCTTTATTACCTGACAAGCTGAGAACCCATTGTTGCCTATGTATTTATTCCAGTCTTCTTTTAGTCAGTCTTCTCCTTCCCCCCCTGTCCATCTCCTCATCCCACGAGCTCTGTTCTCGTGCCCTTCCCCAACTCCACCTGCTCCTTCCCCTCTCTGTGCATCTGCTCCTCTTCCCCCAGACTGACCATCTGCTCCTCCCCTCTCTCCGTCCATCTCCTCCATCTCGGCTCTAAGTTCATATCCTCTTCCCCACTCTAAGTTCATCTTCCCTTCCCCCCTTTAAGTTCATTATGTCATCCATCGTAATTCAATCTCTTCCTCCCTCTCCTTTTGTCCATCTCCCCCTCCCACTCTGTTTATCTCCTCAACCGTCACCTCTCCGTCCATCTCCTCCTTGCTCTTTCTCTGTTCACCTTCCTCTGCCCCTTTCTCTGTCCATCTCATCCTTTTCCCATTTTTAGCCCATTTCCTCCTCCACCTCTCTCTGGCCAGCTCCTCATATCTTATCTCTGTACGTCTACCCATTCCTCACTCTGTCCTTTTCCATGTGCTGTTATTCTTTACTTGGCTCCCAAAGGACGAATGCAGGTAGACACCCATCAGGGAAGGAAGAATGTGTATGAGGCAGCATGGGTGTGGAAAACCATCGTTGTAGAATGGTGCGCCAAGGGGTGCTGCAGCTTCATGATATCGCACGTCCCCATATCGGAAATATCGTAAGACAGACGGTGCGCCAATCAAGATGGAGACACTCGAACACCCTCCATATAGTCCTTTTTGTATCCCGCCTGGAAGGCGGCGCCTGGGTAGGAGCAGAAAAGTTAATACACGTCGGTACTGCAGTATTAATTTAAATCACCTTGATTCTAGCAAAAAGAATACATAACTTGCAATGAGGTGCGAAGTGTCCCGGCCGTCTGCTCTGGATGAAATGGGCTGAATCTGTAGCGCAGCTTGTAGAGCTCCACAGCACCGGCTAGAGGGCGCTGTCGGTGTCTCGTGGTAGTGCTAACCTAACAACTTTTATACACCGTGGCATCGTTGCTATCGATACCACATCCCTCCCTGCTGAGACGATGTACCGTCGTTGAGTATGGCTTCGACGGCGGGTGAAGGGACCCAGGGGCAGAGCAGTTGAGGGGGTGGACATCGGAAATGCCAGGGCGCGCTGTCCACCCGCGACCCCGAATTGTTCGCGAGGGGGCGAGGAAAACGCCCCTTGGAAAACCTGCCCAGGCCGCGCACCGCCACTAGGTGTGCTCGTATGAGGAGGCAGAGGCGGAGCAACGACCTCCATGGGCGGCGGCGGCGGCGGCGGCGGCAGTCTCAGCGTCAATCGGTTGCGTCGGCGGCGTCGGCGGCGGCGAGAGGCGCCCGTCCGGTGCAGGTGACCGGACCGGCAGCGGCAACGACGGCAGGCGCGCCCGCGGACGCGTGAGCGGCGGAGATGCCGTCGATGGAGTCGTGGGTTGAGGCAGTGGCAGCCGTGAAGCCTCTAATTCTGCCGCGAAACCACCAGGGGTAGAAAACCGAGGATGGCAGAAACGAATCTGGTTCCAGTGTCGCTCGATAGTGCCGTAGGGACCAGAAATGAGAAATACGGCGCGCCCAAGCTGGCGAAGGATGCGCCCCTGCTCCCAGCGCTGCCTGCCAGAGAAAACGCGATGTAACACCAAATCATTCGGCACCAAGCCAGAACGAGGCGAAGCAGCGGGAGCGCGCGGCGGCGGATGCAATAGCTGCAGGAGCGACCGATGGCCGCGACCATGTAGCAATTCCGCTGGGGAATGGGTGCCTTGCGGCTGAGAGCGATAGAAAGCAAGGGAAGTCCGGAGCGCCCGCTCACGAGAGTGCGTGGCGCGCAACTTACTCATCTGCGACTTAAACGTACGCACAAAGCGTTCAGCCTCGCCGTTCGACTAGGGGTGGAACGGTGCTGAGGTCAGATGGCGAATGCCATTAGCAGCACAGAACGCTTCAAACTCTGATGATACGAATTGGGGGCCATTGTCGGAGACAATAACATCAGGAACGCCCTCAATGCAAAAAATAGACCTCAAAGCCCGAATAGTACTGGCAGATGTAGTAAAAGACATAGGTACAGCAAAAGGAACGTTTCTGTACGCATAAATGACTATCAACCAGCGGGTGTCCCAGAAAGGACCCCCAATGTCAGTATGAACGCGCTGCCAAGGCGCAGTAGGAGTCGACCACGCAAAGAAGCGCTGGCGGGGAGCAGATTGACGCTCCGCGCAAGAGCGACAATTAGCAAGCAAATTCTCAATTTGTCTATCAATGCCGACCCACGTTCAGTGACGATGCACTAACTGCTTCGTCCGCACTGTACCCCAATGATCAGCGTGTAGCAATTGGAGGATTTCCTACTGCAACGAACGAGGTACAACCACACGAGACTGTTCATTGCCAGTTCGTAACAAGATAACCCCGTGGTGTACAGACAAGTCGTGACGTTGGGCAAAGTAACGCCGCACAAGAGGATCTCGAATCTGCGCAGCAGATGGAGGCCAGTGAGTACGAATATACTGCAGAAGAATCTGCAAAGAAGCGTCGGCGGCTGTCGCGGAAGCAATGCGACGAAAATCCACCGGAAAACCATCAGCTAATTCCTTACCTTGCGAATGAAGAAACATGCAGGACAGCTCGGAAGAATCAAACATTTCGTCAGGACCGATAGGCAGACGAGACGAAGTATCAGCATTGCCATGCTGGGCCGTAGGCCGAAACAAAATTTCGTAATTGTAGTTAGACATAAACAAGGACCAACGTTGCAACTTTTGCGCAGTACGGGCCGGAACTGGCTTTGACAGGTGGAACGACGACGTCGAAGGCTTATAGTCGGTGACGAAATAGAACTTTCGACAGTACAAAAAAAATCATTAAACTATGACACTCCATAAGCAATAGCTAAAGCTTCTTTCACGATTTGAGATTAGTTTTGCTGGGCAGAATTGAGCAACTTAGACGCAAAAGCGATCGGGCGATCGACAGAAGGAATGCGATGCGAGAGAACCGCTCCGATACTGTGAGAAGATGTACCGACAGCCAAAACAACTGGTTTGGAGGGATCGGAATGAATCAAACAGCGATCACTCAACAAAGCAGATTTGAGCTTGTGGGAAGCAGCGCCACATTCCGAAGACCAAACGAAAGGAACGTTGTTACGCCGAAGGCGATGCAAAGGCGCTGCAATCTGCGCTGTATTTGGTACAAACGGAATATAATATGTAATTTTGCCCAACACAGACTGAAGTTCTTTCAAGTTCCTGGGTGCTGGTAAGGCTCTAATCGCTCTGAGATGTGACGGCGAGGGGTGGATACCCTGTCCGCTAATCATATGTCCTAAATACTGAATCTCAGTTTGAAAAAATTTGCACTTGTCTCTGTTACACTTCAGTCCTGCCTGCGAAAGTACAGTAAATAAGGCACGCAAATTCTGCAAATGTTAGTCAGGGATGCGACCTAATACAAAAATGGTTAAAATGGCTCTGAGCACTATGGGACTTTCCTGTGGTCATCAGTCCCCTAGAACTTAGAACTACTTAAACCTAACTAACCTAAGGACATCACAAACATCCATGCCCGAGGCAGGATTCGAACCTGCGGTCGTAGCGGTTGTGCGGCTCCAAACTGTAGCGCCTAGAACCGCTCGGCCACTCTGGCCGGCCGACCTAATACAACTACATCGTCCAGATAATTTGAGAAACCAGGGACAGTGGCACTCAACTGCTGCAAGGGAGACTGAATAATAGCAGGAGCCGAAGCAAAACCGAAAGGAAGTCGGCGAAACTAACAATCCAAGGTGGTTGTTGATGACAAAATAGCGCTGCGACTGTTCATCGAGCGGAATCTGAAAGTATGCGTCCCGCAAGTCAATCGTGGAAAAGAATTTTCCCGTACAAAGCTTATCAAAAATGTCTTCAGGACGCGGTAAGGGAAACGTAGCTACCACTGTCTGGGGATTTACTGTAAAGTGAGCACAAATACGGAGGCGACAGTTTGATTTTTTCACACACACTATAGGCGAAGCCCATGGCGAAGCAGAAATAGGTTCAATGGCACCACTGTCTTGCAAATGCTTAAGTTCAGCGGCTACGGCGTCGCGCAGTGCGTGCGGTACCGGGCGTGCGCGCCGGAAAATTGGCATGGCATTGTCTTTAACTACAACATGCGCTGCAAAGTCTGTGGCACAACCAAGGCCATCAGAAGAATTCAGCAAAATCATCGCATAGTGCGGCAACACTGTCTGCATGGTCACTAGCGCTGATGCAAAGTACATTGTCCTGAATTGCAAGGCCAAAAAGTTCAAATGCGTCCATGCCAAAAATGTTCATAGCATCACTAGAGCGGAGCACATGGAAAGACACTGTAAGGGTCGTTGCACCATACGTGGCTTGCAAACTACACACGCCGAGCACTGAGATTTCTTCTCTAGTAAATGCTGTCAGCGTGGAATGCTGCGAATGACGAGGGGGGGGGGGGAGGGGGGGCTAAACCAAGCAAGTCATACGTAGATTTGTTCAGTAAGGAAACTGACGCACCAGTGTCTAACTGCATGCGAACAGAACGTCCACAAATGTGCACAGTCACAAAAAGTTTCCTCTCATCGCGCTGAATGCAAAGCAAGGAGAGCTTCACTGCAAATTTAAACGCAGCCAAAACCTCTCAGACAAACAGAAGCTAAACGATGTCAAAGTTAGCGTAAGGAGGGCTATGCGTGAAGCGTTCAGTGAATTGAAAAGTAAAATTCTATGAACCGACTTGACAGAAAATCCTAGGAAGTTCTGGTCTTACGTTAAATCAGTAAGTGGCTCTAAGCAGCATATCCAGACACTCCGGGATGATGGCATTGAAACAGAGGATGACACGCATAAAGCTGAAATACTAAAATCCTTTTTCCAAAGCTGTTTCACAGAGGAAGACCGCACTGCAGTTCCTTCTCTAAATCCTCGCACAAACGAAAAAATAGCTGACATCCAAATAAGTGTCCAAGGAATAGAAAAGCAACTGAAATCACTCAACAAAGGAAAGTCCATTGGACCTGACGGGATACCAGTTCGATTCTACACAGAGTTAGCGAAAGAACTTGCCCCCCTTCTAAAACAGCTGTGTACCGCAAGTCTCTAGAGGAACGGAAGGTTCCAAATGATTGGTAAAGCGCACAGGTAGTTCCAGTTTTCAAGAAGGGTCGTCGAGCAGATGCGCCAAACTATAGGCCTATATCTCTGACATCGATCTGTTGTAGAATTTTAGAACGTTTTTTGCTCGCGTATCATGACGTTTTTGGAAACCCACAATCTACTCTGTAGGAATCAACATGGATTCCGGGAACAGCGATCGTGTGGGGCCCAACTCGCTTTATTTGTTCATGAGACCCAGAAAATATTAGATACAGGCTCCAAGGTAGATGCCAATTTCCTTGACTTCCGGAAGGCGTTCGATACTGTTCCGCACTGTCGCCTGATAAAGTAAGAGCCTACGGAATATCAGACCAGCTGTGTGGCTGGATTGAAGAGTTTTTAGCAAACAGAACACAGCATGTTGTTCTCAATGGAGAGACGTCTACAGACGTGAAAGTAACCTCTGGCGTGCCACAGGGGAGAAATTATGGGACCATTGCTTTTTACAATATATATAAACGACCTAGTAGATAGTGTCGGAAGTTCCATGCGGCTTTTCGCGGATGATGCTGTAGTATACAGAGATGTTGCAGCATTAGAAAATTGCAGCGAAATGCAGGAAGATCTGCAGCGGATAGGCAGTGTGTGCAGGGAGTGGCAACTGACCCGTAACGTAAACAATTGTAATGTATTGCGAATACATAGAAAGAAGGATGCTTTATTGTATGATTATATGATAGCGGAACAAACACTGGTAGCAGTTACTTCTGTAAAATATCTGGGAGTATGCGTACGGAACGATTTGAAGTGGAATGATCATATAAAATTAATTATTGATAAGGCGGGTGCCAGGTTGAGATTCATTGGGAGAGTCCTTAGAAAATGTAGTCCATCAACAAAGGAGGTGGCTTACAAAACACTCGTTCGACCTATACTTGAGTATGGCTCATCAGTGTGGGATCCGTATCAGGTAGGGTTGACAGAGGAGATAGAGAAGAGCCAAAGAACAGCGGCTCGTTTCGTCACGGTTATTTGGCAAACGTGATAGCGTTACAGAGATCTTTAGCAAACTCAAGTGGCAGACTCTGCAAGAGAGGCGCTCTGCATCGCGGTGTTGCTGTCCAGGTTTCGAGAGAGTGTGTTTCTGGATGAGGTATCGAATATATTGCTTGCCCCTGCTTATACCTCCAGAGGAGATTACGAATGTAAAATTAGAGAGATTCGAGTGCGCACGGAGGCATTTCGGCAATCGTTTTTCCCGCGAACCATACGCGACTGGAACACAAAAGGGAGGTAATGACAGTGCCCTCCGCCACACACCGTTGGGTGGCTTGCGGAGTATAAATATAGATGTAGATGTAGATGTAGGAAGAGTCTAGCAAAACTTCATTCACACGACGAGCTGTCTATGCACGTGAAGCAGAAGGCTTTGAATAAATGGCATTAACGTCCACAGGCTGATGTGAATCATGATCATGGCGGTTGCCGTTGCGGTGACGCCCACGCGAGTCACGCGAACGGGAGACAAGTTGAGAATTAGAGTTTCTCGAACTGCACACGGTTTGTACATGTCCCTTCTTATTACAAAAATTGCAGTGTGCTTAACGGGATGGGCAACTGTCCCGTGGGTGGGTGCGAAAACAGTTCGGTCATGATTTCAGTTTCTTGGAGGGTGCCTGGTTTGAACCATGTTTACGTGCGCTCGATCGGCGCGGCGTGGCTGGCGCCGGGCGGGAGGGCACATGTAGTGGCGCGCTAACCGTACACACACACGGGGTCACGTCGAACGCGGAAGTAGCCACGTCTAATGTATCTTGTCTAGCAAGTCCACTACTTCCTGCAAAGACGAGTTTTTAAATTTGAGGATTTGCTCGTGGATGCGGTGATGCGCCACATTCTGAGAAATAGCGTCTCTAATCATTATCTCCGCTATATGAGCGTCCACACGAGCAATGGAAGTCACAATAATAAGTCAGTCCCTGAAGGTATGCTAACCAAGGTTTATTGGACTGAGTAGGACCACGGCGGAGGCGAAAGAATTTTTAGCGTGCGGCTACCACATTCACACTGTCACGGAAGTGGGAGTTCAAAGCATCAATCACTTCGTCGTAAGTTTTAATTTTTGGGCGGGTGGTGGGAAACAATTTCAGAAGCACACGGTACAACACAACACCCGCGTTGGCAATGAAAAAGGCAAGCCGCTCTGTACCTTGTATGTTGTATGCTGCGAAGTGTGCCTCGAGCTGGGCGATGTATTCTGGCCAGCGTTCAACGTCAGGATTGAAGGCACGAAATGGCGGCATCGTCGGCGGTGGCGTCGGTACAGGCAGTGGCGTCGGAGGCGCCGAAGTTGCTGCAGGTTGTAGCGTGACCAGTCCATTTATGGCAGGAAGCAGCTGCGTCATTTGCTGAGCCTGAAAACGTACAAGATCGGACAGCGAAGCCTGTTCCTGCGGCGAAGCCATGGTTTACACAAATGAGAGTCTTATACTGAGGCTAGCATGAAAAGAGAGAAGTACCGAGCAAAAAAGGAAATGTTAGGGGAAACCTCGTCGCCAACTTCTGTATCCCTCCTGGAAGGCGGCGCGTGGGTAGGAGCAGGAAAATGTAATACACGTCGGCGCTTCAGTATTAATTTAAATCACCTTTACTCTAGCAAAAAGAATACATAACTTGCAATGAGGTGCGAAGTGTCCCGGCCGTCTGCTCTGGATGAAATGGGCTGAATCTGTAGCGGAGCTTGAAGAGCTCCACCGCACCGGCTAGAGGGCGTTGTCGTCGGTGTCTCGTGGTAGTGCCAACCTAAGGACTATTTTAAGCCGTGGCATCGTTGCTATAGATACCACAGTCCTGATCTCTCCTCATGCGAATATCACGCCTTTGGTTCCTTAAAAAAGTCCTTAAGTCCTTGAATGGTCGACAGTTCCTGTCGGACAAGCATGTGCAGCAGGCAGTTACGCACTTTACGCTACATGATACTGTATTTTGCCAAACGGGTATCGTCAACCTGGAGCGTCGGTAGGATGATTACATAAGTGCTCACAGGGATTTTGCCTGATTGACATATCGATTCTGGATAGTACGGCTTTCGAACGGAAGCTTTTTTATCCCTCCATATTCCTGTATTAAGTTTAGTTGAAATCGAACGAAGGCATAGGACGAGCTTTTAACCTGCGGCTTTGCCAGAGTACGCATATCTCAGACATATTTCACATATACACTGGTGTCCAAAATTAA
The DNA here is from genome assembly GCF_023898315.1 of Schistocerca nitens. NCBI lineage: Eukaryota > Metazoa > Arthropoda > Insecta > Orthoptera > Acrididae > Schistocerca > Schistocerca nitens. The sequence goes on along the minus strand of NC_064616.1, from coordinate 359,391,001 downwards.
AGCAACAAACCGCTATTTCCCCATGTTGTATGTAATTCACGGTATAATCATACAAAATTTCAACAGATATCCATAGAATCGCATTCTGTACGCGAGATGATATTCCGGTCAATGGAAAACCACGTCAACGATGACGTCAGTGCACCTATCAAACGGGGTAATGTTTTCTGGGTAGTCCCACATCCACAGTCGCTGTGTATACAGTGAGCACACGGTGCAGAATGACACAAAGAATACGCTAGCAGACTCCCTGCGGTGGAGGGCCATAAGATGAATAGAAGCAAGAGAGTCAAACTGATGTGACCCGAAAGCTTAACGTGAATCGATCTGTTGTTTCTAGGATGGGGCGACAATTTATAGAGACCGAAACAGTATCCCGAAGACCAGGGCAGGGCCGACAACGTGTGATATCAAAAAGAGAGGATCGTTATTTGGCCGTAAGGGCACGACGGTAACGCCTTAGTGCCGCACTGCAACTGGCGTTTGACCTCGCAGCATCCACTGGACGTGTTGTACCGAGACACGGTGTACAGAAAGCTTCGACAAAGTAGCCTTTATTGTTGGAGACATGTGTACCTCTGATGCGTCTTCAAGAAGGGAACGTCTAGAGTGGGGTCGTCAACATGCCACCTGGACTGTCGAAGAGTGGGCCAATATTATTTTCACAGGTGAGTTCTGATTTGGTCTGGAGAGTAATTCTAGGCGCATTTGCATCTGGAGAGAACGCGGAACACGAGTTCGGAATCCCAACATTGTGGAAAGAAACCGATACTTTGGAGGATCATTAATGGTGTGGGCAGGGATTATGTTGACCACGCGAACACCTCTCCGTGAAGTTGTATGGGTGAATCAGCAAGGCTTAGCTGCTGTCACGTATCGCGACGAGATCTTGGACCTTATGTGCCGTTGTTGCGAGGTGGTGTGGACTCAGACTTGTTACTGATGGACGATAATGCTCGACCTCATAAAGCACGGGTAGTTGTTTTCTTGGAAACGGAAGATATGCACGCATGGGGTGGCCTGCTCACTCTCCCGTTTTGAATCCATTGGGCATATCAGGGGTGCGCTGGGGAGACAGGTTGTAGCACGTCAGCATCCATTAACCACTCTCCAAGGCTTGCGAGCAGCTCTGCCTCAACATGAGAGTTATGACATCACCCATGGCATTCCCCGTCGTTGTCAGGCTTGTACTGCTGCCACAGGCGGTAACACCCCATGCTGAGCACTTTAACCAGTTGTCGAAATCATTTTGCAAATCCCATTAAGTTGGAAAAAACGAAGAACATTTTTGTCTGCCGTTATGCATGTCGCAGTTGTTTACGTTCAGTGTTCTTTACATTTTTTCTACTTTACTATTACATTGTTTTGGGCAAAATAAACGCTACCTAGCAAAATTGTCATTTGTTGCTTTAATTTAGGACAGCAGTGTGTTTAACATAAATCACACACGTTTGTACGCACATTTAACCTTTATATAGTGAATTTTATCCTGCAGTTTCTTTTTCACACAGCTTAGTCTTAACCTTCCTATTATGAGTGAGTCTAACACACCCAGTTCGTTTACTAAAATTAACATAAATTAGTGAATAATATTTATTTTGTGACAGGACCTTATGTAATCCTCAAGTACGTAATAATTTATGTTATCCTTATGTTTTGTTTTAAAATGTGAAATACTTTTTGAGATAAATACCTTTAACACACTCTTTGTGAATGGGTCTTTTAGACCCAGGCGGATAGTCATTTGAATTCTTCCAACACATTGTTTGTAATACACGTGATTGTTGTCATATGGTCTTCAACGTCTCAGAGGTATTTCATATTTTGTAATAATTAGTATAACAACTGCACCGTCAGTCTGATTTAGTGTGCCAACATGGATAGTCGATTTCTAAGCGATGAGCAATTAGAAAGGCTTCTGAATGAGTCATACGACGAAACAGTAAATGATCCTGTCAATGATTCAGATTTTCAAGATTCTGTTGACAGCTCAAGTGATATCGATAATATATCAGCTGGAAGCGAGCAGAGTGATGTTATTGAACCAGATGAAGGCGCAGCTGCTTTTTCTAATGAAACTAATGTAGTTGGAAATGTTTATAAGTCCCGTAACGGTACGGAGTGGTCTACAAATCCTCCAGCTGCGTCAAAGGCAAGGTGAGAATGATAAGTATATCATATGCAACTGAATTTTACGAGTAGAGCATTATTATTATATGTCTGTGTCGTAAGGAAATGTCTAACACGGTAGGTTATCACCACTGTGGTCTTGGATTCGGAACTCTGTTCTGCCAAAGCTGATTTTTGTGGTAGGAAGGCAATGTGCTGATTGTCTAGAAAGATGAAAACCTGCATCTTCCATGATCTGTTGGGCATTGTATGCAATATATCTTTACTTTTTACTTAATCCCAGATATACTTTTCTTGTGTTTCTTTGCTTTTTATGTTATCGGTTTGTGGTTAATTCCTAGCTAGTCTACTTTTTTTATTTTCCATTTCTTTAGGGCTGGAAATATTCTTCGTCCTGCTCCAGGACCTACCCCGTTTGCTCTTCAGCGAATTAACAAAACGAAAGTATCCTCATTTTCACTGTTTAGAACTGAAGAAATGTTGGCATTGATTCTGAATGAAACCAGCAGAAAAATGACCCGAGTATCACAAGCCAAATATGCGACATTCACATCTATTACAAATCTGGAACTGAAGGCTTATTTGTGACTTCTTATATTGGCTGGTGTGTACAGATCTGCTGGAGAATCTCCGGAAGAGCTATGGGACAACATGAATGGTCTAGCAACGATGCCACTTCAGCGTTTCCATACAGTCAGCAGATTTCTCACATTTGACAACAAAGAAGATCGACCAGCTAGGCGACGCCATAATAAGCTGGCTGCTATCAGGACTGTCTTTGAAATGCTTATGGAACAATTTCCTGAAATGTTCGTTCCTTAAGAAAATGTCACAGGAGACGAGCAATTGGTTCCATTCAGAGGAACATGTCCCTTCCGTCAGTACACGCCTTCAAAACTGAGAGGAAAAAGTGGACTAAAATTATGGTTGTTATTTGATGTGAAAACAGAACACGTTTGTGCTGCAGTAGGGTATACAGGAAAGCCGGAAAAATGGTCCACGAGAAACAAATCAAGGCAGAAATGTTGTATTGAGGCTTGTGGAAAGTATTGAGAAAACTGGGTGAAATATTACCACCGATAATTTCTTTACGGATTACACCCTGGCGAAAGAACTTATAAAGAAAAATCTAACATTAGTCGGGACTCTCAGAAAGTACAAAGCTGAGATTCCGAAAGAAATGCTGGCAAACAATAGCAGACCAATGCTTTCATCCATCTTTCGATTTCAGAGGGATGTAAGGCTGGTTTCGTACTTACGAAAAAAGAATAAAGCAATAGTATCACTCTCTACGATGCACCATGACTGTAGCTTGTCCTCAGAAGAGCATAAGAAGCCTGAGGTAATACTACATTACAACAAAACGAGAGGAGGAGTTGACGCAACAGATAAACTTGCCATTACTTATTCCTGTAAAAGATGTACTAAGAGATGTTTTTTTGTTGTATAACATGCTAGACATTCCTGCAATAAATGCTTATGTGTTGTATGTACACATTAATGCTGGCTGCAATAAACAATTGTACGGAAGACGGCTCTTTCTAAGAGAACTCGGATATGAGCTAACAAAACCAATGCGAGAGGAAAGAATGACTAAAAATATTCCTCACAAAATCAAAGAAAGTTTGAAAAATATTACTACAATGAGTTTAGGAGCAAAAGAACGGAAGATGGGCCGGTGCAAAGAGTGTGGAACGAAGAAAGATCGAAAGACTAACAAAAAGTGTGACGGTTGTCAATCATTCCTCTGCCAAGAGCATGCAGATATTTACTGTAGTAACTGCGTATGCTAATGCAATACGCATAGAAATTGCATTAAATATAGTTCCTCAAAATCAAATATCGTAATTAAATTTTAAGATAGTTATTGTGTGTAGTAAAAGTTAAAATTTAAGCTACAACGTGAGCTTGTATGTAAAAACCCTGATGCAAACACTATTCTGAAGTACCACGCATGAACATTTGTTTCTCAAACTAAAATTTTATAAAACATTTTATGTATTAAATATGTTCAGTAATTGTTGAAAAGTTCAAATTTCTGTTTTGCTACATAAAAAACTAAATACAAAATATATTTTGAAGAATCATCTTAGAATATATATATATATATATATAATTTACGGGTCTAACAGACCCACTCGCAATATGTGTGTTTCTGTTTGAAACACAATAGGAAGGTTAATGGCATCATATCTCCTAAACAATCTCAGATACTATGACAATTGTGCGGTTATATTCAGTGACATATTTCGACACGGTCTGCGAAATGCGTTGTGAACTGAGTTAGTAGGAAAGACGTAATAAATTAAAACGTCATACATGTTGCGCCAGTTTTTCACGCATCTCTGTATTTCTGACGTTATATATCCTGAACTGCGTATCGTACCATGATATTTTTGTATGTACATTGAGCGACATATGTGGATACTGTCTGTAAAATGTGTTGCAAATAGAGTTATTGGCAAAGAAGTAATAAATGAAAACGTCATGCCTGATGCGGCAGTTTTACTGTATGTGTTGTTGTTGTTGTGGTCTTCAGTCCTGAGACTGGTTTGATGCAGCTCTCCATGATACTCTATCCTGTGCAAGCTTCTTCATATCCCAGTACCTACTGCAACCTACATCCTTCTGAATCTGCTTAGTGTATTCATCTCTTGGTCTCCCTCTACGATTTTTACCCTCCACGCTGCCCTCCAATGCTAAATTTGTGATCCCTTGATGCCTCAAAACATGTCCTACCAACCGATCCCTTCTTCTTGTCAAGTTGTGCCACAAACTTCTCTTCTTCCCAATCCTATTCAATACCTCCTCATTAGTTACGTGATCTACCCGCCTTATCTTGAGCATTCTTCTGTAGCACCACATTTCGAAAGCTTCTATTCTCTTCTTGTCCACACTAGTTATCGTCCATGTTTCACTTCCATACATGGCTACACTCCATACAAATACTTTCAGAAACGACTTCCTGACATTTAAATCTATACTCGATGTTAACAAATTTCTCTTCTTCAGAAACTATTTCCTTGCTATTGCCAGTCTACATTTTATATCCTCTCTACTTCGACCATCATCAGTTATTTTACTCCCTAAATAGCAAAACCCCTTTACTACTTTAAGTGTCTCATTTCCTAATCTAATTCCCTCAGCGTCACCCGATTTAATTTGACTACATTCCATTATCCTCGTTTTGCTTTTGTTGATGTTCATCTTATATCCTCCTTTCAAGACACTGTCCATTCCGTTAAACTGCTCATCCAAGTCTTTTGCTGTCTCTGACAGAATTACAATGTCATCGGCGAACCTCATAGTTTTAATTTCTTCCAATTTTAATACCTACTCCGAATTTTTCTTTTGTTTCCTTTACTGCTTGCTCAATATACAGATTGAATAACATCGGGGAGAGGCTACAACCCTGTCTCACTCCTTTCCCAACCACGGCTTCCATTTCATGCCCCTCTACTCTTACAACTGCCATCTGGTTTCTGTACAAATTGTAAATAGCCTTTCGCTCCCTGTATTTTACCCCTGCCACCTTCAGAATTTGAAAGAGAGTATTCCAGTTAACATTGTCAAAAGCTTTCTCTAAGTCTACAAATGCTAGAAACGTATGTTTGCCTTTCCTTAACCTTTCTTCTAAGATAAGTCGTAAGGTTAGTATTGCCTCACGTGTTCCAACATTTCTACGGAATCCAAACTGATCTTCCCCGAGGTCGGCTTCTACCAGTTTTTCCATTCGTCTGTAAAGAATTCGCGTTAGTATTTTGCAGCTGTGACTTATTAAACTGATAGTTCGGTAATTTTCACATCTGTCAACACCTGCTTTCTTTGGGATTGGAATTATTATATTCTTCTTGAAGTCTGAGGGTATTTCGCCTGTCTCATACATCTTGCTCACCAGATGGTAGAGTTTTGTCAGGACTGGCTCTCCCAAGGCCATCAGTAGTTCTAATGGAATGTTGTCTACTCCCGGGGCCTTGTTTCGACTCAGGTCTTTCAGTGCTCGGTAAAACTCTTCACGCAGTATCTTATCTCCCATTTCGTCTTCATCTACATCCGCCGGCCAGAGTGGCCGTGCGGTTCTAGGCGCTACAGTCTGGAGCCGAGCGACCGCTACGGTCGCGGGTTCGAATCCTGCCTCGGGCATGGATGTGTGTGATGTCCTTAGGTTAGTTAGGTTTAATTAGTTCTAAGTTCTAGGCGACTGATGACCTCAGAAGTTAAGTCGCATAGTACTCAGAGCCATTTGAGCCATCTACATCCTCTTCCATTTCCATAATATTGTCCTCAAGTACTTCGCCCTTGTATAAACCCTCTATATACTCCTTCCACCTTTCTGCCTTCCCTTCTTTGCTTAGAACTGGGTTGCCATCTGAGCTCTTGATATTCATACAAGTGAATCTCTTCTCTCCAAAGGTCTCTTTAATTTTCCTGTAGGCAGTATCTATCTTACCCCTAGTGAGACAAGCCTCTACATGCTTACATTTGTCCTCTAGCCATCCCTGCTTAGCCATTTTGCACTTCCTGTCGATTTCATTTTTGAGACGTTTGTATTCCTTTTTGCCTGCTTCATTTACTGCATTTTTATATTTTCTCCTTTCATCAATTAAATTCAATATTTCTTCTGTTACCCAAGGATTTCTATTAGCCCTCGTCTTTTTACCTACTTGATCCTCTGCTGCCTTCACTACTTCATCCCTCAGAGCTACCCATTCTTCTTCTACTGTACTTCTTTCCCCCATTCCTGTCAATTGTTCCCTTATGCTCTCCCTGAAACTCTCTATAACCTCTCGTTCATTCAGTTTATCCAGGTCCCATCTCCTTAAATTCCCACCTTTTTACAGTTTCTTCAGTTTCAATCTGCAGATCATAACCAATAGATGGTGGTCAGAATCCACATCTGCTCCTGGAAATGTCTTACAATTTAAAACCTGGTTCCTAAATCTCTGTCTTACCATTATATAATCTATCTGATACCTTTTAGTATTCCCAGGATTCTTCCAGGTATACAACCTGCTTTTATGATTCTTGAACCGAGTGTTAGCTATGATTAAGTTATGCTCTGTGCAAAATTCTACAAGGCGGCTTACTCTTTCATTTCTTCCCCACAATCCATATTCACCTACTATGTTTTCTTCTCTCCCTTTTCCTACTGACGAATTCCAGTCACCCATGACTATTAAATTTTCGTCTCCCTTCATTACCTGAATAATTTCTTTTATCTCGTCATACATTTCATCAATTTCTTCATCATCTGCAGAGCCAGTTGGCATATAAACTTGTACTACTGTAGTAGGCATGGGCTTTGTGTCTATCTTGGCCACAATAATGCGTTCACTATGCTGTTTGTAGTAGCTAACCCGCACTCCTATTTTTTTTATTCATTATTAAACCTACTCCTGCATTACCCCTATTTGATATTATATTTATAACCCTGTAATCACCTGACCAAAAGTCTTGTTCCTCCTGCCACCGAACTTCACTAATTCCCACTATATCTAACTTTAACCTATCCATTTCCCTTTTTAAATTTTCTAACCTACCTGCCCGATTAAGGGATCTGACATTCTACGCTCCGATCCGTAGAACGCCAGTTTTCTTTCTCCTGATAACGACGTCCTCTTGAGTAGTCCCCGCCCGGAGATCCGAATGGGGGACTATTTTACCTCCGGAATATTTTACCCAAGAGGACGCCATCATCATTTAATCATACAGTAAAGCTGCGTGTCCTCGGGAAAAATTACGGCTGTAGTTTCCCCTTGCTATCAGCCGTTCGCAGTACCAGCACAGCAAGGCCGTTTTGGTTAATGTTACAAGGCCAGATCAGTCAATCATCCAGACTGTTGCCCCTGCAACTACTGAAAAGGTGCAGCCCCTCTTCAGGAACCACATGTTTGTCTGGCCTCTCAACAGATACCCCTCCGTTGTGGTTGCACCTACGGTACGGCCATCTGTATCGCTGAGGCACGGAAGCCTCCCCAACAACGGCAAGGTCCATGGTTCATGGGGGGTTTTACTGTATGAACAGCAAAAATGTAGTAAGCGATAAACTTTTTTGTTTCATAATTTTGTTGGAGTTGCCAGCGAGAGAAAGTTTCAAAATGTTTGGTATTGTGTATCTGTTGAAAGTCACTAAGTACTCGCGTTCTCAAATAGTGAATGAATAAAATATGAGGGGGGGTTACGCGTAGTGAGCTACACTACCTTTTCACCCTCCTCCCCGCCCCCACCCCTGCCCCTGCCACCTTGCTAGGAACGTGGCTTCAATCCTCACAGCGATTCGTTCCAGACACAAAGTGATGTATGTAACAAGTTTGGTTGAAATCGGTCCATTGGTTTAGAAGGAGGTGTGGAACATACACACATTCTTATAACACACGTCCCAGTCACATCATTGTGACCACCTGCCATCGAATGAGTTTAAACCTGGGGAGTTTGGAGGTCAGGGATGTACGGTAAACCTATCCTTGTGCTCTTCAAACCTCTCACGCACTCTGCGAGCTTTGTGATACGTTTTATTTTCCTGCTGGTAGATGCTATCGTCCCGAGGAAAAAACTAAGTGTATTTACAGGTGGACGTGGTCCCCAAGGATAGATGCATATTTGTGTTGATCCATTGTCCTTTCTGGAATGACGAGATCACTCCGGGAACGCCACGAAAAAATTTCCCAGACCATAACGTTCTCTCCTCCTCCCCCGGCATGGACCGAACCGACCATTGTTTCAGGGCCATACACGCTGATGGCCATCTGTCCGATGGAGCATAAAACTGTGATTCATCTGAAAAGGTCACCTGTCGCCAGCCAGTGCATGTCCAGTGGCAGTATTGGCTTGTTAATTCGAGCCTCCAACGGCAATGGAATGCAGACAGCTTGAGTGTGGCACCTGCTGCGAGGACCCATACGCCAAAATGTTCGCTGAACGGTCGTTGAGGTGACATTGTTGGTAGCCCCTTGCTCAACAGTTGCACATCTACTCTCTCGTTCACATTTATCAGCCGTTGTTCACCACTGTCATGTACGGCCCGTGGTGCACCACAGCTACCTTGGCGCCGGTTTTGGATAGGGACATTTTTCCATGCACTGTAAACTTTCACCACAGCGACACGCGAACCGTTTACAAAGTTAACCTTTTGAGAAATGTTTGCACTCTTTGCCCGAAAGCCAATGATCATGCTCTTTTGGTCGTCAGATAAATCGCTCCATTCCCGCATTATGACAACGACTGCACTATTTCCGCGTCCCTCCGACATGCTTTATATACCTTCCACTGCTAGTGTTGCCACCTGTGAGTGGTTACTGTACGCTGCTGTAGAATATAGGCGGTGGTCACATTAATGTGACTGGACAGTGTACGTGAATTTCGTATAAGGACAGCACCCCACACCAATATTTAAAAAAAAATCCCTAAAACATTAATTTGTATTCGAATTTAACGAACTTCTCTTTTGGAGAAATGATTTTCTTGCTAATGGCAGTCTGACTCAAATGGCTCTGAGCACTATGGGACCTAACATGTGAGGTCATTAGTCCCCTAGACGTAGAACTACTTAATCCTAACTAACCTAAGGACATCACACACATCCATGCCAGAGGCAGGATTCGAACCTACGACCGTTGCAGCAGGGCGGTTCCGGACTAAAGCGCCCAGAACCGCTCGGACACAGCGGCCGGCTGGCAGTCTGGATTTTGTACAACTCTACATCTGACATTATCATTTAATTTGATGTCCTAATAGCAAAACGCATCCACTACATTTAGTGTGTCGTTTCCTGTTCTAGTTTTATTTTATTACGTTTCATTACCCTTGTTTTACTTCTGTTCAAATACATCGTATAACCTCGTCTCAGACATAATTAACATGTCATAGGGAACTCTCAAATTTTTTTTTCCTTAGACATAGATTCCCTTCCAAATATCTCTAGGGTTTCCTTTACTGCTTGCTCAGTGTACAGACTGAACAACATCTAAGACAAGCTACATCCCACTACCTTCTCAATTACTGTTTTCCTTTCATGTGTTTCGATCCTCGTAACTGCAAACTGCTTTCTGTAGACTATTTTTCGCTCCCTTTACGTTACCCTTGCTATCTTAAGGATTTTAAAGAGAGTATTCGAGTTAACGTTGTCGAAAGAAATGCTATAAACGTATGTTTGTCTTTGTTTAGTTTATCTTCTAAAATATATCTTAGGATGAGCATAGTCTCTTTTGCTACTAATTTTCTCCAAAACTCAAACTGATCTCCCCCGATGTCAGCTCCTATCAGTTACTCCATCCTTCTGAAAATAAATCGTGTTAGTATTTGGAAACAATAACTTATTAAACTGTTAAATAATATTCACATCTGTCAGCATCTAGCTTCTTTGTGACTGGAACTGGCAGATTTCTTTTGACGTCTGAGAGTATTTCTCTAACTCCATATATTTTGCACACCTGATGGAATAGTTCAAAAATGGTTCAAATGGCTCTGAGCACTATGGGACTTAAAATCTGTGGTCATCAGTCCCCTAGAACGTAGAACTACCTAAACCTAACTAACATAAGGACATCACACACATCCATGCCCGAGGCAGGATTCGAACCTGCGACCGCAACGGTCACGCGGTTCCAGACTGAAGCGCCTAGAACCGCACGGCCTCACCGGGCGGCTGATGGAATAGTTCTGTCATGGCTGGCTTTCCCTAGGATCTCAATAATTCTGAGGATGTTGTCCACGCCAGGGGCCTTATGTCGACTTAGGTATTTCAATGCTTATCAAATTCTTCTCACAGTATCCTGTCTCCCGTCTCATCCTCATCTACTTCCTTTTCTTTGTCTCCAACATTTTTTTTAATTTGTAAATTTGTGGTAAGATCTTATGGGGCCAAACTGCTCAGGTCATCGGTCCCTAAGCTTACACACTACTTAATCTAACGTAAAGTAACTTACGCCATGGACAACACACACACCCATGCCCGCAGGTGGACTCGAACCTTCGACGGTGGGAGCCGCGCAGACCGTGACAAGACGCCCTAGACCGCACGGCTCTACTACATTGACTTCGAGTTTGTTCCATTAGTACAGACCATCTACCAGTATTCCTTCTGCCCTCCAGACTTTCCTTCTTTGCTTAGTACTTCTTTTGCCATCTGAGCTCTTGATATTCATATAGGTACTTCTCTTTCCTCCAACTGCATCTTTGATTTTCCTATAGGCAGCATCTATCTTTCCCTGACCATACATGCATTTGTCCTCTAACCATTGCTGCCTAGATATTTTAACCTTTTAGTCAATGTCAGTTTTGTATGTCTCTACTTCCATTTCGCTGCCTCACTTTCTGAACTTCTACAATTTGTTCTTTCTTCGAATAAATCTAATATCTCCCGTATTATTCAAGGATTTCTGCGAGGACTTTTCTTTTTGCCTCATTAATGCTCTGTTTTCATCACTACTGCATCTCTCACAGCTAGCCATTCATCTTCTATTGTATTGCCTCCCCTGTCTCAGTCAACCGTTGCGTAACGCCCCCTTTTTAGCTCTCAACTTATGGTTCCTACAACTCACGTACGTCACATCTGCTTAGCTTCCTATCTTTCTCCAATTTCGTCAATTGTAATCTGAGGTTCATAAAAAATCTAAATTACGTTAAGAGGCCAGAACATTATGACCACCAGCCTACTATCGATACAAATCCGCTCAGTCGATAGCAGCATCCCCTGTGGAGGAATGACTGATAGTCGCTCTCAAATGGCTCTGAGCACTATGGGACATAACTTCTGAGGTCATCAGTCCCCTGACTGATAGTAAAACAAACGCACGCTGCGTGGAGTATCAGTGAGTGGGTCATCCATGAGTAGAATGGGGTAGGAGTGTGATCTGAGTTTGACCGACGGCGCCGGCCGGCGTGGCCGTGCGGTTCTAGGCACTTCAGTCTGGAACCACGTGACCGCTACGGTCGCAGGTTCGAATCCTGCCTCGGGCATGGATGTGTGTGATGTCCTTAGGTTAGTTAGGTTTAAGTAGTTCTAAGTTCTAGGGGACTGATGACCTCAGATGTTAAGTCCCATGGTGCTCAGAGCCATTTGAACCAATTTTGACCGACGGCAGATTGTGATGGCGCGGAAGCTGGGCACAAGCATTTCGGAACTGCGTGACTTGGGTGTTTGAGCAGTTCTGTGGTGAGTGTCTTCAACACATGGAGTAACTAAGCAGAAACGACTTCCAGACGTCGTAGGGTTGTGTGGCCACCTCCCATTAGAGATGTCGCATGTGGTAGGCTGGGCAGACAAGTAAAACAGGACAGACGACGGACTGTGGCGGAATTAACATCAGACGTCCATGCTGGTCAGAGTGCAAGCGTGTCTGAACACTCAGTGCACCGAACACACCTAACGACGAGCGTCTGCAGCCAACGACACATGCATTTGCCAATGTTAACACCACGACATCGGCAACTATGACTGAAATGTGAATGCAACAGTCGCCACTGGATGTTGGTGCAGTGGCAGAGCATTGCCTGATCTAAAGAATCCTTATACTTTCTTCGTCATCCCGATGGGAGTGCGCGGATCCAACGTCCTCCAGGGTAACAGGTCATTGACACCTGTACTGCGGTACGGATACAAGCTGGCGGCGGCTACATTATGCTCTGGGGAACCTTCACGTGGGATCCATGGGTCCAGTGGAGCTCGTGCAAGGCAGTGTGATGGCCAGACCCTGCACACCCCTTCATGACAATGGTATTTTCCGACGGCTGTGCCATTTTTCAACAAGAAAATGCGTCATATCAGGAGTGTGATGGAGTGGCTCGAGGAACACAGTGGCGAGTTCCTACAGATATTCTGGTCCCCCAGCTAACGAAATCTAAACCCGATCGAACACATCTGGGATGTGGTATAACGTGGCGCCAGCTCATCGCCCTCTTCCCTGGAATTTAAGGGAATTGAGTGACTTGTCTGCGCAGATGTGTTGCCAGCTCCCTCCAGCGACCTACCAAGACCTCATTGCTTCCATTCCACGATGCGTTGCCGTTATTATCCGTGCGAAAGGTGGACATATCGGCTATTAGATAGGTGGTCATAATGTTCTGGCTGATCAGTGTATGCTGTTGGAAATATTTTACAGTTTAAAATCTCGTTTCTTAATCCTTGTTGTACTATGATACACACTATCTGAAACCTATCGGTATCTCCAAGCTCTCTTCCACATTACAACCTTCTTTCATGAGTCTTAGACCAATCCTTAGAAAAGAGTAAATTATGGTCCGATCTAATTTATACCAGGCCACTTCCCTTTTCATTCCTTTGTATCAGTACATCTTCTGCTTTCTTTTTTCCCTTCCTTTTTTACTATCGAAATACAGTTCTCCATCACAATTATTTTCGCCTCCTTTAACAATCAGAATAATTTCCTTTACCTCCTCACATATTCCTTACATCTCTTCATCGTCTGCGCAGCTAGTAGGCATACGTTGCTGGAAAAAATGCACACCGACAAGGACAATGTCATGTTATTAACAGGTGATGTAGCTGGTAGATCATCATTGTAGACGTAAATAATAAATTCAGACCAAATGAAACACACATGCCAAAGTAAAAGGTTCCTAAACAATCGCAGCAACTCTCTATTCTCGTATGCAAACGACCATAAAGGTGCCGACTGACATCCGGAAGTAGACTGTCCCAAGCATTTTGCATATTTTGTTGAAATAAGGCTATGGTTCTTGCAGGCTCTGGAGGACGAGTAAGTTCCCTCTTTACTACGTGCAATTCGAGTTAAATTGGCATGTGATCTGGTGATCTTGGTGGCCAGTGCAGTTGTCGTACATCACGAAGAGTACGTTGCTTTGCAGCGCCCCTATGTCAACGTGCATTGTCTTGCTGTAAAGTACATCACCTTTCTGTTAAAGAAATGGCAGAATCACGGGGATAACTACCTATACAACGTAGCCGGCACTGCTTACTTTACCGAGGAGAAACACCAAACGTGACCACGAGTGGTAACTGAAGGATCCCCACACTATGAGGCCTGGAGTGGGACCTGTGAATCGCGGGTGCATGCACTTCTTAATAGGCCGCTCACCAAGTATATGCCATACATTTATATGTCTATCACTAGCATAGAAACAAAACCTACTCTCATTATGAAGACGACAGACCGCCATTCCATCCTCCAGTCGATTCTTTCACAACACCAGAGTAGCCATGCTTTGCAGTGTTGTGGTGATGGTGGCTTCCTTACCACATGTCATCTTATAAGGTGTAAGGTGGCACCTTGAATGAATGTTAATTTCGCGCTTTACATGAGATTTTATATGTCATAACAAGTAGATGCATATGGCACCTGACATACTTCAGTGACAGTGAGCAGATCTTCCTATCAAAATGTACAGTACGTAATGCAAAAAGGTATGACACTCAACTCGACGGTATTAACACACCGAACCTAAATCCTGCATGTCAATGATCGTAAGGTGAAAAAAGCTGCTAGTAGAAATGCTTTACTTTAGGACAGACTCGAGCTGCACAGCTATGACCCACATACAACGAAAGGCTTCTAATAGGGGTCACTGACCCGTGGCGATGGAGACAACGAATGCACCAGGCGACACATAGAAGGGAGCAGGAAGCGACCCAGCGCTGGATGCGATGGAGAAATTCTTTATAAAATTGCGTTGGGGAATTTCCAGATGGGTACAAACAGGCCAGAGAAGCAGTGAAAAGAGAGTCGCATTTACTGATCACGTTAAGGGTCCGTGGTGCTTTCGTGATCATCATTGTAGACGTAAATGATAAATTCAGACCAAATGAAACACAAATGCAAAGTAAAAGGTTCCCAAACAATCGCAGCAACTCTCTATTCTCGCATGCAAACGACCATAAAGGTGCCGACTGACATCCGGAAATAGACTGTCCCAAGACTAAATTTTAGGTGTCAGGAGCGGGCACAAAATGTCCGATTGTCTGAAATAAACTCGGAAGGAGCAGAAGTGGCGAGATTACGGCGCAGTTTAAGGGTACGGCCTTTGCGATAGGCGGGGGTAGTTTCCACGAGACGAAAGGACCTCTTCCATTGGTCTGAAAAGGCCATGACGCGAAGCACGAAAGAACACAGCTGGGGGACAGTTTTCTACGAAAGACGTAATACCTAAAACTCGGCGACTCTCCTCTGAATCAGAATCAAGTGTAGAACAGGGTGCATCACGCTCTGTACAACGCCAAAAGAGGAATTTTGTTTGGACACTGCGTTCACTTTGGCTGACTTTCAACTAGAAATTAGTTGAAGAATAATTGACCTCCGATAACGGAGAAAGGAAACAGCCACGTAGTTAAAGGTTCTTGTGAGAACTAAGAGAGGATTGAAGTATACAAGCTGCTCCATCTATGCACGTGTGTATCGCCATAGTTTCCAGACAAGGGATGAGTACATGTTTTTTTGCCTAACGAGAAACATTGGGCAGTTGCAGCTGATAAAATCAGTAAAGATTTTCGTTAATTTTTCCTACGATTTTCAGAGGTAGAGAGCAGCCATGCAGTAGACAACACGTCGCAGCTAAAGGTAAATGCCGCTGGCTGAGGCGTTAAATTATTGGCTCAAATGGCTCTGAGCACTATGGGACTCAACTGCTGTGGTCATAAGTCCCCTAGAACTTAGAACTACTTAAACCTAACTAACCTAAGGACAGCACACAACACCCAGCCATCACGAGGCAGAGAAAATCCCTGACCCCGCCGGGAATCGAACCCGGGAACCCGGGCGTGGGAAGCGAGAACGCTACCGCACGACCACGAGATGCGGGCGTTAAATTATTGGATCACCAGCTTGCGTCCATTGTGAACATGAGCAACCTTGAGTATTCTTCTGCACATCTTGTCACAAAAACTAACCATCCTCTGTTGACTTGAGTGTCATCCTTAACAGTATCGAACATAGAACCGGAATCGGATGATTTGACGTAATATTGGCCAACTCAGACAGTGCTTCACTGTATAGATGTAAGAAAAATCTTGCAGAAATCGTATTTAAATTTGATATTGTTGTGTTCAGTGTTATTTCTGCTAATCACGACGTAATACTTTATCCAGAGAATTGTCCTGAAACTGTCATGTCACAATCTATGTAAAGCAGTGTGCTTAATTGTCTGAAATATGGAAATTAAACAAATTTTGTACAGCTAAACACTGATGTGTTCTATGGTAGAATAAGGGACCACTCATACCCCCTAGGAATTTATTCTAGTCACGCTAACGCATTAACATGGTGTTTTTGCTTATGCCTGACGAATGTGAAAAGGAGTCGAGTGAAAGATAATGCCGATCCTGAGAGGTTGGTCTGTCAAGATGAATATTAGTCAAATTAGAAGGAGTAATAAAAAATTAATATTAAAAACATGTTCCTTTTTTTAAGTGACAAGGTTACTCAATGTATGTCTCAGCATATTGGTCAGATTACTGTAAATGTGTGATCCACAGAGTAATGAAAAATGTTTCTGTTTTTGAGTAAAAGTAGCTTGTGGATGACGTTTCAGGCCCGCGCGAAGTTATTCACTGCGTTGTTGAGTTGGTTTGAGCACTCACAAACTGCGAACGGCGTTGATAATGGTGTGTTAATGTCACAAGAGACTTTCTATGATATTTTGGAGACGTGTCAGGTCGCATAACTTCATGTTGACTAGAACACTGGTACGAGCAAATCGTGAAAGACAGAGGTCAGTTAGTCGATCTGAGATGGTGTACGACGTAGATCATTGCATTTAGTTCAATTTGAAGATACTGATAGGACAGAAAATGAAGTACAACAAAATGTATCGAATGCGCATCACGAACGAAGTGACAATGCAGAGAGAATGGCGGCAGTTTCGCAATCGGTATCTCAGGTTGAGATACCGGACAGATGACGGATCTAATGGTTCAGAAGCAGAATCAGAGGACGTGCAACTTCGGTGTGTTGAACCAAATGTTGTAATTCTGAATCAAACGGAACAGTTTCCTACGGAAAGAATGTGTGGAAGTGTGTCAGCACTGAGCACAGAAGTCGGTCAGACGTCACATGAAAGACCCGAACGGCAAAATTTACACCAAATAGTGACAGATGACGATGGCGAAGTGTCTGATAGTGTGTTCGCAATGTTGAAGCAACTCACTATTGTTGTCAAGCAAACAAGTAAAACGATGAGCGCAGTGTTAGCAGACTTGAAAACAGAAACAAATGCAGGGTTGGAGGCTTCAAAAACCGAAACGGCGAATTTAAAAACCGAAACAGTGAATCTAAAAACCGAAACAGCGAATCTAAAAACCGAAACAGCGAATCTAAAAACCGAAAGAAATGCTGCTTTAAATAGTCTCAAATTTGAAACCAGTGCTGGGTTCGAAAAATTTCGCAAAGATCAGCAAAATTTGCAAACGGAAGTTAATGAACAGTTTACTGAAATCCGGAAAGACGCGAGAGACTCATCCGAACTAGTTCAATCGCTTATGGCCGATCAGAAAAGGATGCGTACTGTCATTGACCAAGTGTAGGATGCAGTGTCTAATATCAACCAAAGAGTTGATAATTTAGCACGTTAGGCGTCTGGTAAGGCGCAACAAATCGTGGAAGAACTAAATGTCGGCAAACGTGTCACACGACCGCGTTAAAAAGATTCGATGCACGCACTGTATATATCGTCTTGAAAAATAAGCAGCAGTATGGACAGCTTCGTACAGAACTGAAACAGTGAACTGAGAACCGTACAGATAGCGGTAGTATCATCTGACGTGGTGGTGGAAAAAAGTCCAGATGTAACCAAGCCCATTATGTAATCTTCCGTGTCAGTTGCGGAAACGCAGAATAGTCGTGAAGGCGGGTCCACACTGAGCGCGCGGTGCCACGCCGCGCTGCGCAAAACGGCTCTGCGCGCTCAGTGTGGACGGCGAACCGCGCTGCGCCGCTTCGTGCCGCGCCGCGCAGTTTTCCGGCTGTTGTCGGCACACCCAAGGAAGTGGCGCGTTTGCGCGAGCTTAGTTTAGACGGGGCTTCGACTGGCGGGCGCAGTAGTTCACTGCGTGCGTGAATTCGCGTTGGGGGCAGGAGGTGTCCTCGTTGTAGAGTGGGACCGGAAACAAACTGAAAACCTCATAGATCTGTATAGACAAAGGCGAGAATTGTGGGACCCAAAAGACAATAATTACCACATTAAAAAAAATGATGCTGGGTCGCAAGTGGCGTGGGCTGTGGAATCGACGAAGCAAAAAGCAGGATGACCTCTTTGTTGTCTTCGTACAGAAGGGAGAAAATGAAAATGAAGAAGTCGAGGGGCACGGGAAATGGTAACTATTCATAAACAAGCATAGTTTTCCATTTACATTTATTATAACATCGCTCTATTGTTTCAGGGCTGGCAGACACTTACAGTAGTAACTGGTTTGCTTTACCATTATTTGAATTCCTGAAGGAACGAGACACCCCCACTGGTACCATAAACTCAGAAAATGTAGGTACATGTAATATAACAATTATCTTTAATATAGCAAGGTTCTATTAGCACTTTAACACACTATTTACTTAGGTCAAAATGTGATCTTGACAACGGTGTAGTGATAACAAGCACGTATATGCCTTCATGCTGCCTCATCTTGCTAAGAAATACGTCCATTTTCGACAAAATAGTCGGCCATGTCTTCGCGAACAGCTCGGGCATGTGACGAACTTTTTCTTGGCACTGCCTTTAAATTGCATAATGATATTGGTTGTGCCTCACATCTCCATGTTCCTTCCACCAAAGTACCATCTGGTAGCTCACTGTCCACTGTGCCGTCTGGAGCGTACAAACTGGAAGATTTCTTGCTCTGTCTCAAATAATTATGCAAGTAAATAGTTGTCAGAACAATAACACTGGCTTTTTCTGGGCCCAGAAGCACTGGCTTCCTCAAGTCCCTAAAAACGAATGTTAGGATTCCAAAACAATTTTCGACAACTCGACGGGCTCTTGAAAGTCGATAGTTGAATCTTCTCTCTTTTGTACCTTTCTCATAGACGCCTGCGTAAGGTTTCATCACATTCTCGTGCAAAGCAAATGCTTCGTCGGCCAATATAACGTATGGTGTCATCCGTTCACGTCCAGGAAGTGGTTCAGGTCGAGGTATGTTAAGGGAGCTGTCTTGCGGTTTCTTCCACAATTTACTGTTTTTGAATATTCCACCATCAGATTTACGACCCTGTGAACCAACATCAGCATACAAGAAATGGTAGTTTGCATCCACTGGAGCAAACAACACAATGCTAAGAAAGTTCTTCTACTTATAATATTCGCTGCTGGTGTTTATTGGTGTCTGTAACATTACGTGTTTACCGTCCATAGCAGCCAGGCAATGAGGGAAGTTCCATGTTTTATCAAATTCCTCCGAGCATCGTTTCCATTCTTCTGTAGTACTCGGCAACTGAAAAGAACGGGTTTCAAAGAAGTTACAACATCCCTTGTCTAAAAATTGAAGAATTGAAACATGTCATTGTTACACAATCGTGTCAAGTGTGCTTGAAATGAACGTGTACAATGGGGTAGTGCTAGAATGAAAGCTTGCGATAACAGAGGAATTTCTCTTGTGAGGGGCCCACAGTGGTACAATATTTTCTGAAGGGAATCATGATGTCATTGACTGTTGACAAATATTTATTATGATGTCACAACTGCCTTTAAGCCACTGTAACACGTTTTTCATTGCATTTTAATTCCATATACGAAATTCATACAGCAATATCTTATGCTCAGAACAAGTGTATGCCTGTTACAATGATATACATTAACATATTTCGAAATTCAACTTAAGAATAGCTTAAGGCCGAAACTACAGCCATGAAATTATAATAAAATCTGTTAACAGTCAATGGCATCATGACTGACGTCAGAAAACATCGGATAACAATCCATCTACTTTTGTCCACAAATGAAACCGTACTTGTCACACTAGTCCTAGGGCGAATTCCGAATACTCTGAGAAATATAGTTGTTTATTTCACTTGGCTTTCGTCCTCGGGTTATGCTAGTTGTAGAACCGGTTTAGCCGTATAAGACAATTAAAGAAAAATAAATTACTTGGTACTGTACCATAATGAAACAAGATTTTGGCTCTGGCATTTCAAAATTAATACAATATAGCCCACTGTTTCATTTCAGAGTTCTGGTGATGAAGAATGCCTATACGATTCTACGCTAAATATCGTAGAAGAAGCATTACATGTAAGTGACAGTTCTCATGAGAGTCTTGGCGAGTCAGCACCTTCAAACAAAGAAGAAGAAAAGACGTGCAAGGGAAAGGTTTTCCAGTCCCCAAAAAACCGGCCAGTAAACGTAAGAAGAAAGAAGATCCGATGCTGATGTAGGCTTATGGCATTTTGGAAAGTGTGGAAAATGTACGTCCTGACGAGTGTTCTACTTTCGGGGAGAATATTACAATGAAGCTCCGCAAATTTGACAACCGAAGTTCTAATGCACTGGATAAACAATTTGATATTCGATGCGGAGACTGATTTGTATTCACAGCGCCTCACATCAAATACTTTTGCTTCTGTCGTCCATTCTCCCCAATGCAGTCCTGTTTCCGAACCGCTCCTCTCCCCAATGCAGTCCTATTCCGCAACTTCTCCCTCGAGTCACTCCCAAACTGTGAGTCGTATGTACAATTCAAGTCTCCGTTCTTGAAGCGATACTGGCCCGCGGAAGCCCAAAATAGGATAAAATATGAATTGTTAGAGAAGATGTCACACGAAAATTCAGGAGAAAAGAAGCCAGTTAAAGTTTTTGAAGAAATGACGGAAAGGAATCAATGTTTAGACAAGCCACACAGTGATCGGGAACTGATACGAATGCGATGCGCACAATGAAGTTACACTTGCGTTATCAGCAATCGTTGGTTTTTAGAGCTGGAGATAATATACAGACATTTAAAAGGATATTAAGAGAACTTCAATTCATCTTCAGTGAAGATGACGCGAAGACACAGGGTGCAGTGAGGGAAACTAATGGTAGGGGGAATAATAGCAACCGATTGGCCTTTAATAATGCTTACAATGGCAGTAGTAATGTATGGAAAGGTAATCGTGTTGGGAAGAATAGTAATTGCCCATGGAATAATAATATTTATGGTTTTGGCAACTCACAGAGGTCAAACAATAATTATGGTTTTGGTGAGCCGCGGAATTACAATCATGCCTTTGGTTCCAGAAATTGTGGTGATAAGTATAAATCACGATATGATCACCATGCAAACGAAGCAGGAAGGTTTACAGGTTTTCCACCACAAAACCCAAATTATTCGGATGGAACTAGAATGCCTAGAACGCAGAAAGGAGAATCAGACCTCAGCAGGACAACACACGTGAGACGAACCATTGCAGGAAGTCGAGTTGAGGCTACCAAACCTCGGTAAAAAATAGAATTGACCAGATGAACAGTACAAGGACCAGGCACAAGAGATTCAATCACCAAATGAAGTTGGTTTTGTAATGAAATGTGTTAATAGACTGAGCTTTGATGAACAAGATTCTGAAGTAGGTTTAGGGGGTAATAAGATACAAATGCCAGCGTACTGGGAGACAGTTGACAGGGTTTCGTCCGGTAATGGGGACCAAGAGTTGTCAACAGTTAATGTACACAGATATACAAAATCTGATGATGACCAGATCGTTGAGGATTTAGTTCATTTATATGCAACCGAGTGAAGAATGATATGCCAAGAGGATAATGCATCATTGGCAACACCACTATTGATACACAAGTCAGATGATGTATATAGGACAGGGACTTATGAAGAAGTCATAGATGCGTATGACAAAGACTATGGGCAAATAACTGCATCCCGGAACATTCACAACATCAACATCTAGTAAAATTGGCACTTAGCAATTTGAAGGCTGTGGCGTGAAGTAGAAAGAACAGGACGGACAAAACGGCAACCTCATGAGTATTTTTACTAGGACAAAAAGTATTTGTGAAAACTCACCATCTCCCTAGCAAAGAAAATCATCAAAGCCATAAATTATTTTCGTTATATAAAGGCCCTACGGAAGTAAGTAAAGTGGTTCATGATAGTGCAGTCGAATTGATCAGCCCAAAAACAGGAAAATCATTGGGCTTGCACCATGTGAGTCACTTGAAAGTGTATAAAGGGTAAAAAAGGAAATATTAACTCCCCAATAAAAATTATGTGTATCAGATATCCAGGTTCCGGCGAGAGTAAAATGTAAAAATCAAAGACTAGGGAAGCAAAGAAAAGGCATACAAAAAAAATTTTAATTTGTATTTATCTCATTGAAATAAATTGGTTAACTTTCTCAGTGTATCAAAAAGATAGTTGTGAAGAAAGAACAATAAAGTAAGAACTGAAGTAATCCTTCTGCAGAGGAAATGTGTTATGGGGAATGAGTAAAAAGATAGAGATTAGCACGAGTATAGTTGTGACGAAGTAGTAGTATATTCTCTCCTAAAAAGTAGTGTAAAGAAGTTGATTTTTTTTGTGAATGAAAGTAAGCCAATAAATTATGTGTAAAGAATTATGCAAGAAAGAAATACTTATTCTTGGTTTGTTCCATCATGGGCAGTGAACATGTTGTTGAGGAGATATTTTCGGGAATGTGAGAAGTAATTATGATTTATGGAAGTTACCACAAGTCGATATTAAAAGGACATATTAGGGAAATCGATGTAAAAGGTTGTTAGGAGAAAAGAATTAAGAGACAGAATTGCATTATTAAGGAAAGCGAGAAACACGACATTTCTTTGAAGGATATAGACAGAGCGATGTGAGTTTAATACAGGGATGATTTCAATAAGGAAGAGTAAGGGAGACAGTATTATAAAAGTTTACTGTTTACAAGAAGAAGATAGGGATAACTACAACTAATAAAAGTACAAGCTCTAGAACAATGGAATTGGACAGTGGAGAAAGTTTTAAAAAGGGAGACAAGAAGCAAGGAGACATTGTGTTTTGAAGTTCTGTTATAGCTTATGCCAAAGAGAAGAGACTGTAGAGAAAAGAGGCTGGAGTCGGAGCCAAGATTGGGAGTTTTTATAATATGATGCACCTGTAGTCAGGAAAAAAGGGACATACTAACACACTAACCTTCATCGCACCATCTCTTACTATTCGTCACGATGAAGATGAGGAAACCATTACCTTTATACTAATAGTGGAAAGAAAAAAGAAAGTATACATATAGAATGGGGATAAAAGATGTTGATCTGTTAAAATAGATGTAAGAGGAGTTTAGTAAGGAGAATCTTATGTATAGATTCAAATATAGAGTCTCTTAGCAGTTCACTGTTTGTAAAGCTCGTAATGTATCTTAAGGGATAAAGGGTTTTGATAATCATTTTGTTTTGAAAAGAGTGATAGAACAACCCAAAAACTAAGATAGGTGGTAATAACATGTAAATTAGAGAAAGTTGTGGATGTAAGATGGAGAAAGGTTTGCGCAATGTTGTATTATACACGACGTCAGCAAGAACAATGCATCGTCGTCGAGTTCAATTCGACAGCAGAACTAAGTACAGCGGTTAGGCGTTAGAGGAAGGAACACTGAGTGTTGGTGCCCAAAGCGTCGGCTTTCGAGATGACGAAAGGAAATGCCTTTGTGGGAGCAACAATCCTAAAGGATTACACCTCTGTGGAAAACTATGGGGATCTACGAAGAACCTGGATACAGTCGACATGTGACCTGACGCGATCTTTATTCATGTGGAAGTCAAATGGGATCTTCATAACAACACTTCGATAAAGAATAGATACTTATCACTTCTGTTGAAAACTGTTTAAAGCAGCATAAGAAAGTATGATGGAGGTCCACCAAACCGGAGTGGAGGCGGACGTGTTACTCCAATGATGAACAAATGTTTCAATTCACTGGAAGCAGAAGAAGCGCATTTCTATAACCCAAGATACAGAATGGCTGAAATAATCGTCATCACAGAACTTCAGCTTGTGTCCGCATATAACTAAACCTACAAGACAAACAAACTCTTCAAGAAGTTTCATAGATAATATTTTCACAGATATAGATGCCTTAGATACAGATGTAATAAATGTTGACCTAGAAATATCTGATTACAATGCACACATCCTTAAATTTCCTTTAGCCCGTGTGACCAAAAATAGTTCATATCAAACGTTCAAAAGAACCTTCTCCACAAATAGTTGCAGTCACTTTATAAATACATTGATTAAAGAATCACTGACAGAAGAACTGTAACAAACTAGCACAAATTCTGCATATAAAGATTTTTCTTCCCTGTTTATGTTGAATTTTGAAATGTGTTTTCCTAAAAAAATTGTCAAAACAAACTCATACGGGCATTTACATGCTGACTCCTGGATCACAACAGGTATTAGAAATTCCTCCAGGACCATGAAAATGCTTAACTATGAACTGAAAAGTAGTACTGACGCCAAGTTTAAAGAACATGTAAGTAACTACAAAAAATATATAGAAAAGTAATTACAAAGCAAAATTATTAAGTAATGATATATTAATAAGAAAATCAGGTAATCAGGTAATAAATCAAGAACTATTTGGGAAATTGTGAAAAGGGAAATAGGCAAGGGCCCCAAGGATCAGGAAATAGTACTCAAAAATGGTGAAAATATTGAATTAAAAGATTAAACTCTGACAAATTACATAAATAATTACTTTTTAAGTGTGCCTGTATCATTAAGTAAAAACTTTACTAAACATGAGAAATTAACAGCCCCAAAAGTAGACAGTAGTATGTTGTTAACTCCCACAAATGATAATGAAATTTTAATGGTGATAAAGAGTCTAAAATCAAAAATGTCTGCAGGTGTGGATGAAGTGCTTGTGTCAATAATAAAAAAGTTGTCCAACAAATTATAAAGTCCATGTTAAATATTGCCAAATTGTGTTTTAGCGAAGGTGTGTTTCCTCAGAGGTTGAAAATCTCTAAGGTTAGACCTCTGTTTAAAAAAGGAGGTCCACAGAAGGTAGAAAATTATAGGCCAATATCCCTTCTCCAATCATTTTCCAGAATACTAGAGAAATTAATGAAAACCAGTCGGCCGGCCGCGGTGGTCTAGCGGTTCTAGGCGCTCAGTCAGGAACCGCGCGACTGCTACGGTCACAGGTTCGAATCCTGCCTCGGGCATGGATGTGTGTGATGTCCTTAGGTTGGTTAGGTTTAAGTAGTTCTAAGTTCTAGGGGACTTATGACCACAGATGTTGAGTCCCATAGTGCTCAGAGCCATTTTTTTTGAAAACCAGTCTCATAAATTATTTAGATGCTTACAAACTTTTGAACTGCAATCAACGTGGCTTTTGCTCGTTCCACAGCGCAGAATCAGCTATCCATGCATGTACTGAAGAGATTGTCAGGATTCTCAACACTAAAAAATATGTAGTGGGAATTAACTTAGATCTATCTAAAGCTTTCGATACAGTAAATCACCAAATTATGTTAAAAAAGATGGAGGCAACAGGTGTAAGGGGATTTTTAAGGCAATGGTTTGAATCTTACCTTCAAGATAGAACTCAGGTGGTAGAAATCATCGCAGAACATAAAAATCAGAAAATCACATGGGTTTCAGATGCAAAGAAATTGGAAATAGGAGTCCAACAGTGCAGTGTTCTTGGTCCCTTATTTTTTTTATTTATATAAATGACATAAAAAATCCAAATATTCCTACGAAAATAATTTTGTTCGCAGATAACATGAGCATAATTATAAGTGATGATATAAAAATTATTAAACACCACAACTGACATAGTCTTGAAATTTATACAGCAATGGTTTAATGCTAATGAGTAAACACTTAATTCAAATGGTTCAAATGGCTCTGAGCACTATGGGACTCAACATCTGATGTCATCAGTCCCCTAGAACTTAGAACTACTTAAACCTAACCAACCTAAGAATATCACACACATCCATGCCCGAGGCAGGATTCGAAACTGCGACCGTCGCGGTGGCGCGGTTCCAAACTGAAGCACCTAGAACCACTCGGCCACACTGGCCGGCTAAACACTTAATCTAAGTAAAACAAATTATATACAGTATTGCAAAGCAACCCAAGATATGGACCTCTGGTTAAAACTAATTGATATGGAGATAGATAGTGCGCAATCCACAAAGTTTTTGGGTATGCACATTGATCAAAACTTAAGCTGGAAAGACCATTTTAAGTATTTATCACACAGGCTCAGTTCGGCATGTTTTGCACTGAGGATATTATCTAGAGTATGCAGCACAGATTGTACTAGGCTAGTGTATTTTGCTTACTTTAAGTCCATCGTGTCTTAAGGCATAGTGTTCTGGGGTAAAACTAAATCAAGCTTAATAAATATCTTCAAATTTCAGAAAAGAGCTATACGAATGATAACACATAATTCTCCACGAACTCATTGTAGGCCCCTTTTCAAACAACTACACATACTCACAATACCATCACTGTATATATTTTAACGCATTCTGTGTACAAGACCACATATGAAAAATCTGCGTACAAATGAGGATTGCCACAATTATAATACAAGAAGTTGTAAGAAATTGTATGTAGAAAGGATAAGGACAACGCAGACCCAAAAACATGTAAGTTATTTTGGAATAAAGCTTTACAATGCTCTGCCAGTGTACATGAAGCAAATAATAAATGATGTAAAATGTAGGACTGAGCTTAAAAATTACCTTTTAAGCAAAACTTTCAATCACATAGATGAGTACTTTGATTGTGTGTGAATTTATTCCCAAAAATTTTAATTTATGTGTCTAAATTTGTACTTTTAAAAATGCCTTGAAAGTGATATTCCATTATTATGTTTGTAGTACTTGTATGATAACTTTGTTTTGACAATTCCTACATCATGAAATGATTTACAGGAAGATAATAAAATGAAATGAAACATACCATATGGAATCCAGCAATAGCGAAACATTTCCTGAACAGTCATGGGAATAAGCAAGAGAACTGTGGAAGCATGGCCACTCTATACTGAAGAACAACCTGATACAGTAAAGGATACACAACGATTTAAAAGAAAATACTATAAGAATAAATTATACAGTAACAAGGTTAAGCAGGTCTTAAATCCCAATTCCCAGTCCAGAGAAGAAAGAAGATACAAGTGAAAAGATAGGAGGATGCAACAATAAAAGAAGATTCAATGCAGAAGATTAGGAAGAAAGTAGGCCTGGACGAGAATGAATTAAGAAACCTTTCTAAATACCTTCATATACAAGACCATTTTTGAATCTACCTACCAACAAAAAATCCGTTTTAACTGTTTTAGCAAAACAAACGTCCAGTGTTCCCTCTGGCAAATTGCATCACTTTCAAATGTCACACCGAGAGATGAGAGATGGCTCTTCGTACAGAAAACGAGAGACGAATTAACCAACGATGGATTGGCATGAACATTTGAGAATTGATGAAGAATAAGTTTTTATGCTGCTAATAATAGATGTCTAATATAATTTCGCCATGTGTTCATGCAAAATGGAAGGAAAGCTACCAGACATTCACAATATACTCAAACCTTCTGCAGTCTTTCTGTCTGGCGACCGTCATTGATGAGGATGACGACTTAGGTGAACCACGTTGAAGATATAAATTAGAAAAGACTTTCTGTGACAGAATAACATGTATCTGATGAAACTTAAAAAAATGAACACACAGAGTTTATTACTCTATAAAAATGTTAAATTTTTGAAGAATTTTGTGCAAGAAACAGATTTTTGTTAAAAATTCTCTTCAGTTTTATTTTAATCTTGGCAGATAAATGACATTTTCTTGTATTTCATATTTTGACAACACATCTAGGTTAATAGAACCAAATGTAGTTATTTTCTTTGGAGGCTAAAATTCTAGTATGTAACAAGTTTGTGGATGTATAGGTTATGTACAAAAAATTGCTTAGCTATGTGATGTTGATTTAATGTTTATCAGGTGATTAGTCGGAATAGGAATTTAATATTCTATGGAAGTCAATGAATAATTTATTTCTTCTGTAAAGTTATGATGCAGGAGTTTAAGATTTTAAGGGATATAAATATGTTTGCGAATGAAAAAAGATTAATGAAAGGGTGTTTGTAAAGTTTTGTTAATGGCGATTATAAATGTAAGATAATTTGAGAAAATGTTGTACAGGATGAAACTTTCGTCAATTTTAATTGCCACATAAGATACTAACAGACATAGAAATTGAGGTTGAGAATAAGACATAAGTGTTGAAAAAGGGGAGAGTAATTTTAGATGTATGTTTACTCAACTTCAATACATCTCTATCATCTTTTAACATAAGTCTTGATGTCAAGTAAAAATCAGTCTCAAATTTAAAAATTATGTGTGGTAGAAATTTATATTAAAGTTAAAACAAAAAATTGTAGCATATAAATTGCAAGAGAATCTCCAATTTGTTTTAACTTAAAATTAAATTATAGGCAACCATAGAATAGAAAGAAAAGGCTTCATATTATTTAAATAATTTTATGAAGTCGGAAAACTAGTAAAAACATGTTCAACTCTTGAAAAACATTAGTTTTGTGCTCAAATCTGTAGTATAAAGTAAATCAATTGAGGTAGGAAAACAAAGAGGACGGATAGAACACCTGTTTTGACTATGCCAAATTAAAATAGAGAGTTGGTCAATATAAATATACAACAATTGCTACACTCAGAAGCATAGAACAATTTTGCACTGATTTCAATCAATTTCCCAACCATTGATTGACCCAGTCTAAAACTGAACATGGAAGGAGGTGGAAATGTAAGGTGGCAGGCTGTGACGTGAAGCGCGAAAAAACATAAATGGGGGACAGTTTGCTGCGAAAGACAGAATACCGAAAACTTCGGGGACTCTCCTCTGAATGAGCATCAAGTGTAGAACAGGGTGCATCACGTTCTGTATGACACCAAAAGAGAAATTTTGTGTCGACACTGCGTTCACTTTGGCTGACATTTACCTAGAAATTAGCTGAAGAGTCATTGAGCTCCGATAGCAGACAAACGAAACAACCTCGTATTTAATTGTTCTTGCGAGAACTGAGAGGGCGTTGAAGTATACAAGCTGCTCCATCTACGCACGTGTATATCGCCATAGTTTCCAGGCTAGGGATGAGTACATGTTTTCTCGCCTAACGAGAAACGTAGAGCAGTTTCAGCTGATAAAATCAGTAAATATTTTGATTAGCTTTTCAGAGGGCGAGAGCAGCCATGCAGCTGACAACACTTCGCAGGTAAAGGTAAATGCCGCTGGCTAAGATATTAAGTTATTGGATCACCAGCTTGCGCCCACTGTGAACATGAGCAACCTCGAGTAATCTTGTCACAAAAACTAACCATCCTCTGTTGACTTGAGTGTCATCCTAAATAGTACCGAACTTAGAACCGGAATCGGATGATTTGGCATATTATTGGCTAATGCAGACAGTGCTTCATTGTCTTGATGTAAGAAAAATCTTGCAGAAAACCTATTTGAATTTGATATTGTTGTGTTCAGTGTTATTTCTGCTAATCAGGACGTAATACGTCACCTAGACAATTGTCCTGAAATTGTCATGTCACAACCTATGTAAAGCAGTGTGCTTCATTGACAACAATACGGAAAATAAACAAATTTTGTACAGCTAAACACTGATGTGCGCTGTCGTAGAATAAGGGTCCACTCCTACCCCCCACGAATTTATTCTAGTAACGATAGTGCAATCACAGGGTGTTTTTGCTGATGTCTGACGAATGTGAAAAGGAGTGGACTGTTAGAAACTGCTCTGAAACTTTTTATATAGGAAGAATGTACCGAAAAAAAACATAGTGCAAAAGTTTAGTTGCTGCGACACACTAAAAGTATTTTCTTCAAAACGTTGAAAATTGCCGAATTCTTAGCTCATTTGGCGGCAGGAGAAACTTACACCCCGGCATAGGTGCAGCAGAGAGCGCTGTGAAAATGTCAGGTGCATATCCTTGGTTGATGGCTGACGGCACATCGGTAAACAGGCTACACGACGCAGTGTGATCGTAATTTGTAAAGCGGATTTCACTTTCTGTTGATAGATTAACTGACACAGTTGTTCACAGTAAGTAATCATTCTTGTCTGCAACTCATTTAAGATCCATAACAATTAGCATGTGCCTTTGCGGTATCGCTAAGTGTTGACAATGGAAATGAAACTGCACCAACTTTCTCTGTGTTTTCTTCGCATGCACTCTCAGACAAAATGAACGACGCACCACGAAGGAATTACCTTAACGGGACGGAAGTCGTTTGACGTGATGTTCATGTATAGAAAAAAAATTACAATTTCAGAAAAAATTGAATCACTCGCTCCAGAGAAACAGCTTGACAAACTGAGTCAGTCAAGCGTTGTTCAACCTAAACCTACATAAAAGCAGTTATTCGGCTTGAAACTGATTGACAGAGTTGTTGGAATGCCTTCTGAGGGATATCGTGGCATCTTATATCCAACTGGCGTGTTAGTTCGGGCAAATCCCGAGCTGGATGGAAGAACCTTTTCAGTTCAGTTGGCGAGATATCCGGCGACGTTGGTGACCAAGGTAGGGCTTGCCAAGCGTGAAGACAAGCCGTAGGAACTCTTGAAGTGAAGACAAGCCGTAGGAACTCTTGAAGTGTGTGGGCGGACATTATCTTGCTGAAATGTAACGCCAAGTAGACTTGCCATAAAGGGTCACAAAACTACGCGTAGAATATCATCCACATACCGCTGTGCCGTAAGAGTGCTGCAGATGACAAAGGAAAGAAGAGAAATGGCTTCTCAGACCTTCACTCCTGGTTGTCGGGTCCTATGGCGGGTGGCAGTCAGCTTGGTATCCCACTGCTGTCCGTTTCGTTTCCTGACACGTCTTCGCTTGTCATCAGGGCTTAATTCGAAGCGTTACCCAGAACTGAAGACAATTCTGCTAGAGTCAATGAGAGTTCGGGCTGACAACGTGTCGGGACAACGATGGGATAAAAACATGACTGTCGTCCACAATACGTCCCCACAAACATGAGTGATGATTTGTGGTGCATTTCTTTTCTTAACAAGCCCAATTTGGTTGCCATCCACGGCATTCTTATGGCACAGCGGTACGTCGACAGTAATCTACGCCCCATTTTGTTGCCCTTCATGCCAAACCATCCTCTGCTTACATTTCAGCAAGATAATGTCCGTCCACATACGGAGAGAGTTCCCAATACTTATTTTCGTGCTCGCAAACCCTATCTTGGCCTGCAAGTTCGCCGGATCTCTCCCCATTTGCGAACATTTGAAGTACTGTGGGCAGAACCCTCCAACTGAGGATTTTGACAATCCAAAGCACCAATTGAACAGAATTTGGCGTGATATCCCTCAGATGGACATCCAACAACTCTGTCAATCAGTGCCAAGCCGAATAACGTCTTGCATTAGGGCCTGAGATGGACCAACGCATTATTGACTTGCTCAATTTGTGGAGCTATTAGTATTGAACAAATGATTCAATTTTCCTGAAATTCTATTCATTCATTTCTCTGTACATGAACATCACATCCACCTATTTCCGGCACATTCGGATTATTCCTTCGTTGTGCATGGTGTTTCTTGTACAGGCTCTAGAGTTCCACAGCAACGTGGAATCCAGTTATTGTTTCAAACCTTGCAAAGAGTAAATATGAAGACGTGGTAGCAATCGAAATCATCAACTTCTCCTGAAGAACTACAGCTCTGTTATTTATTAGGTAATTTCTTGCATATTCGTTCATATGATGTCAACATTTCGTAAGCAATTGTGGAAACATGAGAAGAAACAGGAAATAGCTCTGACTATTTCATGAACTGTGGTTTTAACAATGATTTTTGTGTTAATTAAGGTTAAACAAAAATACAGTTTCTTCCTAGCCCAAGGAAAACATATACAGTGTAATGCCTATAATTTTTTGGTTAAAGTAAGGAAAGCTTGCAGCATGCAAAGCCAGTTCTGTTTCATAAAATCTGAATGCGAATTGCATACAGGATGATTTTTTCCACCGTGTACAAACTATAGGGATTGATCGATGGGAGGATACGGAACAAAAAAGGTCTAATAAACTTATGTCCAGGCCCCATGCCACGGTTCGCGCGGCTTCCCCCGTCGGAGGTTCGAGTCCCCAGTATGGGTATGTGCGTTGTCCTTGGCTTAGGTTAATTTAAGTAGTGTGTAAGCCTAGGGAGCGATGACCTCAGCAGATTGGTCCCATAGGAACTTACCACATACCCAACGTATGACTGGAAATACGTAGTTCCCACGCTGGAGACCATTTATTTAACCATACATTGTTACAGAGACAGCGGTCTAATACGCGAGGTACCATGCAGCCACAGTTACAGTATATGTTGATAATGGTTTCCATGTGCCTCAACGCATGCGTGTACGCATGTTAACATCGGCCAGACTGCGTCCGAACAGTGCCAAAGGCTGCATGAGAACGCTGCTCTAGTGTCTCCACGTCTCGAATGGGCTCTGCAAACACGATACTTTTGAGATAACCCCATAACCAGAGATCGCATGGGTTGAGAGCCGGTGAACGAACAGACCGTGCAACCCAACCCCCTTGTCTGATCCATCTACCAGGGAAAACACAATCGAGCCCGGACGTTAACGGCGAAGTGGGCTGGAAAACCATCACGTAGCAGCCCTGCACACGCTGTAAGTGATAAGGGTAATAACAATTGTCATGGAGAATGTTCCACACCGTCGTCTGGCTTACCTAGTACTTTGGGGGGGGGGGGGGAGGGGGCAACTGCCTAGTAGTGACACGCGGTCCCCTTCCACAATGTTAATCACATTTTCGTCCAAATCTGGTGTCCGAAAATTTCAGGTACGTCCTTTATGATTTCCTGCTTCCTGAAACGAACCTATCTCAGACAAACGCCGAAACACTATAGCGAACGTTGAATAAGCTGGCTGTAGTCGGCGGATATCCAGATACACCGTGCCGCCCGCCGCCTGTTCCCATTTGCCTTTCTGTAAGTAAACACCATGTTGGCAAGCTCACGTTTCGAATACGGAACCACTGTGTACAATGCTGTATTACATCCATTACAAGGTGATTCAGCAAGAGAAGTGAACCGGACACAATGTCACCAATTACTATGGCAGGAAAGGGCGCTAGGGCATGACGTATGAGGGGCAGTACCACCCTCTAGGAGGAAACAATGCATACTGTAACTGTTAATGCATGGTTCAGCAAGTATTAGACCGCAGTCCATGTAACAAAGTATGATTGAATAAATGGTCTCTAACATGGAAATCACGCATTTCCAGACATAACTTCATCAGACCCTATTTGTTCCGTATCCTCTCAGCGATCAACCCCAAGAGTTTGTACATGGTTGTAAAAAAGGTAAAAAAATCACCCTGTATATGGATAAAATATCTATATGAAATATGTGATATGGGCAAAAATGAAACTTCAAAAGTGCGAAAGGAAAAGTATTTGAAAGAATTGTAACTGCTTGTAAGTCAGTATACAATTACTGAGAGAGATCTACGAAACTGGGCTCTCTGAATTACAAGTGAGTTGAACATTACTCATTTCCAGGCTTCTTCTACATGGTTAAACAAATTCAGGAAATTATACAGAAAAGGAAGTCATAAAATTAGGAAGTTTAGCTCAAGTAAACGTGTACTGTAGATGCCAGTAATATGTAATACTACAGACAAATTCATAGCTGACATGAAGACGAAGCTTCTTATAACTCCCTAAAATGATGTGCATACAGAAAATCAGTCAAGTTTCATGCAAGAATTACGTGCAAACCACACTTTATCATTTGGAGCAGAAATGACAGTCACTTGTGCAGTCGATGACTGTTATGACACATTCATATAGGACAATACCAGAGATAGGTATCAGTTGATTACTGTTTCCGCAGCTTTATATGTTCATTCAGGAATCTCAAGGCGTATGAGAACAAAAAATTTTAAAACGGGATGTTCAGTGGCAAAAATCTTATAACCGACGTCGTAAAATGTGGAAAGATTAGAGAGAATAAGTTCCAGTATTACATCCAAAACGTCTTCTTGCCATTTGCGGAAAATAGTTCATTGCTTCTGTTGTACTTTGAACATAACGACACCTCTGTCTTTAGAACGACGACGAAAGTTCTGTTAATTTTTC